>NW_017728911.1:6835037-6925483 GCF_001723895.1 Crocodylus porosus | reverse complement strand
TGGGGGGAAGGGGGAAGGGGAGGGAGGGGGTTCGCGACGCTGAGAAAGAAAGGAGATAGATACATACAAACCCGTTACAATGGTCCACAATGGTGGAGGAAGTGGTTCAGAGGAAGTGCCTCAGTCCACGTAGAGTCTCATCAGGGGGGTCCTCTTCAGGTGGAGTGGGGTCATCCATGGTCGAAGAATCCTCTTGGAGTGAAGTGAAGGTCCATCTGGCACAGGGAGGAGGGAGGGCAGTTCAGGCGGTCCCCTCGGGGTCCGGTTCGGCAGCGGCTCATTTGGTGGGGTCGGAGTACTGGCAGTGGCCCATGATGTGTTCCACGTAGATGTCGCAGGACCAACAGATGGTGTCAGACACCATGAGGCAGCGTATCAGCTTGGCATAGTGGCGGGAGACATGGCAGGCACGCAGGACACTCTTGTTGCTGGGGTCCCAGGCTCCGAGTGTTCCCATGATGAGCGCGTTGACCGTCACGTCATAGCCGTGGCCCCTCAGGATGCTGGCCAATGGGGCGTACTTCTCCCACTTGCGAGCCCGGGCTTCGGTGAAGGCTTGGTGCCAGTTCTCAAAGGGGATGGTGACGTCCACAATCACAACCTTCTTGGCCTCTTCATTGGTGATGACTATGTCAGGTCGCATCTGGCTCTCACAGCCCGGGATGGTGCGGTTCACAGAAATCTCCCCTGCTGTGACCAGGATGGAGCTCACCAGGTGGTCCTGGACAGCATTGTGGAGGAGCTGCCAGGCTCTGGCGTGTGGCTTGCAGCTGCACAGCACGTGGGGGAGGGTCTCTGCTGCATAGCTGCACCATCGGCACCTCTTGTCCTGGTGGCCGAAGCGCACGGCCCCATTCAGAGGCAGGCAGTTGAGGTGGGCGCAGTGGAGGAAGCACCAGTCCACAAAGCATGTGACGCTCCCACTGGGCATGAAGTGGTTGCCAGCATCCCACTTCGAGGTGACATCAAAGACCTTGCCCTGGTTGGGTTTGGCCCTCAGGTCGCTGGCATACTTGTTTTGGATGGCGTCCTTGAGGAACCTCTCCAGGAAGGTCCTTGTGCAGGGCATCACGGTGATGCAGTCGGCGTGTGGGGCTGGTTGGAGGGAGACTCCCAGCTCCCGGTGCTCCTCGGTCCAGGTCCAGGCACAGCCGATGTGTTTCCTGAGGCGGTGCATGGCGTTGCAGCCTCAGCTCCACAGTGAGGCAAAGTCCCCGCCATCTCAGCTGAACTTGCCCTCCAGTAAGCTGCTGAGGAAGGTGGCCAAGTCTTGTCCGGTCAGCTGCCTTGCAATCCTCTTGCAGATGGTCTCCTCGAGGATGCTAGCAGCGATGATACTTACTGTCGTGTCTGGGCAGGTCAGGAGGTGGAAGGTGTGGGTGATGTGTGTGTGATGATATCACAGAGGTCTCCCACGCGGGGGATGTTGGTGCCTCCCTGCCAGTAGGGGATGTGCAGGACCTCGCTGCTGGGCTGTAGCAGCAGGTGCAGCCACTTCTTGAGCAGCTGCCGGATCTTGGTGTCCGCCTTCTTGAGGGGGGTTTTGGGGACCACCGAGCCTCTCAGGACGAACGCGACACGGGGGATGAGGAAGGTTTCACCGCATCTATCTTCTGCCAGGGGGCCAGCAGGGACGAGTCCAGCTTGTGAGCGTCCTGCATGATCTCGTTGATGGTCTCCTCTGGCATCTGTTTGCTGGCCAGTGGGCATCCCCAGGTGGCAGTAGGCCTCGCCATTGCACAGGTGCCTCATTGCCTGGCCCTGGATCGTGAGTATGGAGTCCAGGACGTGGCTTTTCTGCCTGCCATCGATGTTCAGGGAGGTGCACTCGGCAACGTCGAAGCGCAGGCCCATCCACCTGGCCGCCTCGGACGTCACATCCCGCATTTGCTGCAGCTGGGTGGCGTCAGGGGTGAGGAGGACAAGGTCGTTGGCATAGGCCAGGATGTTCAACTTCTGGCCGTACAGGTCGAGCCCGCCTGGGCCGCCCGCCATGGCTTAAAGGAGCGGTTCCATGGCCAGGTTGAAGATGATGGGGCTGTGGGGGCAGCCCTGCCTCGCCCCTGACTGGATAAGGATCTCCGCGGTCTCTCCGTCGGTGGCACGGACAGTCGTGGTACATCCGTGGTGGAGCTCTCGCACCAGGTCGATGATGCTTTCCGGTAAGCCCAGCTCATGGAGGGTGCCGAAGATGTGGCGGTGTACTACAGCATAAGAAAGTCTTGCTTCAAGTACAGTATGTTATATCTTTGCTTCTACACTAGGGGCAACTGGAGGCTTGACTCTCAAGAGGCTGCTATTAGAATAGTAGCCCTGTTTTTAAAGCAGTTTGCTGAAATTCTCAGCACTTTTTCTGCAAGAAATTCATTCATGTCAATTCCTAAACACCTGTTATCAGTCAAGGGCAACTCTTTTGGTGTTACTTCGTAAAGTCCTCCTTAAAGGAGAACTTTTCCCCTCCTTTTAGTCCATTTTAAGTGTTAAAATGGCATGCTTCATTTGGTGCTCTTTGCATCTGTTCCTGGGGCTTGATACTCATCCTGCAGAAACTTCCAAGCACGCAGAGCTCTTGACATCCAGGCAATGGACAGAAATTACACATAAACCGATATAATTGCTCAGAAATGAGCTCAAATCTGTAACACAACAAAAGTTCAGTGCACTTAAACTGCTTTCAAAATGGCCAAAACTGGTTTAAGATAAGCCAGGATGGATCCAATATCAGACTTAACTGATTTAAATTAAATTGGTGTATTGAGCTTCTCTCCCAGATCCCCTCCTGATTCAAGTTAACACACAGCCCCCAGCATCCCATGATGCTTTGCACCTCCCCTGAATCCCTCCCTCACAGGATGGGTAGACTATCCTTGGCCCATACTGTCTGCTCCAGCCAAGCAAGGAGGCATGCCCTGGCCTGTGCCACTGCAGGCATGTGGCTTCTGGTCTGGCCTGTGCAGGCAAGTGGCTGCATTTTCAGAATCAAAAGTCAATATCTGTTCACTTGCATGTTGGTTTAATCTATGCAGGTTAGACTAACCAGCAAAGATTGAATCGATTTATCCTCAGGTCTTTTGACTCTCTGTACTTAGCCCCAGAGCTTTCTGTTGTGTGATTACTAACCTAAAAAGGGTAGATCTTCTCAAAGACTAGAGTAAAGTGAGAATATCTTGTCTCCTCATTTCTTTATTCTGAATTTCCAGACTATGACCTTTTAATTTTTTTCTGCTCTATGTATGTCTCAAAGACACAGTAACCCTGTATAGACAACCCAAACTCTAATCTTTCTGGCATGGTAGTGAAACAGTCTTACCACTCACACAGTTTGTCTACACAAAGAAGTTAGTACACAGTAAACTATAATGTGGATGACCGTGCACTAACTCCCTTTGCTGCTCCCTAAAGGCTTGTCTAAACTGTGACTCTTGGGAAAGTTCATTTGAATTAAATGAATTCACTTAGAAGTGAAATAAATTAAATTGAATAAAGACTACTTTAATTCTGAATAAATCTTCACAGGGGTATTATTATGCAGTGTAGCTAATCTAGTTAAAAGTTGCACTTTTAGGTAATTTGGATTAACTTTCCTGAGTGTGTCCTTGTAGCCATAGCCAAAGCCAAAATTGGCAGTTTGACAGCCATATGCTTACTGAAGTATATTGTATGACACAGTTACATTCCTCTAACATATTTTCTTTATTTAGAACCACCATTGGTTACATTTTAGCCAGTTGGTCAATACTTTTATTAATGTAGTTCAGAGTTGCAATATTTTGCCAGTATATGTTTCCCACCTAACAGTTCCTCTTTGAGTGGTTTCATATGGGCTTTCAGCTGAGGGTTCATTTTGTTCTAATTCTACTCGGTTAGATTTATGTCGTGGAACATTAACAGGATCAATCTTTCTGCTACTAGTCTCACTGCAGCTTTTTGTTTCATAGACTTCAACTAAATTAGAGGGGAGCAGAGTCTTGACACAGTTATTACCTTGTTCTTCTACGGAAATAGTGGCCAGTGAATACTATATGAAGGTACCTAATTGAGGGATCTCTTCTGAAAAACAAGCCATTGATTTAGATGTCTATGTTTGGAAGTCTGAGTTTAAGCACAAGTCTTGGAAAACCTTGGTCTAAATAATTACTGATCTTCCAGGGCACAAATTTAAAAAAACCAAAGATATTTTAAATATTCTTTCAAGGACAAATGGATTGTTTTTAGTTGCACAGGGTTTAGTCTACATCTGCTTGTAAAGCCAATAGAACTTGTACAGTGAAAGCATGATAGTGAAAGCACTGACAGTGTAGGGTATTATATACTGAAGATCTGTTTCTGTAGCACTTCATGCACAGAACAGGTGCAGAACTGATCTGCCGTGTCATTTGGACGTTTCTCTTTTTCTGTAGAGTTTTAAATGGGGCTGATAACTTTTAATAGAGTTGTGATTCAGTCCATTCCAAGCAGTTCACTGGCCCAAAAGGGCACCATGCTAGTGGAGTTGGATGGAGGGCCTTCAAAGGAAGAAATCAGGCTGAGAGGAAAGGGGCATAAAAGCCCTTCCCTAAGAAATATTTCTGCTTTCTCTGGCACCAGCCTGGCACCCCGGTTCCTACACCAATTTCTTGCTTTATTTTTCAAAAGCTCCAATGCAATATACTACTACTTCTGTAGTGTACAGTAACCCTTCTGTGGTTGTGATTCAAATTCAAAGAGAGAAAACCGTGATGTGCCCTCTTCCTGGAGATTCTCAGTTAATGAACCTTTTAGGTGATCATTGCATAGGAGCAGTGAATGATATAGCTTATTTAAAATGAGCAAGTCAAGCCTTTGGATAAAAACTTCATTGCTGACCGGAGCTGTTTTGAGTGAGCATCCTAAAAGGGATAAAGGACCATAACATCTTGTCCCCTTTGTTACATTTCTGGTGTGTTTCCCACAGAATGCTTCTCTTTGTTGTTGTAAGTTGTGATGATATAAACTGTCATTCAGTATTAAAAAAGTACAAGTTACTGCCTGCTACTAAAATCATGCTTCATTATATTGTGTTAATTGCAGTTTCAAATGCATCCCAGTTTGCAGGAATTATTCACTGGATCAGCCTAGTCATCCTGTCTGTGTTCTTTTCAGAGGTATGTATAATGCAAAGGTTTGAACAACAACATGAAACAATTTATTTGGATATATGGCCCAGCACTGCTTCCACTGAAGTCAATGAGAGTTTTGATGCTGACTACAAATCAACATTTGCTGTAAAGTTCTTGTTTCTACTGACACTCCCTGTCTTCACTGGAGTTAAGTAGAACTGAACACAAAAATGAGAGAATGTTACCCTACAAAACAAAATAGGAAAGTTGGGAAAAAGAATAATTATATCTTTATCATCTCGAATGAAGAACAGGATAGTTCTGAATTTCTTACTTGAGAAAGACTCTTATTGGGCTCAGTGGGCACTTTGCTGAATGGATAAGAATCTAATCATATACTTTTACAATTTACTCAGGTAGTTCTCTGGTTTTCCTAGGTAGTTTCCTTTCATCTGTACTGTTGCTATGTAGAAAAAGTAATTACATGTAGTAAAATACTTTGTAAGAAAATGAACACATGGTGAATTTATATGCAAGTGTATATTCATAGCCTAATTAAATATGTTAATGGAGAAAGCTTATATTCATAATACAACAAAATGGCCAAATTGAAATAATTTGTTCCAGTATGCACATTTATTCCAAAAATACAGTATGTGTTGAAAAACAGGATTCCATCTCTCTGCTTGCACGGGGCATCATATTTCTTATCTAAGTGTTCCAGTGCCTCAGTTCTCTATTTCATGTTTTAGCCATGCTGTTTGCTCATGTTCTGCCTCCCTTGGCTGCCATTGACTAAAAATTAACATCTGGTCATTGGTTTCCTATTGTATTGCCAATAAAACTTCATTTATTTCTTGGTGATTCATGTACGGACATGCCAGCAGAACCAATACCAGTCTCTTATTCTCCATGAAGAAACTTACCTCTTCAGTCTTAGGAGATCACAGTGCAGTAGGGAGTGGATAACATTTGTCATACAGGCTTTTCTTAAAACAGTACAGACATTCTGCACATTTGTTCCAATTCTCCCACTTCAACATTATTTTCCCTTGGGCAGAGATGTCCAGAAATTTGTGCACACCCTTTCAGGGAATTGCCATTTCTATTTTGTATTCATGCTCCCTTTCCATATCACAGTCTTGGAGAGAGTGTGAAACTTCATCTTAACAACTTGATGGTAGAATCTTCCATTGGATGCAGCCAAAATAAAGGTGAGTAGTCAATATATGCAGTGATATGCTGTCCAAACGATATGCAGAGTTGTTGGTTGTAACCATGTTGGTCTAAGGACATAGGCAGGCAAGGTTCTTTGGGTAGATATGCTATATTTTATTAAACTAACTAAATAGTTGGAAAAACTTCTTTGCAAGCTTTCAGACACAAAAACCCTTCTTCAGGCAATGGGAGACTGCTGATGTTTTGAGTGCTCCAAGGCAGAAAAGAAGCTACACTAAACAATCAGCCTGTGAAGATGTGAATGAGTGGAAGTTTGGAAGACAAAGGGTAGAGATAGGGGGAGAGGAGGGAAAAGTGTGAAGGAATGAAAGGGGTCAGCTCGCTGTGCATTCACTCTGGGATGCAGTTGTTGTTTGGTTTCTCCTACATATTTTCCATCAGGGGATTTGGTGCACTGGATGAGAGATATTACATTTCTGAGGTGCAGGTGTGAGATCCAGGAATGGTGATAGTTCTGTTGCGGGGTAGAATTATTGTGGGACTGGTGGAGATGTGTTGGAAGGTTTTACATTTCTTGTCTTGCCATGGTCTGGATCCATTCGGTGTGGTTTGGGTCATAGGATGTTTGCTTTTGGTGATGAGGTTAGCAAGGTTCACCAACATTTCCTTTTTAAACACCATGATCAATATCCAGAATGGTAAAATACAAACCACCATATACAAGAAACATATGGACCAACATACATATATCCACACAAAACCAGCAATCTTCTAGACACACCAAAAAACCTGTAATTTATAGCCAAGCTCTCTGGTATGTATGACCAGAATGAAAGCACACTGAAAATCCACCAAAGACAAAAATATCCAATTACTTGTAGGTGCACACTTCTCACAAGACAGTCACTCCCTCTCCAGTTTCTCAGTTCTGATTCTTAAAGGGTATTTACAAAACAGTTTTTGTAGGCAAGCCTACAAACTTCACTTCACAAATCTACTGGATACAAAAAAATCATGGACTTTATCTTGGATTTATGACACATTACAACACACCAGGTAACCTGCCTGTTAGCTGACTCCATGCATTCCTTCACACTTTTCCCACTCTTCCCCTACCCTCCCTTTCCCCCCACATCTCTACCCTTTGCTTTTCAAACATCCACTCATTTGCATCTTCACAGACTGCTTCTTTACTTTCTTTTCTTTTCTACTGTGGAGAACTCAAAACATCACCAGTTTCCCATTGCCTGAAGAAGGGTGTTTGTGTCCGAAAATACCTTTTTCTAGCTAGTTGGTTGGTCTAATAAAGATATCACATCTACCCAAACAACCTTGCCTGCCTATGTCCAAAAAGATATATCTTGCTTCCTATTAACACACATAATTGTAAAAAAAACTCCTTGAAACTGTGCTGTTGAGATTGGGAGGGTAACCTGTTCTTCCTCATTGAACAGAAAATCAAATCACAGCCCTCTTTGTTTGCTTCAGTTTCCCCATTTCTGGATGAAGCCTCTGTAATAGGAGAATGATAGAAAACCAGCAACTCACCTGGTTGAGGAGTGAGTGGGGAAGTTTGCCACAAGCTGTGAGAAAAAGCAGTTCTAGAAGCAGGAAGGCAGCTCCCCAGGTATACCAAAGCTCATCTGACTAGCTCCAGCTGACTGGAGGGGTTGTCCTGGCAGCAGGGAAGCTGAGCGAGGCTGGAAATAAAAGCCAGCAGGCTGAACACTGCTGGGGAGGGGGAGAAAAAGCATGGAAGCTGCTGGACAAGTGTCATGCCAGAGTTGTCTCTCCCAGGGTCTGTAGTGAGAAGACTATGCATATGGTCTGTGGATTAAAAGGGTCCAGACAGAAAGAGATGACAGCAAAGCAGAATCCTGCAGCCCAGGATAGATCACGCTCTCCTGGGGTCTGAGAACTGAAGGGAAACCAGAGGTTGGTTCCACCTTCATTTGTTTACTTGAGGAGGAGATGTGTTTGTTGACCTGAAGATGAAAGGTTTGTTTATGTTCTCCGGGGTCAAAACCCGGGGGTATAATAAACAGACTGTTTTGAGGGACTCAACAACCCTTTGAGGATGGGCGTGTTAGCCTGTTTGTTTACTTATGTTCTTATCTCCTGTTCCATTATTGGAGTTAAACCAAGAAAAAGGGGGAAAGAGAGGCAAGGACTTAATTTATCCACATGAGGCAAGGAGCAAGGTGTAGGGGTGGAGGAGCCCTGCAGAAGAACCCTGTCAGCAAACCCATGACAGAGACCTGGTTACAGCCACATAGACAAAACCAGATGTAGCCTCTTATTTCCCAAAATTACAAATTGCGGCGTGCAAAGATTAATAGGAGACTATAAGCTGTGGCTGTCTGGTGTTCAGTGGATGCTGGCACAGGTACACTAGAATCACCTGCAGACAGTCTCAACTCCAGCTCCACTCAGCTCTGCATTCTCTGAAGCCAAAGGCAATGTCCAGTATCCAATATCCAAGATCATTGCCTATGTTCACATGGTTGGGGTTTTTTTGTGTGTATGGGGGGGTAATCATTTATTCAAGCCAATGCCACTGTGCCTATGTGACCAACACTGGTCTCTTTCTTCCTTTTTACCGAGACTATATGAGCCCCTTCAGTCCTTGTAGGTGTCAGTGCAATAACAGATGTTTAAACTGGGTCATGCTTATCTCCTAGAAAAAAAAATACAGAAATTCCTGTATTCTCCACATAGCCAAAGCTAACTGTGTCCATATTTGTATTCCTTTCTTCTTTCTGGATTTAGGAAAGTACAAGTATTGGGTTCGAATTTTCCCTTACTGCCTGTACTTCACATTGTTCTAATCCTATTGGCATCCACTTGGCCATTTACCTCTGTGTTTCAAAATGTGACTACTTTCATTCATCAGCTTGATTATTTTCATCAAAGAAAAGCTTCCTGCTTAGGATAAGAAGCATCCATGCAGAGAGCCTAAAGGGGCTTTGATGTCTACAATTCAGTTCATCAAACAAATCTCTGAAAAAGTCAAATCCTAGACTGTGTTAATGCTAGCAAAATCACACCTTGATGCTGACAGATGCTTTACCATTGTAACAGGAACAACCTGGAAGTGCTTTACAGTATACAAACCAAGAATCAATGTGTAGGGGATAAGTGAATTCTTGTCTTTGCTGCTGTTTTGCTGCAAGTTCAGCTTAACAGGGCAGCAACACATCTAGTTTTGTTGTGATCATTATCATCACACTAGATAAAAGTGTAGAATTTTCAGAATATTATAAAATGGTGCAAAATGTGGAAGCCCCAAAAATCACTGGATCTTGTATGCTCTTATAGTTTTATTTATTTATTTAAGAGCATTTTTTTTTTTCCTGTTCTTGAAATTCTGTTTGGTTTATTTTTGTTTATGGTTGATAGGGATGACATTTTCAGTAAAGCATTTACAGTAGTCCCTTGCTGCTCCCACCTGGCTGGGCAGAGAAAAAGTGTAACAGTTTCCCTGAAAAGCTAAGGTTTCGTTTGATTGTTCAAACCTTAACATATTTCTGCGGAATCTAATCAGTCATTTATAATGCTGTTTTCCCAAAAACAAACAAGGGCAGTAGTGCTCAATGGGAGTTTTCTTCAGAGCAAGTATCATATCCTGAAGTTCAGCGGTTTATATTGCACCTTTGTGTTTTCAATGAGTTTGGTTTTCAGTGCAGATAGATTTTTTTTTCCAAAAAAAATCCTTTTTTTTTATTAGTCTTCCATTATTTATAATAGCTGAAAGTATTTTGCTCCTATTTAAAATATTGACCCTCAAATAGAGGCCAAAGATGGAAAACTTTCAGCACAGAGCTAGAATGCTTTGGAAAATTGTAACTGATTAAAAGCTGGAGTATTATGAGGGAAAAATAGTTTGCATCTTTAACAATAGTGGGCACTATTAGCACCCACAATAACCTGTCATAAGTTAAATAGGAGCTGGTATGCTGCTTGATTGAAGTGTAGGGGACAAATGTGCCAGGAACTTATAGCTGTAAACAAAACTGCTGCCAGTGAAATGAAGTTGCAACTCCTACTGCATTTCCCTTCCATCTTTTCATCTGTAACTACAGATCTTAGTGAATGCATTGCACCATGTTAATTTTGCATCTTTCTACTGTTAGTCTTAATGACTTTCCAATATAGCAATTTATTTCTCTGGAGTGACATGCCTGTAACTTTTTGCATATGCTCAGATTAAATCTATTAATTGTGATTATTTTTGTTTATTAGCATCTGTTCACATATAATACTTTGACCATGCACCAAACATTACAAAGCATCAAGAAAGAAGAGATATAATGTCAGAAATATACTGGGGCAAAAAGCCAAGTTAACAGGTCAACAAGGTCAAGATTATGCCCTGAGTAGGCAAAATCAGTTCTGATGGTGCTTGTAACAAGGAATGAAGACAGGAAATGTAGCATTTAGGACTGTTAACGAATTGTGATTAATGTGCACAATTAAGGCATTAATTGGTTCTTGTGTTACTTTTTTTAATGCGTTAATTGCACGTGTGGCTTTGGAGCTCCGCTCTGTGACCATCACCACCGCCTCTGGCCAGCCCAGCAGCAGTGGTAGTGCAGAGGAACGCAGGGCATCCCGGACATGGGCTCTGAGCTGCTGGAACAGGAAGATGGGCGGGGGAGTGGGGGGAACAACACAGGCACACACACACACATACACACACACAGAGGAGCAGCCACAGCATGCACGTAGCCAGGAATGCAGCCTGGAGAATTGTAGAGCAGTGTCCAGCAGGTGAGTCTGTGGAGGGGAAGGGGTGGGGGGAGATGCGGGGAGTAGATTGAGGGCTCCACAGTGAATGAGTGAGGGAGAGGGGCAGGGGCTAAGGTGAATGGGGTCCTAGGACTGGGGCTGGTCGTGGGACAGATCCAGGGGAAGCGGGGGGCACAGCTCCTCACCACTGTGCATACTCCCAGGGGAGTCATGGGGGTTGTGCCCCCTGGATTTGTGTGCTGAGTGGAGGCAGGCTGCCCACTGTGGACTGGAGCTCTGTGCCATGGTGCCTTTCCCCCAGAAGCTGTGCAATGCCGTGTTGTGCCTCCTGCCACCAGGCAGGCAGGGGACACGTGGCCAGCATGTGGCTCCCATGGCAAAGGCAGCAGGGCGCAGAGCCCCAGTCTACAGTGAGTGGCCCACCTCCGCCCTGTGCACAAATCCTGGGGGCACATGCCCCACATGCCACCCCCAGGGGTGCATGCGGTAGCTGGGAACTGCCCTCTCCACAATCCTAGACAAGCTTCCTGCAGCTCCTCACATGACTTGCCCCAGCTCTAGGGCCCCATTCACCCCTGCCTCATTCCCTCCCTCACTGTGGGGACCTCAATCTGCACCCCCCACCCCTTCCCTCTCCCCCCCACTCTTCCCCTCCACAAACTTACCTGCTGGGAGCTGCTCGCCACGCTGCCAGGCTACATTTCTGTAGGGTTACCATATTTCATTTTAAGAAAGAGGACAACTGTGGTGGGGACTAATATGATTGTGGGACGGGCAGTAATATGCCCAGGCCCTGCCCCTGCCCCTCACTCGTAAGCCACAGTCACCACAGCCCTAATGCTGTCTCTCACTCCTCAACTACAGTACTCCTCATCCTACCAGGGCATGTGGAGACCTCCCCTCCCCAGGCTCCAAACCCCATACACACACCCACAGTCCCCTACACCTTCATAAATTTTCCCCTACACATACATACCCCATCCCCACCCCAACCATACAAAGTACCTGCATAATTTTGCATAGCTTTGAGTTTTTCTGTGTATAATTTTGATATTTTAGCTGTGCAATTAAAACCATTATTAATTGTGACTATTTTTTTAATCATGCAACTAATCGCAATCAAAATTTTTAATCATTTGACAGCCCTAGTAGTATTGGCTTTGGTTAAGTGGCCTGGACACTGCAGATATTTTAATAGCTTTACAGGATTGGCAGCAGAAAGCTAATTCATGCAGCCCTTACTCTATGTAAGTGCATGTGTTTTTTTTGGCTAAGATCAAGTGATGACTTGATCATTTACATGCCTTTACATTTTTTTTAATCATGGGAATGTTATTGACACAATTTGGTTCTTCAAATGAAAGGGGTTCTGGGGTGGACCCAGAGGGAGTGCAGTGGTACAGCTGCACTCCTCTTTTGGACTGGACCACACCATGGGAGCTTCTGGGTTAGTGACAGAAATTATACATAAACTGGTATAAGTGACTGGAAACAGGTCCTAATCTGTAACACAACAGAAGTTCAGTGCACATACACCACTTTCAAAATGGCTGAAATCAGTTTACAATAAACCTGGATGGATGTAGTATCTAACTTAACTGATTAGGTTAAATCATTTTTTTGAACTTCTGTCCCAGACCCCCTCCAGATTCAAGTTAACTCACAGTCCCCCAGCATCCCAGGATGCTTGGCACCTCCCCCATAAACCTCCTCACAGGGTAGGCAGGCTAGCCTTGGCCCAAGCTGTCTGCTCCAGCTGAGCCAAGAGGCATGCTCTGGCACCTCCTCCATGCCCTCCCCCCGCCAACTCCCCGGCTTCTGGCCTGGATCACTGCAGGCATGTGGCTGCATTTCTGGAATCAAAAGTGAATGTCTGTTTATTTGCTTATCAGTTCAATCTATGCATCTTTGACTAACCTGCAAAGATTGAATCAATTCAGCCTCAGGCTTTTTGACTTTCTCTGCTTAGCCCTAGGCACTTTTTTAATGTCCCTAAAATATATATGAATCCCCCCTTCCTTCCCCTCCATGCTTAAAGACCTGTCCCCTCCCTTCCCCATCCCAACTCTCCCAACTGCCCTGCTGCTTTTCCCACTTTCCCAGGGGCAGAGAAGCTTCAAAACTGCTCCTGCATGCTCCAGCCAGGCTGCACTGGGGTTGGACTGAGCAAGGAACAGTGATAGCAGCAGCAGGGGCAAGGTGGGGCTTGAGTTTTCCCACCCTGCCCAGTCCCCTGAGAGCAGGTGCAGAGAGGGGGAACCCTCTGCTCACTGCTGCTGCCACTGTCACTATCCTCAGCTGAGCCCAGCCCCTGAGCAGCCTTGCTGGAGTGGTCAGGAGTGGCTTGGAACTTCTCTTTCTCCCAGGACAGCAGGTGAGGGAGGAGATGTGCCTTTTAGCACAGGAAGGTGGGATTCTTACTGCTTTGGGTACTTTAAAAAAAAGCCCTTAGAAGCTTTGGTGGCATGGTCTACTCACACCAGTGGATGGGGTGAGGAAGCTGGGAACAAGGTGTGCAACCACTCTTGCAGCCCAGGTGGCTGCTCCTGCACCCCACTTTGCCAAATCCTGGATTTGCCCTGGAGGGGCCTTTAGTCATTAGTACTTTACTGAGTACTAAGTTAACAAAGTAATTAAGCACTATGCTAACTTAAAACAACTTTGTTGTTTCATTGAAATCAACAAGTCTGTTCATGTGAGGAATGCTGAGTTAGACCCTTTTTCTGCGACTGTGTGAAAAAAATAGGCACTGGAAAGGGAAGATATTCAACAGTTTTGGAGTTCTAGTAACTAAAGGGTATGTTAAGAAGTTAATTATGATTTTATTTTTGTAGGTTTAATTTTCTTGATGAGATATTTTTTACCTCATACATGTCCCTAGGATAACCTGTGAACAATTTATTAGAGTCTATTATAAGTTTTTGTGCTCCTTGCTTGTAACAACCCTTAGGAAGATTAAAATCTCTTAAGAAAGAGATGTATAGGGCACATCTACATATGCACTTTATTGCGCATTAGTCTATTTTAATGTGCATTAAAGCCTCATAAAAAACCTGTGCTCTTTAGCTAATGCACATTAAAATAAGTGAATGCATATTTTTCTAGTACCTCACAATGGAGGGTGTGTGTAGATGTGTTGCAGGGCTGCTGCTCCAACGCGCTGTTATTATATGAATAATAAGCACAATAATGAGCATGTAGATATGCCCATACAGTATAATCCTATTCAGTCCTCCAAGTCATTAATGAAGGTAGTGAACAGATATTGGCAGACTCCTAGGATCTCTGCATTACAAAGACGAAAGTTAATTCTTCAGGGTATCTGTATAAGCTAGAGATATGTCATCCTTAATGTAGCATCAAGAAAGAGGAGACATAATGTCAGAAAGACTTAAAAAGGACCCCTTTCTCCCATGTTCCCTCCTCCCCCTGTATTACAAGCAATATTTTTAACCTAAAAACAGTATCATTCTCCATTACCATTACCAAAACTTACCAAAATTTACCCTTCATCCTAACACTTTTTGTATCTTTACACTAGGACTGAATATGGCAGAGCAAGTCACTGAGTGTATTTAAATGCACACTTTACTGTGGAGCTGACTTATTAGCTCTGCAGTAAAGCATCACAGATGCCAGTATTAGGGCACATTAAATTAATTAACTACACTGTAAGATAGTACTGTGTGGGACAGTACTATCTTACAGCAGAATACTAAACATGCGTATAAATGGTGATAAGGGCTAGTTGGGGCACGAGGGTGCTAAAGTGAGGCTGCCTGCTGCCTAGTCCCTCACTTTTGCACCCTCATGCCCCAGCCAGCCCTTCCCCCGCTTGACACTACCATGTGGAGCCTGAGGCTGACTCTCCAGACCCTCTGCCAGCCCAGGGCTGTTCCACCCCAGTTCAGACTGCTGCAGTCTACAGCATATATGTAGACACTGCACCCAGGAGCAGCTGACTGGTGCAAACTGTGCTGGAGTTTATCACATTTCCTTAATGGCATGTACAAATGCACCCACTGAGTAGCATACTAACTATGCAAACAATAAAGTATTTTTTAAAAATTACTGAATGTACTGTGCAGTCAGCTGACAAGCGTGGCTAACTCACACAGATTGTGGGAATTCACACAGCTGGCTCAGCAAAGCTCTTGGCCAAGTTTCCCTCTGAAATTACACAGAAAATTTGCAGCATCATGCAACTGTTCACAAACCTCACTGCAGAGAACTAATTCTCTTTAGCTGACAACAGCATACCATAATCTTAAAGGAACATTGTTACCTTGGAAATTACATTTCTGCATGGAAATTATTTTCCTTTCATTTACATATAAGCATATGTAAAAGAAGTTATCAAAAATATTTCTTTTTTTCCCAAATTTTTATCTGTGCATTTGATGGCACTTTTGGTATAATCATTTAGTAAGTTTCTCTCTTGCTTTTAAAAAAATGCAAATGTAACTGTGCAAACTATGGCTTGAAACACTGTTGACTCTACCGGAGCTCAACCCAATGAACCTTATGGTAATCATGAGCCTTTTGGCTTTGGACTAATATGCATAGTCTGTACATAAGTAGGTACTTGTACACAAGTAGGTACTTGTGCATAAGTAGGTACAAAAGTGTTGCTTAAAAGTGTGTTTATGGAGTATCTGTACTAAAACTTGAAGCAATTTTAAAAAAAGGTAGAATGCATCAATTCTGGGTGACCTAAGTTTATGGGTACCCACAGTACAAAGTCAGTGTTTTCAAATTTGCTGTTCACTTCCCCTGCTAAGGAATAGCAGAGTCTGATATTAAGGAGGTACGGAAAAGCTGCAGGGGGAAAAAGTTTTGGAGACCTGGAGGCCACTTGATCCCCTGGATTTATATTTCCTACTGTAGCAATGGGAAGGGAAGAAATTCAAGGCAAGCCTCCAATAATTAGATTCTATTCCTGGAAAATTATAACACATGTATACATTTTCCAAATATAGAAGCTAATTATTGGGGGGTTGGCTTATATTCAGAGTTGCCTTATATTTAAGTAAATACGATAATTAAAAAATCTATCAAAAATTTGTTTTACAGAGTTTTTTCAACTAAAAAAATTCAAGTTAGCAATGGTCCTTTAATCCCCAAACTACAGCCATCTATGTTTAATGTTTGCCTTGATGTTTATACATTGCATTACAGCATTATATCTACAGTAAACATCCACCAGTGCTACATGTACTACAGTGACAGAAAATGCCTGGACACAGAGGCCTCATTTACACAAGGCACTTACTGCACAGTAGCTCATTAGTATTGTGCAGTAGTGTTGCAGGGCACAAACCATGGACGCTACTGTGTAGTAATGCTGGTTAATGTGCAGTCACTTAATACTTGGTTATGCAAGTACTAAATGACTACAGAGTAACAACTGCACAATATCTTATGTAGACGCAGCCAGAAAATAACAAGGCTTTGTTGTTTTTCCTTTTCCCTTACAAATACTAGTTTAAGTACAAATGATTTTATATCACATTGTTGCTCCTTGTGCTTAAACTATGAAGAAATATTTTTTACTTTCATCCATGTAGCGTGCACAAGATGCCTTGATCAATACTCCCCTTTGTTTTTCAGAGACCACCATAGATGGTGTTTTTAGTTGCACTGTAAAAGTAACATACATTAAATACATTTTTGTTGCCTAAGAAATAGACTTGTTTGAAAGAATATTAACAGTTCATTTTGACCCAATATTTATTTGTTGTGTTTATCTGATAGGATCAAAATCGTATATAAAAGTTTGTTTAGAGAAGCTCAGGCTAGTCTAGTTGGAAGTCTTTTTGGTAGGAATTCTGACAATACCCATGGAAGTGTTAGCACATGTTCTGCCTCTACAGAGGAACAGTAAAAGAGAGTACTGCTAGCTTGGAATCACAATACAGAGGCTTGGCTGATGTGTACTGAAAAAACTGCTGGTGTATCTTGGGACATATGCAGTATTAAAGATTCATGAGCTATACTACCTCCCCTTTTTCCTCACACACCCACAAAGCAGGAAATCAAATCAGCAAAAACCAAGATTCCTTATGCTTTTTTATTTAGTTAACATCTTAATGAATATGTTGATGAAAGGTGTCAGTTTGTAGCCTGGAACATAGAACAAGTAGCTGCCCATCTTCTTTATGTAGCATTCAGATGTACCTGTATTGTGTTCTGGAGGTAATGGACCTAGGATGAGAGCTATGATTAGTCAGCTTTCCTGCTTGCTTGTCCACTGGTCTCTCTCTTGATTGTCCACTTCTGTGGACATTGTACTACAGAAACTGAGGTCCACCAGTTCATTCCACAGGTCCCACTAAACTTCCACCAAATCTCTGCTTTAAGTCATTACCAACTTGTGTTGATTCATGTCAGCAGTCTAAGGTAGAAAGGTTTGTGTCTTGCTTCCAGTCCTATGAGCTACCCTTAATATGACAGTATCTCAACCCAGGCAGAACATTACAGGGAGGATAAAAAAAAAAACCAGTCACAGTACAGGGAAGAACTTTTTCTTGTCCCTAAATAGAGAACTTCATGTAAATCTTATGTAAACGATAGAGAATTATTCCCTTCTTTTTGCAGAAGGTATGTCTTACCGTTCCAGAGATAAAATGTTCTTTAGCATCCTCTGCCCAAGGAAAAGGAAATGAATTTCATAATTGATTTCTGACTGTGTGCTAAGTTCTGGCCATGGCTAGGGAGATGGTCAAGTGTTCATCTGTAGCCCTGTAAAGTGCCTCAGCACTTTGTAGTGTTACAAAAAATAGAACATGATGGGGGTGTTCAGATGTTTCATCTTCTGGCTGGAGAGTTACAAATGTTGCCTCAAAGGTGCGCTTTCCATCCAGGAGGCACCAGGGGGCTTCTCTTGTTGCCCCTGCCCCTGGAGGAGCCTGTCAGTGAGCTCCATTACTGACAGCATGCCCATGCTGTCAGAGGTCAGTAGCTTTTCCTAGCATTCCTGTGGTGGTGGCAGTGGCAGCTCTTCCCACTGCTGGCACCAGCACAGGACCAGGGTTTTTCCAGTTGTTCTCCCAGAGTCTGTGGCAGTGGCACAAGTTGTTTTTCCTAGTGTCCTTACAGCAGCAGTAGCAGCTCTCACAGCAGCAGCAGGAATGATTTCTGATGCCCACAGCAACAGAGGCACTGGCTCTTGCCAGTGCTCTTACTGCAGCGTGACAACAGGGTCCTGGCAGGCCTCCCTGCTCCTTCACTATGGCAAGCTGTCAGGGAGTCTTCTGCTCTCCCCCACCCCTTGGAGGAGAGTAGGGAGAACAGAGGACTGCGATGTTGGGCGTCCGAGGTACCCTGACAGAACTTTATGCCATTAGACAGATGTCCTACAAAATTTATTGATACAAACAAGTTCCTTTTTTAAAGTAGTGGATTTGCCTTCTTTTTTGCTCTACAGATGGTGTGCACATCTGTACACCAGCTTTTTCTAGCATTACAGTGGCATTTGTAGCATTTAAATGTAACTTATGTCTGTAGCCTCTATAGCTGCCCTCTAAATGTTTGTTGACTTCCTGTTTAACAGCTGCTGCCTATGCATAGTTAAAATGGGCAGAACTCATCCCTTCTGTGACTCAAGTGAAGTAGGGTTCAAGAGACTGAAACAGAAATATTTTCTTTTGAAATGCCTAATGACTGCCAGCTCTAGAATTTGCCTGGCTATTATGTTCTGAAACATGTTATGCAGATTCTTTATTAGAGCCTCAGCAGATGCTTACATAAGAACTAAACCCCCAGTTACATTTGTGTCTGCTGGTGTTTGCTTAGGGCTGCTACTTTCGGATTTGATGAGCACCTGCACTCCATTTGTCCTCAGCATTTGAACATACTCTCAGTATTCTTGTTCTTGTGTATCTCTGGTGAACACAGGATCGTTAGAAAAGCCATTTTTGAGATGGCACCTTAAAATGAAGTCCTTCCTCCCTATTGAAGAGCTGATCCCTTGCCCTCCAAGCAACCTCTGTAAACAGTCTTACTGGTTTGCTAAATTTTGAAAATGCTTTGAAATGAAAATGTACTTTGCATGTCTGTGATGATCAAAGCAGCAGCATTGGTCCCAGATGGTAGTTCAAGGTCTCCTCAAAGCCCTTCTCAAATGGAAGAAGCACAACTGAGCTCACTGTCGTGACTAGTGTTTCCCTTCTCAAACAGTTTTAGATGCCACATGCTGATCTACTTGCTTGTGTGATCACTGATAATGAAAATGTAGCTACCTTACTTATGAATAGTTCTATTCTGAAGAGTCGGGGTTTTGTTACATTACAGTGCTACTGCTGTTACAGCTTTTCCTACATAGCTATGTTATAAGAGCCCCCTAGTGGAGATAGGATGTAAGATGGAAAAAGGGGTTTTTTTCTATTGGCACAGTCACACCATTTCCGTGAATGACAACAAAGCTAACTGTAGATCTCTTCTGTCAGCATAGCTGTGTGCCACCTGGGGGGTTTTCCAGCATGCCAGTTTACAATGAGCAGTGATTGTTTCACACCCCCAACCATCATAGGTGTTTGAACAAACTTTGTAGCACATCATAGAATCATAGAAAATTCGGGTTGGAAGGGACCTCAGGAGGTCATCTAGTCCAGCCCCTGCTCAAAGGAGGACCATCCAAAACTAGATCAACTAGAATGAGAACAGTTTAGCTCCATCCTCTTTGGAACCACCCTTCAGGTAGTCGAAGGCTGCTATTAAATCCTCCCTCGGTCTTCTCTTCTCCAAACGAAATAAGCCCAGCTCCCTCATAAGTCATATGCCCCAGCACCCTAACCATTTTCACTGCACTCTGCTAGACTCTTTCCAAATTCTCTAAATCCTTTCTTTAGCAGGAGGGGGGTGCCAAAACTGGACACAGTATTTCAGATATGGCCCTACCCATGCAGAATAGATGGGAATAATCACTTCCCTCAATCTTCTGGCAGTGCTCCTACTAATACAGCTGGGTATGCCATTAGCCTTTTTTGCAACAAGGGTACATATTCATCTTATTGTCCACTGTAACCCCCAGGTCCTTTTCTAAAGAGCTGCTGCTTAGCCAGTCAGCCCCCAGCCTGTACTGGTGCTAATACAATTCGGTGGTTAGCTTATAGTTAGTATGTTCAGCGAATGATCACAGCATAAATCTGGAGTTGGTTTGTTTTTAATATATTCCTACTTGAAATAAAGAGGTGACTTTTTATATTCATCACAGCCATTTTTGTACTTTTCCCCTGCACAGTTCCTGGCATCTGCTCTACTTGCAGACCTGCCAACCTGTTTCAGATAAACAGTCACATTTTGGTGTTGTTTATCAGCTACATTCTAATCCTCATGCATGTAAAGTACATTTAAATGAGTTCTGCATTGCTACAGGCAGAATTGTGCCCTAATTTTGCAGTTTTATGAGAGTTAAATTACAGTATTTTAAAATATTGATCTTTTAAAAACAGAGTGAGAAAAAATGGGAAAAAAGTTGTTGGAGTTTTCATAGGAATTCACCATGGGTTCATTATCTGTTCACATTTTATCTTTTTCTCTAAAAAAATACTTTAATTGTTGCTGTTTGCTTAAAAGCTGAAGTGGATGCTTTTCTCTTGAACACTGACTCCCTGATGCTCTGATATTAGGAAATGTCCTCTTGCTCAGGAGAGAATGGCAGCACAGGAGTATGTAATAGAAAAGTGCTGTCTCTCTTCAAAGTATAAAAACACTAATACCTTCAGAATGGGGAGATGCTTCTTTTCTCAGAAGGAAACAGGCACTGGTGCTCTAAAGACTGCATAAAAGGGAAAATGACACTTCGAGCTGACACCAGTGCTGGATAAGGGATACACTTTTGATTTTTTTTTTTAATCTGAATCTCACAACTCTAGAAAATAAAGCATTGTAAAACTATGATAAAAGACATGAACATATGAAACTTGCTACAGGAAAAAGTGTTCTTTTGGTTAGCTGAATAATGATAGTGTTTAGAAGGAGTCACTGCAGTTTTTAATAGAGAAGTATAATTATTTTTATTAAAATCAACATCATTGTTTAGAAGAAATCGTAATGTTTAGACAAAGTTAAAAGATTCCAGGGTATCATTAAATAGAGTAAGGGGTTTTGACTTTCTTATTCAAAAGGATTTCTGAATACATATCATTGAAGTTATAATACAATTATTGTCTTTATTTTTTCTTAATTTCTCTTCTTAGACTATTTTGAGGATTGTGGTTCTTGGCATATGGGATTATATTGAAAACAAAATAGAGGTAAGTGAAAGTACCACGGTCAACACTGTTTGCATTATTTTTCAGCATGTCAAAGTAAGAATAATTATCTGTTCCTGCACTGGATTTGATACAGGAACAGATGCAGAGAGGTATGTTTCCATTAATATTTGCAGAGCCTTATACATGTTCCTCCCAACACAGTAAAATTAAAGATACAAATTAGTTTCTGCAGTGGATAGGGCCTTATCTGACTGATACAAGTTACAGCAGCATTTAAACAAATCTGTTTTCTTGCACAGCTATATTGTGGTTTTTTTCTGACTTGTGTGGACATGAGTTTATTTTTAATAACCATGCTAATTAGACTGTCAGCACTGCAACTATAACTGAGACTGGTTACCAATATGATTCAGAATTATGTGAACTGCAGCTAACTATGTTCTCATAACCAAGATTAATTAAAAATAGTTTGAAAATGTTTGTCAAAACAGTTTTCTGTTAAAAAATGCCATTTTGACTGAAACAAATGTTGTGAAATTGTATTAATTTTGATGAAATTTAAGTTTTGAACAAAGAGGAAAAAGTTTTGAACATGTCAAAATGTCCTATTTCTTGATTTTTAGAATAAAAAGGTTATTTTTCATTACAAAATTACTTGTTTAACATTTTTACTTCGTTTTGTACACAAAGGTTTAAAAGAATATAAAGGATTGAAATGTAATAAAACATCAAATATATTCTGTCAAGTAAAGTAAGATGATTTTTTGAATTTCAGAAAATATTGGCTTTTATCCTGAATGAGGATTATTTTTAAAATATGTATATCAGACCCTTTCATCCAACATAAATCTGTTTTTTGTCTAGTTCTGATTCGACCCCTAGGTCAAATCAGAGTCCAAGGATGCTGCCCATTTGTAGCAACACTTAGACATTGTATATAATGGTGTCCTTAGCCATATTGTTAACCCATCCTCAGACTTGATTATGTTTTGTTATGTAGGCAGAGCTTACAGACAGGTCCGCTTCCACCCAAACAATCTTCATTATAGTTCTGTAACAGACAATATTTTCTTGTCCATTCTTGTTGAAGAAAATATGTTAAGAACTTGTAAGCAATAACTGTCTCTAAAAACTGTATACTTGGATCGAAATCAGGAACAGATAGGGCCTTATATCTACCAAACAAAATGATTATTAAGAGCATATGCTGCAAAAGTACAGCAGTATTTAATATACATTTTAATTTAATTATAAGATTTGGCTACATTTTCCTACATTTCAGAAACCAAAGACGGTACAACAGAAAATGTTATCTCCATTCAGTTCCCATAGTTACATAAGAAGACTTCTTACATCTGACCTTCACACTGAGAAAAAAAAGCTTCCGTTCCCACAAGTGGATTTTTTTCCCCTTATATACATTATTCATAGTTTAGAAAAGTTTGCCTACTAATTACATTGAAAAGCTTGCAGAAAGCATAAAGAGGAAACAATTGGCAGCAATTTTACCTCATTTTTCATACAGTATTCCAGAGGCAGACAGAGAAATGCATGTGTTAAAGCATCATAGAACAAAACCCCAACCTAACCATAAATCCCAAAAACAAAAAAAAAGGAAGACTGCTCTGAAAGAAACAGAAATTAATAGGATTCCACTCATCCGTTCAGATAGCAATTTGAGTGCTTTAAAAGAGAGGGAAAGAGAGATTCTGTTTTTTAATTGCCTATAAAAAGCTGTATTTAGAGCCGTGCAAAATCTTGTATAACTAAACATAACTACTTTGTCTGGTTTACTAAGTCTTAGGTTTGACTATTCAAAATGAAGCTTATAGTATTAGTTGGAAGTAACATAGTACTTGGTGTTATCCAGGCCAAACACAGCTGTTTCAGCAGAATTCTGTTTTGTGTTTGAAGTGAAGTGGTCTGTTATAGCATCCTATCTGTGGTGACTGCTTGTTTCTTGCCCTGGCACTGAATTAACGCACATTTTTTGATGTGTGATATTATTAAAGGTAATATTGTTTCTGTCTGTACAAAGCATGAGTAAATGGGTCTTAATAGGGACTGGGAGCACTGTATTTTCCTAAGCTGTGGAAGACCAGCACTATTACATAATGACATCTTCTCTGTTGGCTATGATATTTAAAACCTGCTTCTTAAACAAATCTATCCATACCTTCATTTGCAACTGTCCTCCTTAACATAATCCAAGGCCACTAACGTTTCCTTATTCAGATCCTGCTTGAAGGTTCACCTTTGCTGTGACTCCTACAGGACGCTAGCCAGTTGGTAATGGAGTCCTTGATAATTGGAGTCGGTATATCTTTGACCTGCACATAACACCCACACAAGCTGAATAATCAGAATGTGTCCAAGTGCCATCACTCTTATTTATTTGCTGTTCCCTTTTACACCAACTCTTTCTCCCTGTCTGTTTTGTCCATTTAGAATGTGAGATATTTGTACAGGAACATTTCCTCTTTTGTGATTGTTCTGCACCAGGCATCTGGAAATAAGTAGCATTAATAATGCGCCTCCTGAATTGAAATAGCATTTGGGGCATCACCTCTTCATGGAGATTGTAACCAGTGGATCAGTATAGTTGCAGATTCCTCTGGCTGTATCTTCATGTCACCCCTGAAATTTTGAATGAAACCATTAAGGTTTCTGCCTTCCAGCAGAAAAGATGCATCTTCCCCATGGTCTTCACCCTATGTCCTCACCTTAACACAGAGAATAAATATTAACTTCATTTAAAACCCTTTAAGGTCACCAACAGGAGTGGTAGCTTTTGTGACCTTTGGAAAGGGTTTGGAAATACTCTTCATTAAAAATCTCTCTCTTTTCAGGTCTTTGACGGTGCTGTGATAATCTTATCCTTGGCTCCAATGGTGGCCTCCACAGTGGCCAATGGCTCAAGCAGTCCATGGGATGCCATCAGTCTCATTATCACTCTGCGGATTTGGAGAGTTAAGAGAATTATTGATGGTAAGTGATGATTAAATTGTGTCATGAGAATTTCCAGGATTGGTAGCCCTCATAACTGTTTGTAGAGAATAATTTTATTGTTCTCTTTCTTCTACATTTTAAAAGCAGTGAACAGGTATATTGCATTATGATCCCCATTGATGAGGCTGGGAATCAGTTTTTAGGATAAATACCCTGTTATGATTTTTTTGGTTTGTTATATGCCTTCTCCTGGCATACAGATATATGTGACTTGTTTTCCCTCCTGTCTTTTTTTCCCAAACACTCCTTCTTTGTAGTGTCAGATAAGCATCTTGAATATGACCCTTCTGCAACTGCTGTCTGTCCACTCTGGCATCTTCCATCTTTGATCCCTTTTGCTTTTGGTTTCTGCCTTTAGCATAACTCTGTGTCTGATGCTTTGTGCTTTCTCTGCATCTTGGAGGTTCCCCACTGAAGGTGCACTCCACAAACCTATGTGTGCTATTGAGTGTGATTTTTAGGCATGTTCCAGTGCTATTTAGCACCGGATTCTGGGACACACCTCCATTGGGGAGGCACCAGGAGAACATTCTGAAGAGGTGATACTGCAGAGAACAGGAGCAATGAATCTGGAAACAAGGAATCAAGGAAAGGAGATGTTAGAGGAGGTGGAGGGCAACTAGATCCATTATCAAAGTATAAGTTGCTTTGGTATAAACCTAAGGGATTTCATAATGCAAGTCACTTTCCTTCTGTGTGAGAAAAATTAGTATCAGGTTGGCACATCTGGCTTAGATCATGAGGGCTTCCAAAATGCAAGATGAGACCCAGTAGTTTAGTAAGGTGAAGTCAGAGTCTGATTCAGGTTCTAAAGAATAGCAAGGAATGCAGTAAATTTTGAGCAGTCTTGCCAAGCAATTTGAACTTGCCCTAGTTGTGACTTGAAGGAGATTTTTCTAGGCAGGTAGCATCCAACTCCTGTTGAAGTCAGTAGGAGTTGGTTCCATTCATACCTTTGAAAATCTCTCTCGTAGTCTATAATTTCCCTTTATATAGTTACTTTCTGCAGTTATATTTAAGAACCAAAATGGTCAAGGACTAAAATACCTCCCCTGGAAGCTGGTGCATACCTATAAAACATACAAAATTGGAGGGGATGAATGGGACACCACGCAGAGAACACTCCTGCCTGGCCACTGAGAAGAACTAATATTTGCTGGGATAGACATGCATTTGTGTAAAAGATCAGGCAAGTGTTGCAACAAATATTTCAACTAGCGACAGAGATCTCACTGTGTGCATCTACATGTGCATTTGCTCTGTGGTGGGTTTACTCTAGAGTAAAGTACTGTAGAGTAAACCCACTGTAAGCAGATGTCTACATGTGCAGGGATGCTGCAGCAGCTCATCTGCTCCTGGCAGCAGTCTGCTCCCACCCCCTCTGGCCCTGCACTGGCCCCCTGCAGTAGCCAGGGAGAGCTATAGGCTCCTCCTGGGTGGTAGACTAGGGGCAGGCAGGGAGCACAGGGCCAGAAGACAGCTGTCTCCTGACAGGGGCTGGGAGATTGCTCCCTGCTCTCAGGGGGCTGCCTGCTGCTGAGGCAGGCTCCACCACTGCAGCCCAGGAGGGGACAATCTCCCCCTGCCCCAGCAGAAGGGAGCTCCTGGCCCCGGCTCCCCAACTGGGGACACGGGACTTGGAAAGAGCTGCAGGAGAAAATCAAGTCCCAGCCCCCTACCCCAATCTACTGATGAGGCAGCTAGCAGCAAGGCCTTGTCTGGGCAGGCATTCCCACCCAGTCAGGGGCTTGCTGCTAAGTGCTCTACCAGCGGATCAGGGCAGGAGGCTAGGATTTGCCCACTCCCCTCCCCCCAGCTCTTTCCAAGCTTTACACTTCAATTGCCCTACTGGGGCATGAGGCTGGGACCTGCCCCCTGACCAGGACAGTTGCCAGCCCCCACTCCACCTTGCAAGGCAAGGGCTGGGAACAATCTTCCCACCTTTGCTCTGCGATCATGATTAGGGAGTGGGGGCTGGGAGCTGCCTACTGCCAGGGCATGGGGACATCCAGTGCCCCAGTAGCAGGCATGTCCCAGGGGCAGGGAGCAATCTTCCACCCCTTGCTGCCTAGCTGACCAGGAGCAAGTTTGCTCCCAGTCAGATGTCTACACAAGTGCTACTGTGCAGTTACTAATCTTGAGTAAATTTGCTATTTGCATTTACAGGTAGCAAATTTACTCATGATTAGAGCACGTTCCTGTGCAGTGAGCATCTGCATATGTAGATGTGGACACTTACTGCGCAGTACTTAACTCTTCTGCACAATAAAATGCGTCATATATTTCATAGATTTCATAGACATTAGGGCTAGAAGGGATCTTGCAAGATCATGGGGTCCAGTTCCCTGCCCAAGGAGCAGGAAGTAAGCTGGGGGTCAAATGATCCCAGCAAGATAGGCACCTAAGTGTTCCTTAAAAGTGTCCAGAGTAGGTGCTTGCACCACCTCTGCAGGGAGTCTATTCCAGGCCCTGGGGACTTGGTCTGTAAAGAAGTTTTTCCTTATGTCCAACCTAAAACATTCTTTCAGGATTTCGTGACCATTGGACCTTGTCTTCCCTAAGGGTGCCCTGGTGAACAGACGTTCTCCCAGTTCCTGATGCATACCCCTCATGTACTTATAGGCTGCCACCAAGTCACCCCTGAGCCTTCGCTTCTCCAGGTTGAAGAGTCCCATGCCTCTCGGCCTCTCCTCTTAAAGCCTGCTCTCTTGTCCTCTAATCATGTGCGTGGTTCTCCTCTGGACTCTTTCAAGCTTCTCCACATTCTTTCTAAATCATGTAGATGCACCCACTGTAGATCTGAGAATCTCTGATGCCCAAACGTGGAGGTCCTTATGTTTATGTAGGATAGATAACCTTTTCTAAAATAAAAGCTGTAGCTGAACCACAAGTGTTTGTGTTTAATGCAGGAATGACTGGGTGAAAATCTACATCCTTTTGTTCATAGGAGATTAGATTAAATCTAAAGATTTTCATAGTCTTAAAATCTAGGAAGATGTTCCATTGAATAAGTAAAAATATAGATAAATTTCCTCAAGTTTTTACTTCTGTTTTTTAGCCTATGTACTACCAGTGAAAGTGGAAATGGAAATGGTGATTCAACAATATGAGAAGGCAAAGGTCATTCAAGATGAACAGCTGGAAAGACTAACCCAGATCTGCCAAGAACAAGGGGTAAAGTTCAATTATGTTTCTATTTACATATTTCTTGTCTGAGATATTGATGTCATGGTGACGGAAATGGCCTGTGTAAGTTGCCAGATCTGAGATTAGAAAAACTCCATTAGGGTTTCGTTAGAAAAATTACAGGCTTCAACATGATCCTGCAGGAGCCTCAAGTGTTGAGGGGCAGGCAGCTTCCTGCAATCCTTAGCTGCTATATGTGAAACAGACATGACTTTAGACCAGATGGGTGTTTCAAACAGTTTTACCTTCAAGTGGGGATAGCAACTACTTCTTTTCATTTTTAAAGGAGAAAGCAAATGAGCACTTTTCTAATAACTCATTTATTAGCTATCTATGGAAATCTTGACACAATAAACAGAGTAAGTGGATGTTGTCACATTTACTGGACATTGCATTTGTATTAATCCTATTCGCAGTAAAAGAACCTACAGTGGAAAGCTAATAAATTGCCTAAAATCCTGTTTGCTCGGAAATTGCACTAGCTTTAAATGCAGCAGGCAGCTTCCTAGTGCGCCTCTTTGAGACTTCTGGCAGACTCAAAAATACTGCAGTAGAAGCTTCTAGTTGCTGGAAGTGACTCAAGATTTTTCAGATCCTCCCAAGTCCAATTGTATATAGTAATTCAGTCTTTAAAGAAAAGTGAGATGCAATGCAAAGTGTTTCACATGACTACATTTAAAAAAAAGGTGGGGGAAAAATATCACTGTTCTGGCAGTGACCCAAGTGTTTTGAATTACAGTTGGTAGCACAAAAAGAGCTATTGAATTACTCGTTTTTAAATCTATTCTCTTCAGCAAAAGCCAGTTGCATGCAGCCAACCAAAGCTAAGCTGAGGATCAGGTTGTCTTTCAAATAAAACATTGTTATCCCATAAAGATTATTTCTGTTCTTATTGGACAGTGGTAAATATTTGTATTCCAGTTACAATTAGATACTCTGACTGAGATCAGTGCCCCATTGTGCAAGATTCCTGTACAAACACCCAAAGAGTGAGACCCTCTCCCAGAGCTTAAAGTATAAGTGTAAGAGCAATAAGAAAGGCATGGAGAGAGGGAGCGACTTGCCCAAGGTCACACAACAGGCCAGTGGGAGAGCTGAGAACAGGTACCTAGGTCTGCTTCTGATGCATTGTGATCAGGGATAATGGGAATTGTGTATTTTCTGAATTTAGGGAGTTCAGTGCTGACTGTTTTCAGAGGTAGTTGTTCACAGCACAGCACTCTTTGGACAACTTGTAAATTTACCTTTAACTAGTGTCTAAGTACTAGGCCCCAGTCCCAAAGCAAATTAACTTAAAGTCTTTCTTCTAAATAAAAGTATCTGCAGAACTATATCCTTAATTTTTCCAAACGTTAGTGATAATGCTTAACAGAACTACACACGCCTTTATTAACTCATCCTCTTACTGCCTCTGTAAGTAAGGTAGACAAATTGTATTATCCCTGTTTTGCAGATGAAAGAAAAATTAGCATTTCACCAAGACCACACAGTAAGGTAGTGATAGAGGGGGGATTTGAACACAGGATTTCCTGAATAGCGATAGAAAAGGAATTTGAACATAGGATTTCCTGAATCCCATTTCAGTGTTTAATCTGTTAGCCCAGCTCTTCCCTTAAAGGGATAATGGAAGGTTAAAAAACAATCATTTTAATACACGTATTTCTATGTTAGTGTTGAATTTGTTGACCTGTTAAAACTCAAGTAGTATTGGGCTTGATTGCTTCGCATTAAAGTGGAAGTAGCCCCCTTTATACTGTCAGAGTGGTGTAAAAGGATTTAGTGGACATGAGTATTGGACCATCCAGTCTAATCATGGGTTTTGTGTTTGCTTTTCTTATGACATTTTTCTAAGTGCAGCAGTAAAAACAAGCCCATTTCCTTTGTGCTCCTTTTCCTAAACATCTGCTAAAGTGAGCTCTGGCTCATGAAAGCTTATGCATCTCTGACTCATTTAGTCTATAAGATGCATCTCTACCCTGTCTCCTCCCTTTTCCTTTGGTTATGTTCCCTTTCACTTTTAGGGTCTCAGCCTGAGCGGACAGTGTTTAGTTTGAGACACTGGGGCGGGGTGTAATTTTATTTTTATTCTTCCATTTCATCAGAAGGGGCAGAGTAAATTGTAACTGTAACATTTCTTTTGGTCCTGGGAGTTTGCTAAATTTGGATAACTTCATGGTACCCAGGCAAAAGGGCTTGCATCTTACAGCATTTACAAGAGCATCAGGCATTAGGGCAAAGAAGAGTCCTACTAATACTAGATTCTGCCAACACCTACCAGACATGGCCTGTGCTGTCAGTCAGCACACCCATACATTAGACCAGGGGTTTTCAATCTTTTTGGATAGTGTACCCCCAGTGACTGGACACAGAACAATGTACCCCAGCGGAGGGTGGGGTGGTGCGCGGCTGGACCCAGAGTGGGGAGGGCGTGGGGGGTGGGGGGGCACACAGCCAAAGATAGAGCAGCGGCAGCTGCTGCGTGCAAGCTTCTTTTGCCCCCCACATCTGGCTGGGCAGACAGTGCCTGCACAGCAGCGTGGGGTAGTGTGTGGCAGTGCTTCATCCCCACCTGCCCGCGTGTACCCCCTAATGCCTTCTCAAGAAGCCCCAGGGGTATGTGTACCCCCAGTTGACAACCCTGCGTTACACCAAAGGAAATGTTGCACTGATAGCTGGAGTGAATCTGCAGGAACAGACCAGGTTCCTTCCTCCCTTCCAGGTGTCATCTGCTGTAGAAAAAAAAAAGACTAAAGACAAATGACAATGTACTAATCTTCATTTTAATATCTTGAATTCCTGCCAGACAAATGTCTTAGCTGTATAATATCCTGTAAATGTACTAATTTGCTGCAGTTAGCAACATAAGACATTGACACAAGCACTGCATCCTCCCTTCATAAATTAACAGCTTCATAATTCAGTCAAGAACAAGTTGTCAGCATTATAATATTGGCATTAACACCGTATACAGCTTGTAGCTGAGAAAGTGTATCATAATATTCTTTAACCTTCTGCAGGTCCCTGAACACATGAGTTTACATTTTCAACACTAGCTTTTTAAATTCTGGCTGCTTCTTGGTGCTTGTTCACTTGAAAGTGAGCAATCATATTTTCTAGCTGATTATATTGATTTTGCGCAAGGAAGTTCTTTTCAGTACAAACAGCGTCTCTTAAGATGGTAACTTATGGAAGAGACAGATAACAGGAATCAGAAAGACCGAGAGAAAGAGGGAGAAGCCAATAGAGGGAAGTTGGGGGGGGAGAAGAAATAGGGTCAAATTACACATTAGAGTTAACAAGTGCTAATTCTAAGGAATGTTAGTCTGTGTTAAGGTTGCTTAGTGGTAGTGATCAGTCACATGTTTGGAGTTAAAATGATCTCTAATGTGCACTAGTCTGACCTACTGCTGGAGGGCTGGCAAGTGGGGGCATGGCTAGTGGCTGCAAGTCTCCATTCCTGCCCTGCTTGTCAGCTGTCTCACCACAGTATAAGCCAGGGATGAAGAGGCCCCAAACCACTTGGATTGCTCTCTCCACTCACCAAATCACCTTGCTTCCCCCCCACTAGCCTCTGGATCCCTCCTCCACGCTGCAATTGGCCCTTCCAGTCCCAGGTAGCCCCCCACGCCCTGATTGGTGCCTCCATCATCAGATGCCAATCAGCCCAAGAGCAGTATCGGCAGCAACAGCAGCAGAGTCCCTCTCCCTGCCTGCTCCTGGGCTCCCTGCAGCCTACGTTGCCCCCACACCTGGATCCAGCCTCCAACAGGCTCCACACCAGCACCACCACTCTTAGGCTGATTGAGGTGCTAGGGCAGTGATCTGGGGGTACAGAGGCAGAGGAGGCAACTTGCGTGGCAGGGGAGTGATCTGGGGGTGGAGGGGATGATTTGGGAGTCAGGGCAATTTGGGGGGCAGAGGAGGCAGCAAGCTAGCAGCTCCCCACCCACCCACTCTCTCCTTCCCCCCATCCCCTCCTTCCTCCCCCTGACCCTTGGCTTCCCTACCTTCTTCACCCTTTTTCCCTCTCCTCCCCCCCACTCACCCCATCCCCACCCACCTGTTGCCTGGCTGTTCCCAGCTAACAGTCCATGGCCATCGTCCTGGATAATAGCTATTCCACCTGAAAGCAATACCTTCTGGGATACTGGAAGACTTTAACTCTCCTTCTGGGATATTGGTGGCTTTGACTCAGGTAAACACCCAGAAGTTAACTTAACTCAGGCTAGGCAATACAAATCAAAGATAATCTTTACTCGAAGTGGCATAATTTTAAAATCCCTAAATTGTACTTAGCATTGTTAATGAGCCTTAACATGTGATTCAAGTTTTCAGTGTTCTTAACATAATCTAATTGTAATGTATAGTCTCACCCATAGAGAATATGAGACAGTTTCAAAGCTGATATTGGAATAAAACAGAGGAATGACAATTCACAGCAGGTGAGGGTTTGTTCCATAGAAGTGAGTTTTTTGTGTGGTATATGGTTCAATATTGAATTTCACATTCAGGCAACATTGATGGCTGCACTGAGAGTTTTACTTGAGTTAAGAGCTCAGATATAGCCTGAAGAGTCTGAAAGAGAGATGAAAATAGTTCCAACATTGAGGACTCCTGCAGTTTTATGTTTTGTGAGAACAAACTTCTGATTTACATTAATTTGCAAATTATTGGCAGGGTTAAAAGCACCACCTTTCAAAAAAGTTGCCCAACACTTCCTGGGTAGACAAAGCCTTGGCTGGGATGATATAGTTAGAGATGGTCCTGTTTTGAGCAAGGGGTTGGACTAGGTGACCTCCTGAAGTCCCTTCCAACCCTAATTTTCTTTGATTCTTAGCTCCTCTTTAAAAAGGTGTTTGATTTGCATTTCTTATGACTTTAAGAAACACAAACCATTTTTTCCATGCCAGTTTGTCTTCCTTGGGCTCCATTTTTTTTTCTTCTGAGAATTTTAGCCAAGATGATTCAGCTGTTTCTGAGAACAAGGTTAGGGAAGAGTATATTGTTTCGCTTGCATTTAAAAATAGTGATGACTGTTTCATTGAGAAGCTCTACTAATCTCATGCTTAGGTGAAGTGACTTGAAAATTGGCTGGGAAGTGGCCTTTGTATCTGGGACAGCCAATGTTTGGTTAGTTGTTAGCCTATGAAAAATCAGTTTGCTTGTAGCAAGCAGAGGGGTAGGCAATATTTTTTGGCCGGAGTGCTGAAAAAAACCACATTGCCTACCTTGGAAGGTGCCGGATTGCCAGCATGCCGAAAAAACAAAACGAGGGCAGGGGGTATATGACAGGATGCCCCCTACCCAAAGACCCAGGCCCCTCAGCCCAGGCTCTGTGGCTAGCAGAAGCTACCCAGAACCTGGGCCAGCTGCAAACAGCTGCTGCCCTCCCGGCCCTGGCCCCGGCCCCAGCCCCAGCCCCAGCCGCTTCTCAGACCCAGCCCTGGGATCCGGGGAGGCAGCAGATACTGGTGATGCTCCCCGCTGTGCTGCTCTCGCTGCCACTTCTGCAGAGCAGTGTGTGAAACCCAGCGCAGCAGAGCACAGCAGAGGTGCAGAAAACTGCCTGCCGCTCTGACCTCCCCACGGTCCTGGCCACACTTCCCCTGCAGGTGGAGGAAGCAGCAAGGGTCACGACCCTGAGTGCTGCCCATGCTGCTCCTGTGCCCACAGGGGAAGTATGACCCGGGCATCACAGAGCTTGCAAAAGCAGGCAGCTTCCTTGTGTGGCCCCTCTGTGTGCTGCCACTCCAGGTCGCACACGCTGTACTTCTGGCCCTGCTGCCCTCCCCGGGCCCTCCAGAGCACAGTGTGTGTGACCCGGAGCAGCAGCGCATAGAGGGGCCACACAGGGAAACTGTCTGCTGCTGCAAGCTAGATCTGGGGCTAGGAGGCAGCTGGAGCTGGAGCTGAGGCCGGGGCGGGGAAGCAGCAGCTGTTTGCAGCCGGCCCAGGTTCTGGGTAGTTGCTGATCTCCATGGAGCCCAAGCTGCTTGCAGCAGGGCTTCCATCCTCCCAGCTGGCTGCTGGGAGCAGCCTGGGTTCAGTGGCTATCAGCAGCTACCCAGAGACTAGGCCGGCTGCAGCTGGGAAGCTACAAACAGCTGCTGCCCTCCCACCCTGGCCCCCAGCCCCGGCCCCAGCTGTCTCCTGGCCCCAGGCTCCGGGAAGGCAACAGGTGCCGGCCCTGCGCCCACTGGGGCCAGGGCAGGGAGGCAGCAGCTGTTTGTAGCCTCCAGCCTGCAGCTGGCCCTGGCTCTGGTGTAGCTGCTGCTAGCCATGGTGCCCGGGCTGCTCCCAGCAGGGTTGCAGCCTCTTAGCCACCTACTGGCAGCAGCCCAGGCTCCCAGCTGGCAGCAGCTACCCAGAGCCAGGGCTGGCTCCAGCCAGGAGGCTGCAAACAGCTGCTGCCTCCCCGCCCCGGCCCCAATGTGTGCGGAGGAAAATGGCTGGGGGTAGCTGACCCCCGTTCTAGGGCTTTGCAAGACAGTTCCCAACAGAATCTATCCATAAGGACCAAACTCCAGGCTAGGGCCCAGGGAGATGTTCTAGGCATTTGCAGCTCTGGCTTGTCATGGGCTGGGTCAGAGCACCAGAATTAAGGGGAAGGATAGCATCCTGTGGTTTTGGAGCCCTCCTTGTTGATGCCCAACAAGGGAAAAGAGGAAGCTGCCTGATTCAAATACAGAGGGGACAAGAGATAATCCTGAAGAGACAGCAAAGGGAGACGATCACAACAAAGAGCTTGGAGGATTAGGTGTGAGGTTGGAACTAGAGACTTACAAGGGAGCTAGAGAATGGGACTGAGAGTTGGGCTGGGAAGGGAATGATACTCATGAGGCAAGATTAGGAGCCAGGGAGGAGAATGGTAGAGTTAGCTAGTGGTAGGGAGATTGGACAGGGAGCTAGGAGGAGGACAGGGTTGGGCTGAACAAGGAGTATAAAGGAAAGCCAGTATGATGAAGGAGGTGAAAAAGGATAAACTGATCTGATACTCATGGAGGGTGCTTGGAGAGAACTGGGGCTAACTGAGCAGGGACATGGAGCTGAGAAAGCTGAAGATGGGAAACTGGATAAGAATGGAAATAGAATGAAGAGCTAGTGAGAAAGAGGCTTTGTCAGAACAGGCAGACAGATTGGAGCCCACAGGAGCACAGTCTGGTCCAGAGCCTGGAATGGATCCCATGACTCTTTAGCATCACTGTTCTTCTCTCAGTCAGTATAGCTGAAATACTGGCAAAGTGCCTCACCTCCCGAAGTGCTGGTCCACCTAGATGATAACCAGCTAGTAGTTGCGTAATGCAACATACACAGAAAAATTAGGTCCTTTGTGTCTCAACTCAACATTCCAAATTAATGGATAATTTTACTTTAATTTTTACCCCAATTACCTTAATCTCTGTGCTTTACTTTGTCATCCATAATATGGAAATAATACCATCCCATCAATCATATGGGTGCTGGGAAAGTAAATTAATATGGTGAGGCAGTCAGGTACTGTAGGAGAGAGCACCAGAGAGGAGCCAGTGAGGACATGAAGAAGTCTCTTCAGAGCAGTGTTTGACTAGCATGCAGCAGATTAGATGAGGAACAACCACTGAACAGCGAGGATAAATGACATAATGATCAGCTGCTCAGGAAGGCTGGGTCCAGATGAGCAGGGTTGTGCAGTATGTGGCGCCACAGACCCATCTGCTTTAACATTCAATGAGCTTTAGGTAAAGTGCCCCACCACCATTTTGACATGTGGGATGCTGAATACATGAGACGCTAAGGGTGTTTTAATTAGAATGGCTCCCAAGAGCTGCTCTAATTAAAACGACCCTCCCACCCTGGAGCACATGTATAGGAGCCCAATGAGCACCCTGCCCTATAATGAATTATGGTGATTGAATAAAGGTGACATTTCCATTTTAAAGAAAGTTAAATGAACAGTTCACATTATATTAAGTTTTGCAGACATGACAAATGCATGTATAACTTTCTTTTTGTTATAGTGGTACAACATAGCATTCAGCAGATGTATCAGTGAAGTTTGTTTCCTAAAACATTCCAAACAGAAAAGATGCAAGTTATTTTTGACTTTCTCTTTTATTTGCATTTCTTCTGTTTATAATAATATGCTTCCTTGGCTGATGACCAGATATCACAACAATATAGTACATTTCCACTCTTGAGTGACATGGGAGCTCTGCACTTGCAAATGTAACAACTCTGCAAATATTAATTTCTGGTGGCCATGCCTTTGGGCTCAAAATATATTTTAGAAATTATAGTAGTATGCATTGTTATTTTGACCTTTCTAGTATCTTACTGAAATTGTTTGAATTGCTGGTCATTATATTATTCCCCACAGACTAAAGAAAATGTATAGGATAAGGCAATTGAGGACAAATGGACACATCTCTGATATTTCACAAAGCATGCAAGCATTGAAGTCCACAAATGTATAAAATGGAGTAGATTATACTCATCCCATTGTAACTTTGCAGTAAAGAATCTGAAGAGCACTAAATTGTGGGTGATAGCGTTTTACACGGTCTGATTTAAAGTAAAAAATGACAAAAATCCAGAGATTTTGTTAATGGTGGAAGTTTTAGTCAAGCATTTAGCTGTAATTCTGGAATTAGCTGTGGGGGAAATTCCAACAAGTTATCAGTTACAGTAATAGATCAGTTTATGAACTTTCTTGTTTAACTTTCTGCTGAAGAATCTGCAGCTGACTATGATCCAACAAAAGCTACATATACAGAAATGGTCCTTTTCTGTCAACACACATAGCACTGGGTTTTTCATCATTCACAAAAACATAACTAGGGAACCTTAGCTTTTTCTTCTTTTTAACTTGGTCTGTAATTTGTAAAACAGCTGCTAGTTTAATGGCAGGGCTATTTAGCTGGTAAAATTACCTATCAAAGAAATAACTTATGTTATCCTTTTGCAATAATTGTAATTTATTTCTAACTACCAGTCATTTTCCTAGTGAGTGGAAGGCAGCCAAGGTCATCCTGTGTTTCATTCTGCCCATAAATCATTAGTTTGCAACTGTCTCCTGATTTTTATTGTTACCAACAATGGCCAAACTAATGGACATAAACATTGGATTGTGTCCCAGTGGCAGATGAGTTTTAGGGCAGGGCATTCTGTGCAGACAGCACTAATAGAATTGAGCAAAATTATTGTTACCGCATTAGACAAGAGCAAGTTTCTGGCTAAAGTGTTCATTGATCTCTCTCTGAGGCTATGTCAATTATATTCTGTTGCTGGACATTTAAAGAGAAGCAGCGTATGATTCACTACAGTGCTCCCTTCTTGATTCTTGTATGCACGTTGTAAAACAAAGATAGTCATCTGCGGCATGCATGCCACAAGTTGCATGGGCAGCCTTTGTGCATGGTATGTGGTCCGTGGCAGGGAGAGGGGGACAGGGAGGCAGCACAGGGAGGCAGCACAGCAGCAGATATGACAGAGAACAGAAATCAGAACAGCAGATTGTGCAGGGTTCACAGGACATGGAGCAGAAAGCAGAGCAACAGATTTGGCAGAGGAAGGGAATCAGAATGGCACTCTAGGAGGTCACAGGGCTTAATCTGTGGCATGCCTGCCAGAAAGGTTGATATGCACTGTTGTAAAACATGAGAGAGGATAAGTGGCACTTTTATAAATCTGCTCACAGATTCACTAGTTTAGGGCTGGAAGGACCTTGTGATATCATCGAGTCTAGCCCTCCTGCTCTGGACAGGAAGGACTGCTTGGGTCAAATAGCAAGGTGTGCATGCAGTCTCTTTTTGAAGATCTCCAGGGTAGGTGCCTTCACCAGCCCTGTTGGGAGTCTATTCCAGACTCTGGTCACATGAACTGTGAAGAAGTTTTTCCTTATATCCAGTCTGAAACCTTCTCAGCCCCATATATGTCATATGAATGTAGATGTTTCTTAGAATTCCATATTGGTCTCTGTCATTTTCTCTGTTTATAGGCATTGTGTTATGTAGCAATATGCAGTGTAATACACCGTCATTCGTGACCTTTTATTTCCTAGCAATGTGTTACTAAGTGAGTTTTACCCCATGATACACAACTAATTTAACAAAGAATAAGATATTTTAAATTCCCCAACAAAGTATTCATGAGCTTTACCTCCACAACTGACAGCTTGATTATGATTCCCTTTTGTTCAGCTATAATGAAAGGATTGAACAGTTTCAAAAGCCAATCAAAATTTAAAGGCAATTTCTCTCAAATATAGCTACCCACCAAAACACAGACTTAAAAAATTAAAGTCTTAAGACAGTGCTTAATGTTCTGTCTTAAAATGTGCATAGCCAATGAAATCATTATTCCATGCATAGTCTGTGATGGTCAGAAATGCTGCTCTCAGTTTTGTACAAGAAAAAGGATAAATAAAAAAATACAGAGGAGATATTTCTCTGAAAATGACCAGTAATCCCTTTTTTTCAATACAAGAGTATTGTCAGCTATAGATATAACATTTACACCTCAGGACAAGTTGCTACAGTTAGGGGGTCTGGACCCAATGATCTGTAAGTTCCCTTTCAACCCTTTCAATTGAAACATAAATTCAATATAAAGGTAGTCAGCTTTCACTGTTGGACCAAACTGTATAGTTACGATACACCAGTAATATAGCCTGAGTGTTATGTGGACCATTAATACAAGACACTGGACTCATCTTCAGCAGTAGAAAAGCCATCATACATAGAGGGTGTGTCTACATGTGAAATTAATGTGATTCAATAAACTCTGGCACACATTGTGCCAGAGTTTATTGCTCCCAGGCGCCATGTTTACACATGCACCTGGGACTGCAGTATGTTGAGCCGGGTCAGAGAAGCCCCAGGTGGCAGGGAGTCCAGGAGGTCAGCCTGTCAGCCCAAAGCTGCTCCAACCCAGCTCAGCATGATGCAGAGGGGCTGGGTAGGGCACAAAGGTGCTCTACCAGAATGCAGCCCCCACACTGAACCACCCTCCTGCCCCAGCCTGTCCCATCAGCATCTATGCATGCTTTGCTTTACGCTAAAGAGCACCACTGCAGGAGGGTACATATATTTACAAATAATAGCCTATGGTGGCATTTATAGCTTATTGCAGTCCAGTAGGACTGCACCTCCAAACACAGAGACTTTGCTATAGAACTAATTAGACCACTCTTCAGTAAACATCTCATGTAGACACATCCACAGGGTAGTATTTTACTCTTGCTTTCCACTGTTGGATATGACTGCCCAAGGTTCAGACTAACAGTGAAGTGAATTCTAGAAGGTGACCCTTGTTTCAAAAGGGGGAGAGATCATCTGCATAATCATTTATTTTGCGGCGTGGGTTTCAGTCAAGTATAGGAGTCATCAGTATATATATCTAACTTCTTATACATCTTTGTGTACTATTGTACATACACACCATTGAAGCCAGTGGAACTGCTAATATATACCAGCTCAGGATATGACCCTTTTTTCCCTTTAACGCCCCCTCTAATAGTCTACATTTGATCTTTAGTCCAACTGAACCAACAAAGGGGCAAGGGTAGAAATAGGACAGACATGAGGATCGTATTTTCAGAGAGCAGTAAAGGCTTCTGCATACGATTGCTAAAGGCAATCAGGTGTGCATATGCTTTTCCTGTTTGGTCAATAGAAAAGTCAAACTTTCCATACTGCCTGAGACATCAAGTGTAGATTTCAGGAATAAGTAAATCTAGGTCTTCTGTTCTTGGCATTAGCAGATATGTCCTCTGCACAAATGGCAACATGTGTGTGTGTAGTTTTGTCCTTTGAACATAAGATGGCAGTAAAGCCATTCTTTTGTTTTACTTTACAAAAAGTAATCTACAGCTCACCTTGAGTTGTTCTGTTGTTCGCTCTGTTTGTGATCCGGTTTCACCCGCCAGTCAGAATATTCATCTTTAATTTTTTTAAAATATATATTCATTTGTTATATATTATTCTTCATGTTTATTTTTTCACTTTGTTTTATGATGATTTGTTTTGAGGAACTGCAAGTGCCTAGTGATGAGAATACAGAAGCGTAAGTCAGGAGACCTAGTGTCTTATGCCCATTTCTGCCATATGTTTTTTGTGTAACATTGGCTCTATGTGCTTTGCCTGTTTCCCCATCAGTAAAATGGAGATTTTTTTTCCTATGTGATGGGTGTTGCACAATTTAACCAATGCTTGTAAGATGCTTTGTATTTATTGTGCTGTAGAAGTGCAATGTGGCGATATAATTTTATTTTGTTTACTTGTTAATAGTATCAGCCGTTTGCTTTTTAGAACACCACAGATCAAAATTATGTTACTTTTTACAATCTATAATGGAAAAGAACACCTTGTATTCAGCTTTTAGGTGCAGATCTTGTAATGCTTTTTTGTTTCCAGATACTCCATACAGGTAAAGACTTTCCTAAGACCAAAAGGCTATCAGTTGCCTAAGCCATGTTGACTTTCAGGTAGAATTGGATACCTGAGTGGTTTTTTTAAACTTTTGAAAACTTCCTCCATAAGTTGTTCCTCACTTCAGATTTCTGTGTGATATTTGTTGAAGAGGGAGTCATGAGATTTTGTTGTTTTGTTTTTAGTATGTGCTGTCATAAAGATTCAAAATTGAAAGCTGAAATTCCCTATCATCTCTGCCCATTATAGTGCAAGGAAAACAGGGAAATAAAATACAGTGAGTAGCCAGTGAAATGTGAAAGCTCCCAGCTGTACATTACTAATTGATACTGGAGTTAATGGAAAGTCAGTGTCACAGCCTGGCTGTTGAAGTTAAGGTGCTATTGTGGAAGGATTTATTGGGCCCAGTCCACTTCTGTCTTGGGTGTTAGGTAGCTTAAGAAACCTCCACTGTCAGTACCTGTGCTGGAGTCATAGGCAGACTCACCAAACAGTTGTGAGCCTTAGCCAGACAGATGTGAGCCACTGGTTCACAGTATGGGCTCATACTGTGAACCAGTGAATCACTGCAGATTTTAGACAGTCATGCTGAATCCTAAGTGGTAGCTTTAAACAGAGGACTCAGTGAAGTGTACCATATGAAATGAGCCAAGTGGTGCCTAACATGGAATGAACTAGACCAGCCCACATTTTATACTCTTGACAGAGCAGTGGATTTGAGTCAGCATCTCAGCAGTGAAGGCAGGAGCCATATTCCGTTAACTAATGTGCCCCTTCACATAAGTTTTTAAGCATTAAGGTGCTAATTTCCATTCAGCAGCAAATGTATAGTGACAGGTACATTACAGTATATGCTTGGTAACACGTCTCCTCTGCTGTGTGGTGTTTTTACAGGCCTTTGGTGAAAGGAGGCACAACACTGCATTTCAAATGCTTTAACCTTCTATTTCACTCATTTTCTTTCCCCACTCACTATACCTGTAATTTGATTTCTATGGAACGGTCCCTTACATCTCAGTCTCATAGGAGGAAGGGACCCAAGGCAGCTCTCCCTCAAAAGCATGGGAGCTTACATGTGAGGGTTATAAGATGGGAAGAGGATTATATGAATCCTTGTAGCTGAGAAGAAAATGTCCAGGCCCTTTCCTGTCCCCGCGGAGAGAGACATTAATATCACCTCACAGAGGGAGTGCGGCTGTCAGTCGTAGTGAGATTGCTGCTTTCTGTCCTTCTCCTTTTGATCATTGTCCCTATCATTATACACAGTGCTGTCTACCCTGACATGTTAAAAATAATAACAATGAGGTCAAATCGGCACCTTTCCCTGGAGCTCTAGAGGGCCCTTTCTGGGTTTGAGGAAAGAGGTCTCAATTTAATGGCAAACCTATGCAGGGGCTGTTTCCACATCTTTCGAAAAGATATATTTGGGGGAATCAGCTGGTAAGACTTCCCCCTCCACCAGGCAGTGGGTGGGGAGAGCAGGAGTGCTACCACTACTGGGCGTCTGAGGAGGAAACCCCAGCTCCGTGGACTCCCTCAGGTCAAGCCCCAGTTTATTCTGGCTGTGTGTCAAGAGAATTTGCTGTAAGTGCAGGCCTTAAAACAGCAAACTGGACAATATGCCAAGTCTCCTGTGAATAATGATTTTCAGGTGGCTTTTTTTTGTACCACATTGTTTTATGTTGTGTATTTTCTCCTTCCCCCTCCAGTTTGAAATTAGGCAGTTGAGGGCCCACCTCGCTCAGCAAGATCTGGATCTGGCTGCTGAGAGGGAGGCTGCCCTGCAAGTCCCCCACGTGCTGAACCAGCAGAGCAGCAATAGATACAAGGTAGTAGCAACTGGGGACTCGGATGATGAAGCCACAGAGAACATCACTGAGTTGCGGCCTGCACGAGGTGAGTCCTGTCTACATGCTGTCTACCAGCTAGTACTGCTGCTTTCTTACATGGAGTTATTGAATTTGCGGAAAAATTTTCCCTTTAAAAGTGAATTGATTACTTTCCCTGAGGACTGCATTTTCCCATTATTGCAAGAAAGCTACGTCTGCTTCAGAGTGGCAGATGATGTTCTGTTTATGAACAAATTCCAGCCAGAGCCAATAAAATGACCATGGAAGAAAATGACTGTGATGCACCTTCTCCAGCATTCTGATTATTATATCCATCAAGCGCTGAACTGCAGCAGCCAAGTCAGAATTGGCAAAGATTATTCACTTGGCGATAAAAGCATGGAAATCAGGAAGAAAGTAGAAAAACTTTGTCAGATTTGGGGGCCTCTGCATATTTGTGATTTAGAGACTCTAAGGCAGTTTGGGACTGATGTCAGACCTCACATCTGCCACCAGCTAGTAGCAGATGTGTGATGTGTAGCAACCTTCAGCAACCTGGTAGTTCAGAACTCAACCAGCATTAATGACAGTAAAGCATTCTTTATTATGATTTCAGTATTAACAAATTAATTCTGTTGGGCCAGATTTGTGTGTGAGATAAAGCTAATTAATGTCACTGAATTTACATTGGGGATTAATTTTACCTATAATGCCAATAATTATTTCAGTTTTAAGTGTGGTCACACATTGGAGGTGTTTGGAGGGAATGGAAGGCCAGTTCCACTCCTTAACCTTCTTCCATGTACTTTTTAGACTTTCTCTGGCATTGCTGTATGGTGATCTGAGTGGGATGGTGATCAGACTTCAGCAAAGAGGGTGTTTTTACACATGCCCCAGGCATAAGGAGGGTAGTGGTGCTGGAGCTGCTCTAATTAAAGTGCCTGCAGGATCTTGTGCTTTCACTAAAGTTTATTGAACGAGCTCCAGTTAAAGTGCCCTGCTGCCATTTGAAGCACAGAGATGCTGATGCATGAGACGCAGAAGCCGCTGAAGAGCACTAATTAGCATTCTCCAGCAGACTCAATTAATTGAGTCTACTCTGAGGTAAATACAGCCTCCCCGCATGTCTATAGGCACCCAGAGAATGGCAATACCGATCTCTGAAGTAGAGCAGGGGTCAGCAACCAATGGCCTGCAGGCAAGATTCAGCCCACAAACCATTTGGTCCATCCCACAGACGTGGGGCTTCTGCAGTCAGATTGACCCAGTTTGGGTCAGAGATGGATGGGACCACGGTGGGCAAGTGGGCTTTAGGACCCAGCTACCACTGCTGCTTTTCCCTGTAGCAGCATGGGAAGTGTGTCTGCAGCCAGTGTTTATGTCTGTGGTGACAGGGGAAAGCCCTCTGCCACCACAGGGAAAACTGTCAGCTGCGGACACTGTCCCCAGGTGGGTGCTGGGAAAAGCAATGGCAGCTGTAGCTAGGTCCACCTTTGACCTGAACTGGGTCAGTCTAGCCTGAAGCCTGAACATGTTGCTGACCCCTGAAGTTGAGCATCACCTGGCACCCTATTTTCAGTCAAATTCCACAGAATTCAGGGAAGAAAGCAGTTTCCAGTATTTTTCAAACAATTCTCTTTTCTCTGGTAAATATGAACTAGTAACAATGAAACAAGTTAGAAATACCAGCTTTATTTATTTACTAATTTACATGTCTGATCACAGTTTACCTCTTACGTATTTCAGCTTTCAAACTTTGTAGTTTGAAAACTGGAAGCAGAAGGTTGGTAACCCATAAAATGCATTTCCACCCTTTTCAGAGGTACAATTTCAGAGGTTTGCCCAGATGAATATATCATAACTTATGCATGTGTGTCTTGAGGGTTGGTTACATTTGGAACTGAACAGAGTTGTGCACTTTATAAGTAGGTTTGCCAAAATTATCGTGCTTCTGACATTCATCTTAAAAAATCTTCAGCTACATAAATTCTAACTTTCAGGCTACCACAAGCATCCATTATTTGTGTCTCCTTATAAAATACTGGTTATGCATGCAGCATGGTAGGCACATAACAGAAAGAATTCATTTCTGAAATCAGTTAGATTACACAGTTGCTTACAGATTCCTTGTCACTGAAGCTGTGAAAATACACATTAGCTGATGATCAAAATAATTGCTATTTTTCATGCTCTATTCTTGGATACCATAGTGCTATGTTAGATTCAAATTAGGAATATAAAATTAATTTTAACTCCAGTGTAAAGAAAAGTGTTGTTACAAATTATATGAATATTATCTGAAAACAAAAATCTGGCTTACTGTTATATTCAATTCTTGACTTCGCACCCTAATGTGGAAGGACCAGTTTTAAGATTGTCCTCCACGTTGAATTAGGCAGGGGTCCTTTTAGGAAAAATAGTGTGTGATTATGTCATTAAAGACTATCATAATACATATATGTACAAGGGATCCAAATAAGATTTCATGTACAAACCATAAATCTGGCATTTCAAAACTTTCAAGTACATGACTTTGCAAGCCAAAGAACATGAATTTAATGCAATTTTTACTTGTTTAATTTCCTGGATTATATTTAACAGGAAGAGGTAAATACAAACTATGAACTAATGCAAGTTATGAACTAATTCCCCCCTCATGTTTCATCATCATCATCAGTATTTGAGTCCTGAACCATTAATGTTGCTGTTCAGATTGATATTGTATCAGCTCCAGGACTGGCTATATTAATTGGCAACGGGAGAAGGCTGTTATCCTGGGGAAAGAAGATAGACCATTGGGACCATGTATTAGCTCAGCCAACCTTATCTTCCTATCTCCTCCCAACCTCACTCTCTGCAGCTATTCCAGTATGTCTGAAGCATTCCTAGCACAAAATATGCTGCTACTGTGGTAGTCTGGTCAGTTATTATTGTGGCAGAGTGCCAGAATTGTCCTGAATTGCGCAGTGGTTGCTTTCAATTGAATGCATCTCAGCAAAACCTGAATGCAGTTTCAGGGGAGAAAGAAACGGCAGTTCTTCTGCACCTAGCATTGGGAGGGCAAGGAAGGCAAGTAAATTCACTGTGTACTTGCTCCCCTACTCTGCTCCTGGTAGACCTCCCTGCATTCTAGGGGAGGAAGAGCCTTCCTGATGTATAACTTTGCAGAACCAAAGACGCTCTTAGGTGTATTCTTTACATCCTTACCCCTTATGCCCCAAAACAGTGGCTCTGCTATATGCAAGGCCTTCTGCAGCCCTTGGTCTGGAGCTGAATGCCTGTGGTGTTGTTCTATATCATTTTACTTTGGCACAAGGACTGCATGCTGCAAAATATCCTGTGTGTTAAATGGTCTTAGGAATCATTTTATCTATGCCTACACCCAGCTCTGCCCTTTATTAAAAACCCTGCCTTGCTAGAATTACTTTTGATCAGACTAACATGTTTGGTTCATATCAGAGCAACTGGGAACTATGAAAAATGTACAGACAATGGGATAGCATGGCTAGCATGCTACTGTGCTGACCCCGTTTTATCAGCCCCAGGTCAAGAACTTCACAGGTTTGGAGAGCCCTGGATTCTGCCAAACCTAGGGGCTTTACTTGGCTGAAGAATATAACACATGAGAAAATGAGACATTCCCTCCCAAGCTAATCTTACTTCTCCTGTCCATAAGAAACAATGGAAACATTCAGTATGAACTGCTTTACCATGAAGGGTTACAGCATAAAAAAGCATTCAGACTTTTGCTCATTTCCCTACATGTGAGTTTTATGGGACAGTGCATAAGTTAAAGCTCTCTAGGGGCAGCTCTAGTTTGCACTTTGGTATTTACACTGGATTTTGTGCAACCATTTACTACAGCATTCAATAAAATAAGTCAGGTAACCCCTGCATCACGTGGTACACATGGCACCTCTGGGACCCAGACTTCCACAAAGAAATGCAGTATATACCTACACCTGGAGAATACTGTATGTGCTAACAGCTTTGGTATCTTTCAGCTGACTCTTTCAACTCTTCTTTTTCACCTCTGCACAACTGCTTCTTACTTTTCTTTGTTTCTACAGTGAGCTAATTGCTGGGGGAAGCGTGGGAGAGTGAAGTGCTATGTCTATACCATAGCCAAGGGCACTTGAAAGCTTTCCAGAACAGCCCTGGCAATCTGACTTTTGCTTGTTCCGGAAAGCCTGCATCTTTCAGGTGATAAGGTTATGAGATCTCCATGGCCAAATCAGTCTTATGCTAAGACTTTGAATAATGTCTCTGTTGCATATTTTGGTGTCCATCAGGTCAGGTCACTGGAAAGTGAACTACCACAGGCTGCTTTCTGGGCTAGTTTGACCAAGAGATGCAGGAAACATTCCCTCTTTAAATGTGCTTTAAATGTAGATTTTACTTAAAATATTCCACCAAAATGATTTTTAAAGTAGACAAATATAGAGATTAAAGTGTAGACTTCAGCATGTAAGTAGTAGGGTATCCAATCGATTGATTTGGAAAGAGCTAAACATGAAAACTGCTATATGTCAAGTCCTTTTTAGGAGTTGTACAGTCAGTCATTGCCTAATGATGAAAGAAATATTCTATGTTTCCCTGTCATCTGTCTTTCTCTCAGAAAAAGAGTGATGATGCAATAGCAAAAATTATTCTATCTGTTCATTATAAAGGTCAGTTGCTTTCTTCTTTGTTAAATTCATGACTCATATAATATATAACTGGTCAGTCAGAACATCTACTGTTTTCTGCTTAGATATTCTCCTGCACAAATCATTTTTAAAGCTTAAGATACAAAGTTCCAGACATCAGGGAATGCCAAGTTCACAATGCCCCATATAGCCATTAATACTTCCTTCCAAAATTTATTATTCTTTAATCTCTCCCATAATATATGAATTACAGTCCCTGGTGGAAATTCCACATTTTCCTGCATATATCATTTCAATCTTTGAAATTCTACAATACTGACATAGTTTAAAATTAATACACAGCCCTTATATTCGTTTGGGCAAAAAGAGAATCCCAGCTCTGTTACTTTCCATTGCAGGAAAGTTATTTTAGATATTCTGAGCCAAATTTCCATTTTTATGAGGTTGGCAATGAAGTTTTTACTTCTGGGAAAAAGATAATAGTGCTGCAATTTATAAGCATGGTTGGAGAAAAGTAAAGCTTGTTGTACCCACTGGTCCCTATTCTTATACACATCTTCATCAAAGCAAGCAAAGAAAATGGGGTTTGGTGGATATGAACAATTGAGCGCTGCAGAGGGTCTACATTAGGATTATTTTCATCCAGGCAAAAAAACAATTAAACCATTACGAGGTAAGGGATTTTACTAACCAGTCCTTGTAGCATTCGTTCAGTTATATGGATCAGATCTGGCTTTCAAATAAAGCCAGTTAACTTTGGTGCTCATGTGTTTGTGCTCACCCACAGTAGTCAGTGGGAGTTCTGTGTATAAGGAACAATAAATGGCAGGAAAAGAATAGCTACTTTTTAAGATGACTGTCAGAATAAATAATATCTGAATTGCAGTGGGCTAGCATGCTAGAATGCTGTGCTACACCAATTCACTGTATCCATACAAAACAGAGTTTGACTGCTTTGTATGTGTGTGACCCAGGACATACAGTGATTTGTTAATCCACATGCTGCAGTCATTCAGAAGAGTGGGTAGGAGTCATGGAGCTTAATCCTCAAAAAAGCACTTCCCTAAATTCTACATGTTGATGTACTAGGGACGTTATTGAACTGTGTGTTAATTCTGTGAAAGCCTTTATGTTTTCAGAAGCAGTGGGCATTTAATTAACTGTATGAACTTAAAGGGCCCTGTTTTAATTTGGTGGCCGTGGTGTTAAGTGTGCATTGGACAGGGAAAGGAACATACAACTTTGAAGGTACCTCCCGAGTCATTGTATCTGTTCCACTATTATCACAAACTCTGTCACATAATCCATTTCTTAAGTTATCAGGCTTTAACAAGTGTGGGGGCTGAGGGGTTGCCCCCACTACTCCTATTGGAAGGCTGTTCCGGAACTTCATGGCTAGAAACCCTCTAATTTCCAACCTATATTTATTCATGGCCAGTTTTTACACACTTGTTCTTGTGCCAAAATTTTTATTTAACTTAAATAGTCCTTTTCTCTTCCTGGTGTTTTACCTCTCTGGTATATTCATAAACAACAATCATGTCTCCACTCAGACTCAATTTTCTAAGCTAAATAAACCAAGCTGTGTAGTTGTCTCTTAGTAGCTGGCTTCTCCATTCCCCCAGTCATCCTAGCAGTCCTTGTCAGCATCTGTTTTCATCTGTGTTCATCTTTCTTGAACAAGGAACCAGAATTGCACGTGGCATTTCAGATGAGCTTGTGCCTGTGCCTTGTACAATGACATTAATACTGTCCTATCTTTTCTAGAAACATCTTGATTAATACAGTTTAGGATTTCATTGACCTCATTTAGTGTAAACTGAATTAACACTTTGAATAAACACACAGTTCTCTTGCAGATTTATTTACTAAAACTAGGAACAAAGTCATGCTTGAAGTCATTTGCCTGTCAGTCACTTTTAGAGCTTTTTCTGCTACCCCAATATCTGCTTATTAAGGAGGAGCTGCTGTTTGTCTTAGGATTTTCCAACCCAACAACCTCTCCATCTCTCAGGTATATTTTTTACTGTGAATCATTTCTCTGGTCCCCTGTGGCAACCAACCTTGACATTTCTGTCAATACAGATGCAGCAGATCCTCCCAAGCTCTCACACATGCTTCCAGTCTCTGCAGAGACTGAAAATTCATTTGAATGGAAAACTACAGCTGGCATTAATGTGAGAATCATCTTCACAAAGCAAGCAGCCATACCTTGTCATGAATCCAAAGATGCATCTCAAGCCAATCCAGAGAGGTGATACTCCCCTTCCATGTGACTCTGGTCACGCTGCAATTGGAGTACTGCATCCAGTACTGGGTGCCACACTTTAAAACGGATGTGGCCAGCCTGGAGAGGGTTCAGAGGAGGGCCACCCACTTGGTGAGAGGGAAACAGGACAGGCCCTATGAGGAGAGACTGAGGGTCCTGAACCTGTTCAGCCTCAGCAAGAGAAGGCTGAGGGGGGACCTGGTGGCTGCCTACAAATTCATCAGGGGAGATGAACAGCAAATAGGTAGAGCCCTTTTCTCCCCAGCACCACCTGGGGTGATGAGAAACAATGATAATAAGCTGGTGGAGAATAGGTTTAGGTTAGAGATCAGAAGGCAATATTTTACAGTTAAGGTGGGCAAAATCTGGAACCAGCTTTCCAAGGAAGTGGTCCTCGCCCCTACCTTGGGCAAATTCAAGAGGAGGTTGAATGATCATCTGTCTGGGGTCTTGTGAACCCAGCATTCATTCCTGCCTGGGACAGGGGGTCAGGCTAGATGGTCTGTTCAGGTCCCTCCTGACCCTAGCTACTATGAAACTAAGCAGAAAGGCGTCTTCTCCTGAAGAACCTCAGCTACCCAAACATGTCCCACTGGTGCATATGTTTCATGCCATTAGTGTGAAAGAGAAACTTGCTAGTGCCAGTGAGGTAGAGAATATGAAATTCCACTCAAGTCATCCTGAAACCCATTTAGGAGGCCCAATATAGCATATCAAGGAAAGGGTGTTCACATGATCTCATGGCTGCAGATGTTTTCATTATAAATTGATAACAGCAACATTAGCCTAGAGGTGGGGTCAGATCTAGAGTTTGAGGAAGGGGACTTTGCATGGATGAAATTAAAAGTTGCTGAACCACCAGAGGAACATTGGAAATAAACAGGACTGTACCAGTTCATGTGCATTTCTGAAGTGCTGGTTATTAGGAAGTAATTTCTAAGTAGGAAGGTAGTTAAGTACTGGGAGAAATTATCTGGAGAGGTTGTGGAATCCATCACTGGAAACTTTTAAGTTCAGGTTAGATAAGCACTTGTCTGGGGTTATCCTTCCTTGAGCAGGGGTTGAACTTGATGACCTCATGAGGTCTCTTGTAGCCCATTTTTTTTGTGAAGATATGAATCTTGCACCATGTTCTGAAAATTATAAGGCTATTTTATCCTGGTCTTCAGTGCACAGTTGTCTTAGGAACTGCCAAGGAATTTCTACCAAAAATGCTCTGCTTCTAACTCCTGTGGAGAAGTGGAGCTCTGTCACCTGACTAGGAGAGGGAAGAGCATCTCCACAGACAGGCTCACTAACCTAGTGAGGAGAGCCTTGAACTAGGTTCACAGGGTATAGAGACCAAAGCCCCGAGGTAACTGGGGAAGCGGGAGACCTGAAGGAAGAGGGTGCAGGAGGGTGCAAAGGAGAGTGCTCTCATACTTCCTGAGAAATCAGGGCAATTGACCTTAGATGCCTGTACATGAATGCATGGAGCCTGGGAAACAAGCAGGAAGAACTGGAAGTCCTTGCACAGTCACAAAACTATGACATGATCGGAATAACAGAGACTTGGTCAGACCTCACATGACTGGAGCACTGTCATGGATGGATACAAACTGTTCAGGGAGGACAACTAGGGGAGAAGAGAAAGAGGAGTTGCACTTTATTGCAAAGAGCCATATGATGCTCAGAGCTCCCGTATGAAACTGGAGATAGGCCTGTTGAAAGTCTCTGGGATAAGGTTAGAGGAGAGAGCAACAAGGGTTATGTTGTGGTGGGTGTCTGCTACAGACCACCAGACAAGGAGGAAGTGGTGGATGAGACTTTCTTCAAACAGCAAGTAGAAGTTTCCTGATCACAAGCCCTGGTTCTTATGGGGGACTTCAGTCACCCTGGCATCGGCTGCAAGGACAATATAGCGGTGCACAGATAATCCAGGAAGTTTTTGGAGAGTGTTGGGGACAACTTCCTGGTGCAAGTACTGGACTGGCCAACTAGGAGTCATGCTCTTCTTGACCTGCTGCTCACAAACAGGGATGCATTTGGTGGGGAATGTAGTAATGGATGGCAACTTGGGTGGCAGTGATCACAAGGTGATTGAGTTCAGGATCCAGAGGAAAGGAAGGATGGAGAGCAGCAGAGTAAGGACCCTGGACTTCAGAAAAGCAGACTTTGACTTGCTCAGGGAATTCAGGGGCAGGATCCCCTGGGAAGCCAGTCTGATGGGGAGAGGAGTCCAGGAGAGCTAGCTGCACTGTAAAGAAGCCTTCCTGAAAGCGCAGGAACAAACCATCCTGATGCTAAGGTAGACTAGCAAGTATGGCAGAAGTCCAGCTTGGCTTAGCAGGGAACTCTTCACTAAACTAAATTACGAAAAGGGAGCTTATAAGAAGTAGAAACTTGGACATATAACTAGGGAGGAGTGTAAGAGTATTCCTCAGGCATGCAAGGATTAAGTTGGGAAGGCCAAAGTACAATTGGAGCTACAGCTAGCAAGGGATGTGAAGGGGTAACAAGAAGGGTTTCTACAAGTATGTCGATAGCAAGAGAAGGATCAGGGAAAGTGTGGGTCCCTTGCTGAATGGGGGGGGCAACCTAGTGACAGATGATGCAGAAAAGGCTGAAGTACTCAATTCCTCTTTCACCTCAGTCTTCACAGGCAAGGTCAGCTCCCAGACTGCTGCACTGGGCAGCACAGTTTGGGGAGAAGGTGAGCAGCCCTCAGTGGTGAAAGACCAGGTTAGGGACTATGTAGAAAAGCTGGACATGTACAAGTCCATGGGGCCAGATGTGATGCACCTGAAGGTGCTGAGAGAGTTACCGATGTGATTGCAGAGTCGCTGGCTATCATCTTTGAAAATGCATGGTAAATCAGAAGAGGTCCTGGACAACTGGAAAAGGGCAAATGTAGCGTCCAGCTTTAAGAAATGAAAGAAGGAGGATCCAGGGAACTATAGACCAGTCAGCCTCACCTCAGCCCCTGGAAAAATCATGGAGAAGGTCCTTATGGAATCCATTTCTAAGCAGTTGGAGGAAAAGGTGATTAAGAACAGTCACCATGGATTCACCAAGGGCAAGTCATGCCTGACCAACGCAATTGCCTTCTCTGATGAGGTGACTGGCTCTGTGGATGCAGGGAGACCAGTGGATGTGGTATACCTTGATTTTAGCAAGGCTTTTTATATGGTCTCCCACAACATTCTTGCAGGCAAGCTAAGGAAGTACAGGCTGGATGAATGAACTGTAAGGTAGATAGAAAACTGGCTGACGCATCAGGCTCAGAGGGTAGCAATCAATGGCTCTATATCTAGTTGGCAGCCGGTATCAAATGGAGTTCCCCAGGAGTCAGTCCTGGGCCTGGTTTTGTTCAATGTCTTAATCAACGACCTGGAAGATGGCATAGAGTGCCCCCTCAGCAAGTTTGAGATGACACCAAGCTGGAGGGAGTAGTAGATATGCTGGAGGGTAGGGCTAGGATTCAGAGTGACTTAGACAAATTGGAGGATTGGGCCAAAAGAAATCTCATGAGGTATAACAAGGACAAGTGCAAAGTCCTGCACTTAGGACGGAACAATCCCATGCACCAGCACGGCCTGGGGGCTGACTGACTGAGCAGCAGCTCTGTAGAAAAAGACCTGTGGATTACAGTGGACAGTAAACTGCATAAGAGCCAACAATGTGCCCTTGTTGCAAAGAAGGCTAACGTCATACTGGGCTGCACTGGTAGCTGTGTTGTCAGGTCAAGGGAAGTGATTATTCCCCTCTATTCAACACTAATGAGGGCACATCTGTAGTATTGTGTTCAGTTTTGGGCCGCCCACTACAGAAAGGATGTGGGCTAATTGGAAAGGGTCCAGCAGAGGGCAACAAAAATGGCGAGGGGGCTGGGGGACATGACTTATGAAAAGAGGCTGAGGGGACTTCGTTTATTTAAGTCTAGAAAAGGGAAGATTGAGAGGGGATTTAATAGCAACCTCAACTACCTGAAGGGGGTTCAAAAAAGGATGGAGCTAGGCTGTTCTCAGTGGTGGCACATGACAGAACAAGGAGCAACAGTCTCAAATTGCAGCAAAGGAAGTTTAGGCAAGATATTAGGAAGAACTAGGAAGCTAGTAAGACACTGGAACAGGCTACCCAGAGAGGTGGTGGAATCTTCGTCCTTGGAAGTTTTTAAGACCCGGCTAGACAAAACTTAGGTTGAGATAATCCAGTTGGGGCTGGTCCTGCTTTGAGCAGGGGGATGAACTAGATGCCCTCCTGATGCCCCTTCCAACCCTAATTTTCTATGATTTTCTATGATTTCTATGAAACAGCAGCATCAGTGGTGGCAGGCAAATCCTAGTGCTGGTCTACCTCAGATCTCAGCTAAGTCATGCCAGGCCCCTCCCAGAAAACCTTGCGAGCCATTGTTATATAGAATTTGTAGGTGAGAATACTAAACTATAGAGGTAATCACTGGGAAGCATGAAATGCTGCAGCATTTTTCTGAAGTTTGCTTCTGCATTATATTCTGCCTCTTACAGAGTTTGCAGCATATTAGGATTCTGCTTTCTTTGCATATGAGTTCGTGTTGAGGATTGATAGAAGACACAGGTAGCCAAAGGCAACATAATACAATCCTTGTCACAGCCCTTAATTCTAGAAGCAGATGAGTAGATATTGGAGCCCCAGTGAAAAATCAAGATTAGATCACATAACTCTGTGATCCAGATAAAAAAAAGTCACATGAAAAAGCAGAGCGGCTCAGAGGGCGGTCTTCCTAATCAGGCCTTTATTAGCTTCTGCCCCTTCCTTATTCCTCTAGTTGTGTGCTATGGCCTAGTCTCATATGAAACCATTAGCTGTAATGAAATTTTGAATTTTTGAATATGGCTTCATTATCCAGAGAGAGAGAGCGCTATTTAGATTATTAAATGTAGTTAGCAAAAGACAGCCAAAATCATGAGACAGTAATCAAGTTACTCTTCCTCTTATCAAAGCTGAAGTATCAGTGATAACCTTTAGTTAAAATAATAGATGAAATTCTACTGGACAAGCACAGAGATCTGTTTCTGGAGTGCCAGCTAAAGTACATGCAGTGACATTTGTTATCTCTTGACGTTAATTTCTGAATTTGCTTTTGAAATCATTTTTAGTTGTCAAGTTTTACATTTAACAAAACTCAGTCCTAGTGTCAAGGAAGATACTGACAGTGGTTCATTAGCTTTTGTTGCTAAACTTAAATATCAAATGTTGCCAGTTTTTTCTATAGGCCCGCCATACTTAAAAGAAAAATAGCTCACAGGTAGCACTGATGAGGCTGGAAGTTTCCATTCTGTAAGGAAAATACTCCTTAATGTGAGGTTTATTATGAAAATGTGCTATTAGCATCAAGAAACAATAAGACGGTATCATTCCACTCAAAAGATTCATGACCTCATAGAGCTTCGGCCCAAAAGAAAGAACTCCCTAGTTTAGGAAATTCAACTCCAACAGACAGAAGCCAACAGAATCGGTGGCAATAAAAAATAAAAATGCTTCCATAATAAAATATTTCAAGGTAACTTTAAAAATGCCCTCATAAAGACATACAAATGGTATTTACTGTATGCAGGGGTTTTGCAGGCTTGTTCTGGGGTCATTGATGAGACAATTAAAGGTCACTGCGGAGGGATTATAGGACTAGAAAAAGAATCTCCCTTGATGGACAGAATGGCATTTATGTGTTCCACCAAATTTATTATGTTTTTATATGGGTAGGAGAGAGAGATTATATTGTCGTCCCATGGGTTAGAAGGGACTTTACTCCAAATAGTTTATTATTCCCAGGAACATTTCAGTTTGTATTCCATAATTTTATAGAAAAACCAGGCTGATTTGGAATTTTTTATTACACTCCCTTTTGTTTCTGCCTGTTTCTGACCAAAAACACCACATTTTGCATGGATAACATTTTGAACAGCAAGCTGTTTGAGTAGATACATCCCCTCTGAAGAGAGGGGTAGGCCTGGATTCACCACATGTATCGCACTGCTCAGGCTGCTGACCCATGGAAAATGGTGGTTACAGTTTCAGGGAAGGTGAATCCAGCTTTCATAAGAGACCTGCCATCAACACCAGTTCCCTGGCCAATATGTGGTTCAGATCATTACATTCTAAAGGAAATTCTGAATTTTAAATTCCTCTGTATTAAATTGATGGGCGGTGTCACCATACTCCATGATAAATTGCCACATTCCCATGGCAGGTATGAAGTGATTTCTTTTGTGTGATTTTGTAAGGGTTTTTTTCAGGGTTGGCATTGAGTTACTACACCATCCTTTACCAGGGGCAATGCCATTTTCTGCCTGTCATTTTTCCAGCACATCACTGACATTTTTGTTACCGCCTTCCACAACTCCAGATCCATCTTCACTTCTAGAGTGGGTAGTTGGACATGGTCCCTGGGTGAAAGAGCTCCCTAGTTCATCACTTGTATTAGCAACGTTGTTGTTTGTGATCCATACCCTAAAGAATAACCAGCTTCCTTGTGGAGAAAAGTTTTGATTCCTCTTAAGTCAGTGGTTCTCAACCTTTCCAGACTCGAGACACCCACCACAACTTTTTAAAATTTAGCAACACCCTGTTTTAAAACTTATAGAATTATATTACTGGTATTATTATGTAAAGTTAATTATCTTGTTACTACATTATTACTTGAGTCAATCATTATAATTATTTTATATTCACCCCATTGCTACTGCAGCCAGGTAGAACTGCACCATATGCTTTCTGCAAAGTCAGATTGAGAAGTAGCTGTGGCAAGGGCATGTGCTCTTGCTGCAGGCCTTCCTGGTCCAACTGCACATGGTGTCTCCTGGAAACAGAGGTGTATGGGGCAGGTGAAACTGTCCCGTGTGCCTTTGCTTTCAGTAGGCACATCGGAGCTGAAGTGAGAAGCAGCGGCAACAGAAAGGCACACCTGCCTGCATTTCATTAGTGTGTTCTCGCAGCACCCAAGTTGAGAACAACTGCTGTAGGCATATCGAACAGAAAAAAGATCAAGCTGCTCTGAATTATCTGGGTGTGTCCTTGTCTCTAGGGAATGTCCATGCCAGGCATGCTCTGGCACACAGCAGGTTACCCTGAGTGAGGTAGGGAAGGCTGGGGCCAGCAATCCGGCTTTACCTTGGGTTCTGGGGACCTCTGGGAGCTGCAGCTGCAGCAGAAAGCCTGGCCGGCAGCCAGAGTATGGTTTTGCATCTGGACATGGCCCTTAAGTCATTGGCCATGTACATTTTTCCAAAGCGATCATTATTAATGTATAACAGGAAAATTATTTTTTCCTTGTCATTGAGCCTCATCATCTTAGCTGAGAGAGGAAGAATAGCATTACAGAAGAGGATGTGGAGACTACATCACTGTATTTCACAACTATCTATAAAAGGAGAAAAAAGTCTTAGCTCCTGGATCCTAAAAATGTTAAACTGCCTGTGGAATAAAATCAAAAGAGAATTCTGGCTGTGTAGAGGAAGTCTGATGGGTTAGATTACTACTTGTCAGGATTTCCTTTCTCCAGCTGAGACTGTTTTAGAAGTATTTGGAAAAACAGAAAACATTATGTAAATTTTAAAATAATATACATAATCTGCTCTCTCCTCCTTGTATGTCCTGGCATTTTGCCTACAAGCACCTGTCATTTAAATACAATTTTAATTGTAGATGCTGAAAGACAGGGACTTTTTAAAAAATCCTATTGTGAATCACCATGATCTGTCAGTACAGCGATGTGTGATATTACCCAAAATATGCTTTATTTTTATGTACACCTGATGTTCAGGATTTTCCAACTTTGTATTCTTTTTTTTGTTAAAGTCCTTGACAGCAACAGTCAGCTGGTTAAAAATGAATAATATCTAGGATAACTTGAGACAATCATCCTTTTGCTTCTAAAATTCTAGAGATTTCCATATGATTAAAAAAACAGTTTAAGTGCCAGTTTGCTTCATTATAATCCTCCAAAGCTTATGCTGTGCCTGATACATATATATATATATATATTATAATGCTCTTTTACCATAACATGGCATTGTTTTCTGTGATGAGAGGCTGCACACAAATATAAAGATGGATAATTTTATGCTCGCTAATCTTTTTTTTTTGTATATAAATGAAGATAATCAAATCGAATCTTACCCTCCCCTGTGCAGACTGATTACTTGCTGTGCTCAGTAAAGATTTTTTCCCCTCCATGTTCAGCACCGCATAGTTAGCTAGCTGCATTATGAGAGGCTTCCTTTTGAGTATGAGGTAGTTACTGTTGCAAAGGTCAGGAGGATGGACTCATGCCCTCAGTCTGTAGGGTAAGTGTTAGTTTGATCAGTTAGAATGCTGTTCATTCACGTGTCATATATACTGTGTTGACTGATTTACAGCCTCTTAGGCTGGTACATGTATGACCTCTGGAGGAAGCCATGAGGTCCAATTTGGGCTTTTACATGAAGAATTAAAAGCCAGCAAGCAACTCTTACTGGCAGAGTGATGCTGCCTTTTTTGTTATAATGTATCATAACATCGTTGGCTCCTCTTCCAGCACAGGTTTTGTTCAAAGATCAGGAGAGATTCTTAGTGTTGTCTTTAGCATCCAGAAAATCTAAGATGAAACCTAATCTGATCTAGTATCTGCCACTCCTGACTCTTGCCACAGAAAAGTATGTATACACCTGAAGCTTCCAGCACTATAATGTTCAGGTGGCATTTATAGTATAAATTATGTATGAGTGAAACTAAGGGTATTTTAACAGCAGATAGCTGAAAAGCATTGCAATGTACTCTGAATCCAGTAGCGTTGCCTGGAGCTACTCTGAGGCCTCTTTTTAAACTCAGGCATTAGCACAAAGCACACCTCTGACTGCAGGCATTTAAAGATCAACAGGGGCCAAAAAAGCTTTTAAGATCCAATGAAACCAGGAAAACAACCATGTTCCCTTTCAGTGTCAGGTTAGATTGCCATCTTATGAGTGCAGCTATTCCAGGTACAGAGTGCTTAGTGGTTTGGGTCTTGTTGTGTGGAGAAAGTGTTCCACAGCAAACATCTGTTTCTTTCACCTGCAAACCACAATGTGCTGTGAAAAAGCAGGACTATAGCCACAGAGCCCCAAGGGGGTGTGGGAAATCTGGCTCAGTGGGATGAGCATGGTTTTCTGAAACATGGTATCAAAAAGAGCACTTAAAAGGCGAGGATGCTTTTAAAGCACATGATACACCACAAATTGGGCAGATTAGATTGCTTTTAAGCTTAAAGTTTTTATGGGATGTTCTCAGTATTGTCATAATAGTAATATTGGAGTTTTGTGTCAGGACAACATGAGAGTATTTTTTTTCTTTCTTTTTTCTTCCTTTTTTTTTCAGTTACTGTAATATTGTCATTGCTTTCCAAAATACAATTAATTATCAGTTGGAAAAAAAAATTGTATAGAGCACATGGCATATATTTATACACAGGGTACAGCTGACATTTTTCTTTTCCATTCATCAGTGTCATTGCTTCATAAGGGACCTTGGGGTTATGGCTGATCACAGGATGAACAAGGGCCACCAATGTGATGCTGTAGTCAACAAAACTAATAGCATACTGGGATGTACTAGCCGATGCATCGTGAGCAGGACTAAGGAAGTAATACTTCCTCTTTACTCCATGCTGGTGAGACCCAGCTGGAGTACTGTGTCCAGTTCTGGGTGCCACACTTCAGAAAAGACATGGAGAACCTTGAAAGGGTCCAGAGAAGGACCACAAGAATGATTGAGGGTCTGGAGGACAACCCTTATGAGGAAAGACTAAGGGATCTGGGACTGTTCAGCCTGGGGAAGAAAAGACTGAGGAGGGACTTGGTGGTCATCTGTAAGTATGTAAGGGGTGAATATCAGGAGCTGGGGAAAAAAATGATTCACTAGGACACCCACCAGGGCAGGGCAAGGACCAATGGCCATAAACTGTTAGCAGATAGGTTCAGGTTGGATGTAAGGAAGAACTTTATGGTAAGAGTGACCGGAATCTGGAATAGACTTCCCAAGGAGATGGTGCAGTCCGCAACCTTCAAAGTCTTCAAGAGGAGAGTGGACAGGCACCTTGCTGGGACCATTTAATCTCAAGACCATTCCTGCCCAGAGCAGGGAGTTGGACTTGATGATCTTTCAGGGTCCCTTCCAGCCCTTAATTTCTATGATTCTATGATTCTGTTTTACAATTTAAATTCATATTTCATGTGCATGGGTACTGTCATCAGGCCAGATTCTTAACTAGCAAAAGTATCATTGCCCAGTTAAAGTAAATAGAGTTAGGATTATTTAATCCAGTCAAGGATGACCCCTTAATTCTTTCTGGGGGAAAAAATGTCATTGTAGAAACAACTGACCCATCAACAGAGCTGTGTTGACAACCACTGAGGATTTCACCCAAAAGTTATTGTAAATTTGATCTGTTTGTTGGCTATCCCAAGCCTTGTAGGAATTGTCCTTCTTTGAGGTGTAATGTCCATTGGTTTTGATAAATTCTGTGACAGACCTTGTGTTGTTTTTATTTATCAAGTGAATCGTGAAGCCATAGCACTGTACCCCCAACAAGTTCTCTGCTGTGCTGCTGTGAGGGTACTGGGCAGAGTTACCATTTTATTAACTAAAATTGTCTCAAAGCCAACAAGTTCAAAATCAAGAAGAAGGGAAAGAAGAAAGAAACAGACAGAAGCTTTCAGGGGTGCGGCAGAGGATTACAAATTGTCAAAATGCAATGGAACAGCAGAACAAGATTTTTAAAAAAGAAATTACTATTGAAAACAAAGAGAGCAGTCCAGGACCACCTGGTTAGCATCACAGGACCTTTAACAAGGTGGTGGAGGAAATAAAGATAGAGGAATTAAAATTTGCTAGTCCCAGCACACACACTAAGAAAGTTTCTAAAAATCTTGACCATTTGCTGAATAATGGAATGGCTGCAGATGAGTAACAGTTGGTTTGGAGTCACAAAAGGGCAGTCATGCCTCAAAAAGGAGGACCAACATGACACAAGCTACAAGAATATCATTATTGTGCCCAAAAAATGGAGGGGCACATTCTCTTTCTAAAACATGGGAAAAGGTAGCTCAGTAGCCATCTTCATACATCAGGACTGAATGCTACAATTCTCTGGTATCCCTAGCTCCAATCCCAGATGGGTTAATGTAAACTTTCTTCCCTTCATCCTGCTGCTTCCACAGTCTTCCTCAGTGATCTTGTGCACGCTTGGGTCCTGGCTTCACCAGTCTACCATTGGAGATTATAATACTTAGCTATTCTCCAGAGGTTCTCTGAGGCAATGTTTATTGCTGCTTATAAAGTACTTTGAGCTCCTTGAATGGAAACTGGTGGAACAGCAAACCACACTTTTCTGGCATGCATTTTCAAATGAATTATGGGTCAGCCATATAACATCAGCAGACTCCTAATGTAAGCCTTTACAGTAAGAAAATGCCAAGAGATGCTTTGACACCAGGAGATATAATAACATATAACATCTGCAAACTCCTGGTGTAAGCCTTACAGTAAGGAAATGCCGAGAGATGCTTTGACATCCAAGCAGTTTGGGAATCAAGTCCCAAACTGAACATTATTGTCATTTTAAATCAATAACCATTGATCAAAAAGAGTAGTACTTGTGTTGACAGAAATTGCTAAGTGATCTAATAGGGTATCAGACATAAAATAAATGTTTGTCATTCTTCATAACAGGATGGCTTATGTCAGGTGCATAGAAATGTTAGTAGCTGAATGATGACAGTTGTGGCTGGGAGTTCCAAGGCCCCATTTCTCTGAAATCTCCCATTTGCTATTTTATAAAGTACCTTAAATGATCATTAAGGACCTGGTCCCAAAAGTCCCACTTAAAGCAACTTCCATTGACCTTCTGTGGCTAGCTAGGGTCTGCTAGATCAGGACTATAGTGCGACAGCTGCCAAAGATACCTTATCGAACACCAGCTTATATCCTAGCCAGATGCAAAGATAGAATGAGCAGGGCTAAGTTATGGAGCATATAGAAGAGAGCATTGCTGTCATGAACCTACAGTGCTTGAGGGATTCATGGGATGTCATTAATGTTTTCTTGAGTTTATTTTACTGATATGGCATGTGTAGTCTCTATGTATAGGTACCACCAAGCTGTATTTAGCCTTGTCATTATTATGTCTGCATGAATTGTTATATTTGATATAAGTGTAATTTTGCAGGCAGTGATTAACTTAAGTGTTCCTCGCCCATTCACAGGTGGAACAGGTAATCACTGAGAATTAGGATTTGACATGAGTCTGTTTGCTTACCTCCCTTATAAACATGCTTTGAGGTGCATGAACCTTCTAGACAACTATGTGTTTACATTTCAAAGGAAGAGACCCATAAGAATACCACCTGGAAGGATAGTTCCCACGATGGGAAAATTAAGTGAGAGACAGTATCTTTAGAATATTGGATTAGTATTTTTCATGTCTGAAAGGATGCAGAGGCCTTAATTACAGCAGGAAAGATTTGTTAGTCTGGTAAGCATGTGTCTTTGAGGAGCAGCAAGTTCTATGCCTAGTGTGGACTCCCCAAGAAGCCAATGGGTGATGTATAAAAGTGGTGAGATAAGAAACCAAACTTAAGCTTTGCCTTGAGAGCAAGTTGTGATCTTTAGTTTTTTTCAACCTATAGGGAAACACTGAGGTCTCCAGCCAGCCAGCTGAGTAAAGCAGGCTGACACGGAACTTGCAGGAGGCCCTGGCAGAAAAGTGAGAGGCAGAAGCTGCTTTCTAATCTGTTGAGCTGGATAGGAGCTGAAGTCTTAGGTTTAAGAGGCAGGGTAAGATCAGCTTGTCATTCTGACATTTGTTTTTTTCTTATATCTTTGTATCTCAACAAAGAAATATAGTTACTGATTTCTGATTTTTACTCTCATTCTCATAATACAACTTTTTGTTATCTTTTTTACCCACTTATGGTCAGTGCTATTTGATTCCAGAGCATCTGACCATACAGGGAGGCCTCTTCCACAGAAGGAGGAAATTCATCTTTTCTGAGGGGATGACTGGACGAGGGCATGATTCTTCTAGCTGGCAAAATCCCTTTTTCTAAGAGCTGGCGAGACATAGGTGAGGCAGGTAGAGCTGAGATTCTAGGGGTTGGGGAGGTGACCTTTGAAGCATCTCAGTCTGCTCTCAGTGGTCAAGCTGCCGATAGCAAATATTGGAGCCAGAAGGGTACCCCCAGAGGTCTGAAAACACCCCAAAAGTTTGTCTCAAAGGCCACATCTGGGGCCAGGGCATGTCACAATTATATAGCAGTGTACTAGAACAGTGTAGAATCTCTAATAACATTCTTTCTCACTCTTTCAGAGGCCATGGTCAAGGATGATATGAATAATTACATCAGCCAATATTACAATGAGCCCAGTAGTGGTAAGTTTCCTTTGAAGATTTAGATTAGCAGTGAATTTCAGAGCCTCATTTCTGATTGCTGAATTGCATTGCTTGGTGCAGAACAAGAAAGCATGAGCAGTTAATAGATCCATTGTGAAATTAAATCAATCTTTATGAACCTCCTGTCCTTTCCATGAAAGTTTGTGTCAAGATGAAACTCTCAAGGATAAAAGGCTTGATGGTGCTCCTCCTGCAGAAGTCAATTATAATGGTTTAAAAGATCCAGGTGTGTGATTTTATTGGAGTAAGACAGAGTGGTTCAAATGGGCTTAGAAAAGAAAACTGTGGAGAAATAAGTGAATGGAAAGCAAATTGGAACATAACTTAGACAAGCCTCATGCTGGGAACCTTTTAGAAAGGTTAAACTGAGTGAAGGAAGGATAAGAAAACTCAATGCCAGACAAAACTGACATGTGAGTAGTGGCACTAGGTCAAACTCCAAATGGATTTCTATATCTTAAGGATTATATTGTAGCCATTAAGAGGGTCATAAGATCTGAGTTTGAAATAGGCACATACTGTACCACATTTTATACATGAGTACCCAATATGATAGATTTTAAAATCTATGAAATAAAGCAGATATTCAAAGCATCATAGGTGACTCTGTGCAAAGTTTGTTAATAAAAAAATATGGGTGTTGTGTGGTATTTTTACCTTTCACTTTAAAAATGTACTCCCAGCTATTTGGTTTTGTTTTTTAAAAAACGGAATATTTCAGTTCACAATCATCTTCCCATACCTTTGTATTCAAAGACTTCATAACAAGATGCTTGTGAAAAGGAGTGTTTGGATGCACATATCATTTTTGTGATTATAACTACTTATTGCATGATTTTATGTGAAGATGTTCTCTCTACAATATCTCTACATGGTTCAAAGTAAGGCCTTTTTATGATTTATGATCATATCTTTCCCTACAGACAGTGGAGTTCCTGAGGCAGCTATTTGTATCATTACCACAGCAGCCATAGATGTACACCACCCAAACATATCTTCTGACCTGTTCACAGTGGATGTGCCAATGAAGATAGGAAGTACTGGAACTTCCACTAGTGCCACTTCAGGGAGTGTCTCCAGATCCACAGACAGCTCTGTAACTAGAGCCCAGAGTGACAGCAGCCAAACCTTTGGCTCCTCCACAGACTGCAGTACAACCCGGGAGGAGTCTTCTGAGTATTGTCCCTTAGAGAGGACGGGGAACACAAGACATGACCAAATCGATCCAAGGCAGAGGGTCAACAATGCAGTAGTTCAGGAACTGTTATCATCCTTATCAGAGGATTCATGCTTAACACAAAAAGGATTGGATCCAGTCAACCTCAAACTACCGACTCCAGCAGGTTCCACTACAGCCAGCCCCGAGCTGGAGCACAGAGTGAACATTTACAACAGGAAGAACCAAGAGAGTTTTGACGTGTTCCAGATTAAACCAGCTATCCACTTTCAGCAGAATGCCCCAGTGATCGACGACAAGTACAAATCTTTGGACTCCAAAGAGCCAAAGTTAAACAGGGTCCCAGATTCATAGCGCTCCACCGTGGTGGGGAATAACAGGAGATGTTCTAAGCTTTAATGGTGTGCTCAGAATTACCATTGGCTGGATAGCTTGCTGCTTGCGTGGTTTGAATTAACTGAATATTCATAAATGCATGAGTTCTGAGAGCCAGCCGAAAACCATGACATTTCCAGGTTCCGAGGTCCTCGGGCTCAGCCCTGACAAGAGAGGAAACATTCTGTGTTACAGAACAATGACCTCAAAGATGTACAGATTCTTAATCTTTGTTTTGCAAGGGTTTGTTTTTTTTCTAAAATAAACATTTTTTACGGGACTCTGAACAACCTTCTGTCAGGTCAGGCTTCAGCAGGGTATGATACTCATAAATGTAAACTTCTTCTAAAATTTCTTACCTCCCCTTTGTACGTGATGACAGTTGTAAATCCCTTTGTACAAATACTGGCAATTATTTTTCTTCTTCCCCAAAACTTTTTTCAAGGAGCACTTTGGGCAATGCAGATTAAAGAAAACAAAATATCTGATCAGTTTTTATTTTTGCATGAACTCTTTAAAAAACTTATTTTGGAAAAAAAAAAATCTTGTTTTCACCGCCAAGCCAACATGGTGAGAGAACAATGGACATTTTGCAAATTCAATTTTAATTAAAAAACCAAGCAAACAAACTAAATGTTTGTTCTATGCTTTTGTTCACTGATGGTAGGGGCTGGGCTATAGGCATAATGAAATACTGCAGTTAGCTTCCACTTTGGGGAAAAAAATGTTAGTTTCATTTATTATGTGCCTCAGAGTTTGTCTACCCAGCTGGCACATGATATATTGAAATGATTGGATTTGGACAAAAACCTTTTCTGATCTCAGTAACCTTAGTCTGAAGTGTCCGAATGTAAGAGTTAACTCTTAAGGTTTTCCTAGCTCTGGCCATGGATTTTACAATTCAGTATGACAGGAACATGCTTATGCAGCTTGTGTGCAGGGGTAAGTTGCACTGGAGTGATCCTCTGAGAGCCAGTGATGTCCCCTGGAGGGGACACAAAGGGACCCCAGTACAGCCTGTCACATGGGCTACTGGGTACATTCATCTTTATATATCTGTGTTGCTGCAGCACACAGAACTGATTGTATGGAAATGCATAGAAGTTTCTGCCCTTTCAAGAATTCTGTGCTGGTGCTGGGAGAAGGTGTATTATTGATTCAAGTTGTAAAGCCCCAGCTAGCCTGGCAAGCGCACCCACAACTAGGATTTCAGCAGAAGTTGCCTATGCACTGCTGCCCCAACATGACTGAAGGGTAGTAGTAAGGCAAACTGAAGAAATCATTGGTTTTGCAGTACTGGTTTTTTGGTAGCCTGGCATACTTGCCAGTATTTCAACAGTAGGCTGAAATAAGAAAATAGGAGTTGGCATAGGAGGACAGACCAGTGGTCTGTTAGCCCAGTATCCTGCTTTCCACCAGCAGTCAGTGCTACATAAATCACAGGAAGGTGAAACACCCACACTAATTGTGCATCTCTGTACTGAGTAGCAGAAAGACAATGTTCTGACCCCAGCAGATGATTGGCTATGTGCCTTTGCTAATGAAACTGTGGTGCTGGGTTTAAGTCATAAATGTCTAAGCTATTCACAAAACTTACTTTTGCCTCCAGGATCTTTAGCAGCAGAGAATTTTGTGACAAATTATATCTATGTTCTATTTTTAATGTGCTGCATCCTAATTTCATTGAGTGCCTCCTGTTCTTCATTTAGATAGCTAGCCATAAAATGAATTCACAATTACAACTACTGCTAAGCTCAAAACTAATCAGCCACTAAAGGCAAGACTTTTTTTTTCTCCTTTTTTCAGATGGGCTCAACTCTCACAACTGGAGCCAAATTCCCCTAAGAGCTCAGTCCTCATTTAGAAACTGAGAGCTCCTGGGAGATAACTCCATCTTACTGTAAATGGTCATGAATAGGATATATCCAAAAGTTCCCTAAAATTGCCTTTGAAAGGAAAGCAGCACCTAATTTCCTTTTAAAAAAAATCACAATGCCCATTTTCCCGAAGAGCCTAACAGGGTAGCCAACTGCCACTCCCTTTTGTGTTTTCATTTGTGTTTTTAATTGATAAATGTGTCTGGTTTTAATTAAAAAGTCATATATGAACCTACTGTTTGCTAGTTCTGCAGTGGTGGTCAATACATTCCTGCACCCTATGCATTGCCTGAATTTGTACGTGCTTCCATACGGATTCTGATCAAAATTGCTTTGACCATAGAATTGATCCCCATCTCCTATGCTCTCATTTATGTATTTGGACAATAATACTTATTCATTAACGTTTGGTTGAGTCTTTTTGACAGAGAAGTCAATAGCTGGAATACATTTCCAAGTAAGGTGCTGGGATCAAATGGCATTAATATATTTAAACAAAAATTGGATGACAGTGCAGAATTTGATCAATTTATGGAGGAATATTAGCTCCATGCTGCAGGAAAACCAACTTCCTTTCTGCAGTCTGGAGGGTCATTTTGCTTTGATCAGACTTTCCCCCCTGATCAGCAATACATTTGCCTTACCATTTTTACTTTTTTTTTTTTTTACTTTGCCTTTTTCTGAAACATCTGATTTTAAAATCACAACAGTCAAATATTGATGCTGTCAGATTCTTCCAGGGTGTATAAGTTGCTTCACCTGTAGCACAGCTGTATACTTATTTTATATATACCAGAGGCCCTGAGGCTGCAAACACTCATGCATGCAAGTGCTTAGCTTCACTACTGAGAATAGTCCCACAATTTTTTTTTCAATACTCACAGCAGTAAAGTTATCCAGCTGGATGGGTGCTAGCAGGATCTGGTCAAAAAATTCAATTTTACCAAGTAATACAATGAACTGTTCATATAATACTCCTGCAAGCCATGTGTCCAGTGGGTATCTGCAGTTTTCATAGCTAAGAAGAGTACATTGCTATAAGTTTGTTTATGAAGTGCTGTGCATATTTTTGCAAGGTAAGGATAGAGCGTTGAAATGAGCAATCAGACCAAATCATCATCAGGCTATTGCTATTTGTTCTTGCCACAAAGAATAAAACTGGGAGAAATGGAAGGATGGGAGGTGATACTGTTGCCAGAGTGTGATGCCCCAGAGATATAATGAGATGATCACATCCTTAGTAGCACAATCCAAATAAAGAATCTAGCTTTGGAATGACAGAAAGGTGCCACTAAGGTTAATTGCTGTTCACTGCCTGGTTCTAAAAATCCATTACCTACTCTTCTCCACTGAATGGCGGATGGAGTACATCTTCAATTTAAATGAGAGGGGCGGGGAGGGGTGGTGCAGAATTTGGGGTTACTTTTCCCCTATTCTTGCCATTCCTTTTTGACCTGATCATCATTGCAGGCTCTTCTCTAGGTCTTCTTTTTAATAGCAAAACCGGGGACTCTGTTTTTAAACCAAGGAGAAACAGAGCTGCAAGAGCTTCAGCCTGTAACTGCATAAAGCTCAGCTCCATTATTGCATGAAATGCTGTTCCTAACTGCTACAGGCAGATGGTGCTGCATCAGCTCTCAGGGCTCCCTCTGCACTTGACTGACCAACTCATCAGGAAATGAGCTGGCCCACAAATGCTGCTTGTTGTTATCAAGAGCCATAATAGAAATTGAATTTAAAAGAGAGAGAGAGGCAATACTTAACTCCTTAGGGTTGGGAGCTCATACTAAATGTAAACCACCACACCCTCTGTGACCTGGGAAGATCCTCCTGATACTTAAACTGGGCCCTGTATTACCTGACCTAATGCTACAAAGGATTTGATTTGAAGTCCTTTGATCAAATTACTTTGCCTTCATGACCTGGATCCTTCTTTTGCTTTTAGGTGTTCCCTGGCAGACAGGCAAGTCCATTGGCTGGGATCAGCCACAGAGCCACATTCTCCGCTGTTATCTTCTGCCTCCCTATGCTCAGTGGAGTTACGTTAGTTCATAGCTTTCTCTTTTCCCTGCATGTCACAGAGATGCTGTTTTCACTTTTCAGTAAAAGAAAGCCACCTTTACAAAGCAAAGCAAGCTACAACAGGCTAAAAGCTAGAGGGGAACATGCTATAGGCATTATAAGTTTATACTGTTTTAGAGATTGTGTTTGTGAGATGTTCCAATAAGGTTGTCCTGACATGCTCAGCCAGACAGCCAAGTCTTTCTTCTTAGCCAAGCCGTGACTGAAAGTTGGTTGTTGGGCTCCAGCTCCCATCTCTCAGATCCAGGAGCAAAAACTGCTCCCATCATTGCTCCTGGAAGCTGGAAGTGTTGGTTTCATTCCAGTGCTCAGGGCTGACGTTGAGATTAGGTGAAGTAGGTAAATAAATACCTACCTCAGTAAGAAGATGGAGGTGGCAAAAAAAAAAAAGATTAAATGTGAAATGCCTTTTATTTGCCACCAATGATTGCTTTCTGTTAAAACTGGAAAATCAGTAAGGTGGCCAAATTGCTGTCAGCAAACAGCAGACAGGCAGCTCTTTCTGTTCCGATGCGCCAGTTCTTATTGCTGTTTACAAGTTCCCAGATTAATTTATACTTGTGCACACATGTAGTTGGCTAGTGGTCTCCAGGGATAAAGCAAATCGTCACAACCAAGATTCAAGGTGCTAGTAACAGTCTCTGACGAAACCAGAAAGTTCTTTTTGAAACTCAGTATTGCAGAAGAAAAGCTGAAATAGAAGCCAGTGATGTGAAGCCATCAAGCATTTCTAAAATGTCTGAAAATAATTGTTCCAGATCTGCTGTGGTTGTCCTTACTGTTGAGATTCACTTTCACAAAGACATTTTCATTTCTTCTGTTGGTTCCAGTAGGTCTGAAAGAAGAGAAAAAGCAGCAAAATGTTGTTCTGAGTGTGGTAGGTCCATTTGATGATGTGGCTGTGCCTTGGAGCAATAATAACTCAATTCAATTGCGCGAATTTTTTAAAGAAGGCAGAAGTCCCTGCAAAGGAGGTAACTGAGCACTGATGCCCGGAAAAATTATGCCAAATGGCCTGTAATCCATGACACAGCCTTTTTCCTTTTGTCATGATTTTGGGGCCATTTCAAACACAGTGAAAGGATTTTCCTTTGGATGATAATGGAAGAAAATGTTCAGCTTTCCAGTTTTCAAGCCAGGGTTCTCTATCCTACGTCAGCTGATTCTGTTTACTGCTTCTGCCTCAAGCTGTTTAACCCTGGAGATTTTGCTTTCAGCCTGGAATGGTGTGTGAGACTGAAATAACATTTTGTGTCCTAGTGAAAGGTGAGCAGTAAGCAGATGATGCATACAGTAATTATATGGGAAGAGAATTGCAGATTAGAGTGCAAGAAGATAGTACAATTGATCCAAAAAAATTCCAGAATAATTCTCTGATGGAGCAGCTACAAGCTGATTGGGAAAGGCTAATTGATTTGATCAAGGTGTACAGAATAGAGAACATTCCCCTCTGGAGCTTGATGGACATACTCCATTCAGTCCACCTCTAGGAAGTTTTTTTAAATTTGTGAAGCTTGATAGAAAACATGACCTTGAAATAGAAAAGCAACTCTAAGAAATTACCTGACAGGAATTGTTACTTTCATGCTCCCCTCCTGGGCAGAAATAACTTTCAGAACAAAATTATTCAAGTATTATGAACATGACCAAGAAGGAAAGTGTTGCTGCTTTGAAAGCTGTCAAGTGTTCTCCTGCTACACTTGTCTGAAATGAAGCTATTTAGTAAACAAGAGCAGAAGACGATGACTGTTGGCTTGCTTCTGCAGAAGAAGCAGAGGTGAGAGAAGAGAGCAATATTTTGTTGAATGTTTAGATTGTCCTAATGCTGGAATAACAAAAGATGCCCTTGAACAGTTCAAAGAAATAGGAATCCCATTCAGTGATTTGGGAGATCAAAGTTACAACAACAGAGCAAATGTGAAAGGCAAGCGCAATGGAGGTCCTAGGAAGACGTGGAACTCAACAAGAGAGCTTTAGCCCTGAAATCCTGCACTGAATGGTGTCATGAGCTGTTGCACTGAAACTGCAGTATTTTTTGACATGGTTCAAAGGTTTTGTACTTTTATGCATCCTCATCCCAGCGCTGGCTTGTAACGCACCAGCATGTGACCAGCCTGTTTCCAAAACTCCTAAGTGAAACAAGATGGGAAAGCCAACTCAATGCAATCTATATAGGTTGGTGCCAAGTTTCAAGTCTGCGATGCTTTTTTCATTTCAGTTGCCAATGATTCAAACCTGAAGGGACCCACAGGAATCAAAACTCAAAGTGATGCCAAATTGCTGCCTCACAAAATCTGCAACTATAAATTCTTGTGCCATGTGGCACTTTGGCAGGATTTACCTCATGAAGTCAAAATTGTGAATAAAATAGTTCAGAAACGGCTTCTGGAGAGGCTCTCCTGGGTCGTCGAGTCCAGTCCTCTGTGTTCCCAAGCAACTGCTTGTCTAAAAGGGTGCCCAAGTACATCCATGTGGCCTGTCCCACATGCCACAGCCACAAAGGGCCCTAGATAGAAAAAAGAATAACCTGCAGGTTATATAAGCATATCCAAGCCTCCTCTAAATTGCCTCTGCCTCCCTACTTTGTGCCATCCAGAGATTTCACAAGCACATATCTTAATTCCTGCACCAAGTCTGCTATTAAAAGATTTAGGGTGGATCTCAAGAGAGATCCCTGAGGTCACTACCATTGAGCACCTCTTTCCAACCATAAAGCTCCCTTTATAACATAATCTGATACAGCCTTTTCTTTAACCAGCTCCTTATTCACCTTAAAATGAGAGTAAAAATCCCCGTTTTCTCCAGTACGGCTAATAGTTTCCCATGAGGCACACTATCAGATACTTTGCTTAAGTCTAAAAACACTTCAGGTCCATGGCACTGCCCTTATCAAAGAAGTCATGTATCCTGCCAATGAACAAGATGAGACTGGTCTAACACTATCACCCATGGTTAAAACCATGTTCCATTTTTCTGTCCTACCTTCAATTTTCCTCATACCCTTGATTATTCTTTACTTCAGTTTCTGTTTTAAGATCTTGCATAGTGCTGCAATCAAACCAACGGGCTTATAGTTTCCCAGGTCCCTTTGCAAAGGTTGAAGGAGATACCAAACACAACTATGCAGCAGCTAACAGCCTCAAGGGCTTTCCTTGTTAAGTACCATTGTGATAAGGGATTCACCCGTGTCCTCGCTGATGCTAAGGAGCTGCCTGGCGACCTGGAACCTCAAAGCTAGTTTCTCTCAGGACAAAAATCCAGAGTGCAAAGAACAGGAGACTGCTTGATAATGAGGCCAGAGATGACCTGTTGATTAATCCAGAAAAGAACTAGAAAAGCAAATTTTCTGTAGCATTTTGGATACTCCCCTGAAGGTGCTTGGAGATGGCCTTTTTTTTGTTTGTTTGTTTGTTTTTTACAAGTTGAGGAAAGCCATGATGGGTTTGGGCTTTCTGGATGACAGCTCTGAAATAACAAAGACTCTTCAGGACAGTGATGCATCACTTTATGCAAAGCATTAGAAGACAGACAACTTCTAATGGAGAGACTTAAATGCTTGGGGATCTTTGTAATGAACTTCAAGCTCTGGCAGGAGGCTGAAACCTGGCACCTGCCCAAAAGCCACATGGGAATTTCTGTGTGAAAATAAGCTTTTATCCTTGCTTCCAAATGTAGCCAGTGCTCTCAGGATAGTAATAACCTCCCCGTATCTGTTGCAAGTAGTAAGCATGCGTTTTTCCAAACTTAAGCTTATAAAGACATGCTTGTGTTCAACAGTGCCTCAACCTAGGTTGGCAAGTCTTGCTCTGATTTCATTTGAAAGCCATATTGCAGATTATTGGTCTGAAAGTTGCCATCTATATGTTCATGTGTATTTAAATCAGGAAAAGGGAAATTCACTGCAGATGCTGCCTACTAGTTCCAAATGTTTATGGGGAGGGAGAAAAAAAGGCTTTAAAAGACTGTGCTGGTGTTTTGAGTTTCATTTTGTGTCATGCTTGTATTAGCACCAGCAAACAAGGCTGAGAAGTCTGATTCTCTTAGTGCTTTACTGGGGAGGTAAGAAGTAACCCAGGGAGGGTGGTAAAGTAGGCCAAAGCTGGTATGGCCTGGCAGTCCAGTTGCTCAAAAGCAACCACTACCTCTGCCAGTTCAAAGCTACTATTTCCCTGTGTCCCTGTACACCATGGGGTTAATTCAGTTCACTTCTGATTTTCCAGAATATCATGCATTATAAGCCACCTCAATCTTAGTAGTGCTATGGATCGAGGGAGAAGCCAGCACTTCAGGCTGATAAATTAAGTCATGCCCTTGTTGTTGCTAGATGTTTTGTGAGGCATTCCTCTCAGAAAGTAAGTGGAATGGATCTGCGCCGTGCCCATGTACCAAGGGAGCAGTTCGCTTAGCAACAAACCACATAAAAGCTCTCAAAACCTCATCTCCTATTTACGTGCACTGGTTGCAGCTCCCAGATTGCAGGAAATAAAGGGAAGCACTAAGCACCCAAATCCAGTTTGTTGCTAAGACACTGGCAGGATGTAGAAAGCAGAAGGTTTGTTCTGTCCTTACTCACTCTGCCTACATTTGCCTTATTGAACACAGGGTGTCACCCAGTACCTTTCATCTTAAGGATTTCCCAATTAATCCAGTGCTTGCAAATGCTGGATTTTACAAGCAAGAGGCACATTTTGTGCTGATGGATGCTGCACAGGGCTCCCCAGTGAGTCATTTATGTTTGTAATGTGCTTTTGGTATGCAAGGGCTGGAAGAGATGACTTTTTAGGACACTTCAAAAAAAGCAGGGACTGCACCCTCTAACCCAGGAGGTGCCTTCCTATCCCGTGTTTTTATTTGGCTTTGCTAGTGTCCCTTGAGTGTGACTCACAGCCCCCTTGCTACTCTAGTCCACTGGGGGGGTTTTTAACCGGAGGATCTCAGCTCAAATTGACACTTCAGCTAGTGGGATCACCAAAACAGAAGTAAGGAAACATATCTGCCCTTGCAACCCTTGTACATCTCTACCCAATGCCTAGTCTTTGCTAGATTTGCTGGTATCATTGCAACATCAGTGCTAATGTCTTCAAGAGCAAGGCTGAAATGTTCTGGCCACATGATTTCCTAAAACCAGGACACTGTTGAAGGAGGGGGTGACCTACCTTAGTCTGCCACCTGGAATTAACTTAAAATCTGATCCAAAGCCCACTGAAGGCAAAAGAAAGTCTATTGACTCCAGATTTGTTTCCAGAGGGCATGGTCTAAATCAGAGGTTGGCAACTTTGTTGGATAGAGTGCCTAAAACACCCCAACCTCCATTTGTAAGATGTTGGCATGCCAGGGGCGGGTGGTGGAGGAATTGTGAGAGGCCCTCTCCTTGTTGTGGGAGTACAACCTGGGCCTCTTCCCCACCATCCGCCCCAAGATGCATGCACCAAGCAAAATGCCTTTGCATGCCACACGTGCTAAGAGTTGCCCGACTCTGGTCTAAAACTTTCCAGCCATCCAGAACCAAGGCTAATTTTGTCTGGAAAGGAGAAAGCCTTCTATATGTTTACTACAGGCAGAGAGTCTCTGGAGCATCCCGGCCACACAGGATTTGAATGGGAGCGGTAAACAGGCTCTTTTGAGCATTCAGTTTAAGGATGCTCTACAACAAAAGAAGCCCTGCCTTTCCCCAGTTAGTGATTCCCTGGCACTAACACCTGTAGCAACCCTGATACTCTGGAGCTCTTACTCCCTTAAATGTACCAAGCTCTAGGGCAGGTTACAAATGAAAAGTTATAAAAAAAAGCAGCAGGAACCATTTAAAGAGAAAGGTTCAGCCTTATTAGTGACCAAAAGGCTTGGCTCCCAGAGTTGCTGCTGTAATCCCCGACGTTACACTAATACCTATTGTATTAAGTGTTGAAGAACAAGCAAATGCCTGGTCCTGCCCCACAGTGCTTTTAGAGTCAAGGCACTCTCTGAAAAAAAAATTGCTTAGCTTTCACTCTTTCTTTTAATCACAGAAGAGTAATAAAGCAATTCTTTGTGTTGCAAGGAGCTCAGAAAGAGCACAACAGAATGTGCTTGATGTCAAGGCCTCTATTCGCCATCTCTGGTTTACTCCAAATCATCAGTGCCTTGTCCTGCAGCATGGCACCACTGAGAATGATTCAGTGCTTGAGTCTCCCAGGTATTGATGTTAATATGGTATTTCTTGAGATTGGCCTTCACAGTCTCTTCTTTTGCCTCTAGCGCAATGCCCATTGGTGAGTTAGGAGTATAGGACCTATTTTGGGAGTCAGTTCTCAGGCAAAGACATCGCCAGTGGTGACATTCCAAAGTTTTCAGATGTTTCTGCAAATTGTGTTAAATACTTTGTCACAAGGACATGAAAAAGGAAAAGAAAGGTGCTGCTTGGGAGAGAACTTGTGGCACTTGGGAGAGGTTCGTGAAGACTGGAAGAGGGCCAATGTGGTGCCTATTCTCAAGAAAGGGAGGAAGGAAGATCCAGGGAACTACAGGCCAATCAGTTTGACCTCAATCCCTGGAAAGATCCTGGAAAACATCAAAGAACCCATCAACAACAGGCTAACGGAAGGCAACAGTATGAGAGAGAGCCAACATGGCTTCGTTGTGGGTAGGTCTTGCCTGACTAATCTCATTTCCTTTTATGGCCAGGTGACATCACCTGGACAAAGGAGAAAAGGTTGATAACATGTATTTGGGCTTCAAAAAAGCCTTTGACCTTGTGTCCCATGATGTACTCATGCTAAAATTGGGGAACTGAGGCCTCAACAACCTCACAGTCCAATGCCTGGGGAACTGGCTCCATGGTCAGACCCAGGGAGTGATAGTCGATGGAACCAAATCAGCATGGCACATGGTGACCAGTGGTGTGCCCCAGGGCCCATACTTGGACCAGTACTCTTTAATGTATTTATAAATTATCTGGATTCTGGTGTCAGATGTGGACTGGCCAAGTTTGCTGATGACAAATTATGGGGAGATGCAGTCATGCTAGAGGATAGGCTGGCAGTTCAGGCCAACCTCAACAGGCTTGCAAGGTGGGACGATCAAAACCTGATGACTTTCAACATGGAGAAATGCATGGTGCTCCACCTCAGGAGAAAAAAAAAAAATCCACATTATGCTTATAGGCTCAGCAGTGCTACACTCACACTAGCATCATGACTGAACGAAATTTGGGGGTCATGCTTGACTACAATATGAACATGAGCCACCAATGCAAAGCTGCAGCCAACAAAGCAAACAAAACCCTGGCTTGCATCTACCAATGCATCTCAAGCAAGACCCAGGAAGTCATCCCTCTGCTTTATTCGGCCTTGGTAAGGCCACAGCTGGAGTATTGCATCCGGTTCTGGGCACCGCAACTTAGAGAAGATGTGGAGAACCTTGAAGAAGTCCAGAGGAGAGCCATGCACATGATTAGAGGACAAGGGGGTGGGCCTTATGAGGAGAAAGAAGTGTTTCTTTTAAGAAACACTTGGATGCTTATCTTGCTGGGATCATTTGAACCCAGCTGACTTCCTGCCCTTTGGGCAGGGGGCTGGACCTGATGATCTTGCGAGGTCCCTTCTAGCCCTAATGTCTATGAATCTTTAGCATCCACACATGAGGACAGGCTGGTGCTCCAGGCTGACTTGAATCAGTTTAAAAAGTGAGCAGGTACAAACCTGATAACATTCAATGCCAAAAAATGCAAGGTACTCCACCTTGGGAAAACAACCCTGCAGCATGCTTATAGGCTTGGCAGTGCTATGCTCACTAGCACCAGGGCTGAAAAAGACTTGGGGGTCATGACTGACCACAAGATGAACATGAGCCACCAATGTGATGCTGAAGCTGATCAACATTTAATCTAATTATCTCCAGAACTAATTGAATGTCTGTTGAAATGTTGATCAGAGCTGATTCCAAATTTCCCCTCTCCCTGGGCTGGAATCCACAAAGCTAAAACCCATCATTTTTATCCTGATTGTTTAATGCCAAACAAATGCTGGTTGCGGGGAGGGGTGAGCCAGAGAGCAAGAGAGACTTGTCTCATCTCTCAAGGGCCTCAGGGTCTTTGTGATGCAGTTGCGCTTGCTCAGGTGCGTCTCCCCTTGAGTTCTTTGGACTCAAGCGGCACCTCCCTGCAGTGCGCTGCAGCCCCTGGTCATCCGCGCTGCAGCTGCACGTGAATGCCCCATCATCATCATCATAAGAGCCTGAACAATCTCCACATCTTGTGGAAGAGCCATGACCCTTTGAGATTGCAGTATACACGAACCCAACTAATTTCTGCTTAGTGATTGCTGTTGGCTGGGGGGTGGTTAGCCATGTTAGTCCAAAGTCAATCAAATGGAAGGTACCTTTATAGCCTAACTAAATAACATTTAGAGAGAGCACAAGTTTTCACTTCAGTTGGCTGAGCCTCTATCAGGCCAGGCCTGAAATGCCAGGTGACCCTAAGCCCAGGGTTGATGCCTTTCCCTCCCTTCCAACTAGTTATTCTCTTTCTCTTTCTCCACCCCTCCCTTCTTGCACAGGCCCGGGCACTTCTTCCATCAGAGCTTGTCCCTTTTGTTTCAACTGATAACACATCTACTTCTTACTGACTGGTAAAGCTTGCATCCATAGATGCTTCTGAAGCAAATCGCAGGATATCATCCTCCTGCTGTACTCAGCCTTGGTGAGGCCGCACCTGGCTACATCCAATTCTGGGCTCCACAATTCAACAAGGCTGTGGAGAAGCTTGAGAGAGTCCAGAGGGGATCCATGTGCATGATCAGAGGGCAAGAGAACAGGTCTTATAAAGAAAGGCTGAGAGTCATGGGACTCTTCAGTGTGGAAAAGCACAGGCTCAGGGGTGACCTGGTGGCAGTCTATAAGTACATCAGAGGTGTGCATCAGGATCAGGGAGAACGCTTGTTCACCACAGCACCCCAAGAGATGACAAGGGCTAATGGTCACAAATGCCTCCAAGACTGTTTTAGGCTGGACATAAAGAAAAACTTCTTTACTGTCTGAGTCCCCAAAGGCTGGAATAGCCTCCCTCCAGAGGTATTGCAAGCCCCTGCTCTGGACTCTTTTAAGAAATATTTGGATGCTTACCTTGCTGGGATCCTTTGACCCTACCTGACTTCCTGCATCTGAGCCAGGGGGCTGGGCTGGATAATTTCCCAAGGTCCCTCCCAGCCCTAACGTCTATGAATCGATGAACGCTGCGAGCGGCGCGGCTGAACATTCTGCTGGAGAACCAGTAGCCTTGACTCGAGGGCCAGCCATGAGGGGTGCATCAGCCAAGGTAGATGGAGGAAAGCACATAGAAAGATTGAGGTAGATGGAGGAAAAGGCTGCCTGAGTGCAGACCAGTGCTTGGCATTGCTCTATAGGCCTGTCTGCTGTCTTTGGTTTTGGCAGGTGGCAGGAGGGTTGCAGGTCTCCAAGAAGAAAAGCCTCTGTTGGAAATAGGGCTCAGCACAGAAAAAAATGGGCTCAGTGGGTTTATAAGCCCAGGCAAGGGGACAATGGTGGGAAATAGCTTGAGGTTTAGTGATGAAAGACCCAGGAGTCATGGAGATAAAACAGAGTAGCAGCCTCTGAAGAGATGGCTCACTGCAGTGTAGTGCAGTGAATTCAGCATGGAGGCACCCACTGAGAAGCCAGCAATAAATTATTGAATGGCTGCATTAAGTGGGCACTGAGTGAGACCCATGAAAGGCAGGGGGTCAGAAAGGGGAAAACAGCAGCTGGTCAACATCACTAAAGACTTTATCAGCAAGTGCACACAAAATGGGGGGGGGGTGAGGCAGAGTCCATGCAGGCAGCCTGAACCCTGGCATTCCCTAAGCTTGGCCAGCATGAACATGGCAACTGTCAGTCCTCCTGGATCATGGTGTATGCATGCGGGCCACCCAGACCTTCAATGCATATGCCTGAACAAGAATTTTTGGAGTGGAGGCTGTCCAGACCTTTCACCCTCCCTTAAGGTGTCTGAGACAGAATCCAAAGACCAGACTGAGTCCAGGTGTTTGGTGCCTCCATTGCGGTAGCTGTATAAGTGTCTGGGAATTGAACCAGGTCTCCTGTGTGGTAGACAAGGAGTCTACCACTGAACCACAGGGGACTCCTCCAGTGTGTGTGTGGAGCATGTTCTTCAAGCGAGACTCATTGCCTTCATGCCCTCCAGAAAAAGCAGACCAGAAAACAAATGTTCCAACCAACATGTCCAGCGTTGGCATTCACATGGGTCATCCCCGAGACCCTCAGCTCAGGCCCCTGCCACTTTTGTTAGGCAAGTAGCTGAAACTAATGGTGAGCTAGCATCCCCTGTGCGGGCCGCTGATAAAGGGGTTTGGCTGTGGGCGGTGAGGAAAGGTGAGATCAAGAATCCTGGTCCCGTTCCAGGCTCTGAAGGGGAATGGGCTCTAAGTGGCACAGACACTTGCCCATCCACCTCTGGGGATTGTCCCTTTCTAGCCCATCCTGTCTAGGACCTGTCCCTTCTCCATCCTGCAACCTTCTCCAAGTCAGTAAGAAGTAGATGTGTTATCAGTTGAAACAAAAGGGACAAGCTCTGATGGAAGAAGCGCCCGGGCCTGTGCAAGAAGGGAGGGGTGGAGAAAGAGAAAGAGAATAACTAGTTGGAAGGGAGGGAAAGGCATCAACCCTGGGCTTAGGGTCACCTGGCATTTCAGGCCTGGCCTGATAGAGGCTCAGCCAACTGAAGTGAAAACTTGTGCTCTCTCTAAATGTTATTTAGTTAGGCTATGAAGGTACCTTCCGTTTGATTGACTTTGGACTAACATGGCTAACCACCCCCCAGCCAACAGCAATCACTAAGCAGAAATTAGTGTATACTGCAATCTCAAAGGGTCATGGCTCTTCCACAAGATGTGGAGATTGTTCAGGCTCTTATGACGATGATGATGGGGCATTCACGTGCAGCTGCAGCGCGGATGACCAGGGGCTGCAGCGCACTGCAGGGAGGTGCCGCTTGAGTCCAAAGAACTCAAGGGGAGACGCACCTGAGCAAGCGCAACTGCATCACAAAGACCCTGAGGCCCTTGAGAGATGAGACAAGTCTCTCTTGCTCTCTGGCTCACCCCTCCCCGCAACCAGCATTTGTTTGGCATTAAACAATCAGGATAAAAATGATGGGTTTTAGCTTTGTGGATTCCAGCCCAGGGAGAGGGGAAATTTGGAATCAGCTCTGATCAACATTTAATCTAATTATCTCCAGAACTAATTGAATGTCTGTTGAAATTTATTGCTAGTCACCGAGCAGCCTGCGTTGGCTGGGCTCAGTGCAGTAACATGGTGTGGGAACAATCTGTCTCATACTTGGGGGCAACTGAGGAAAATGGAGCAGACGGCCGTTCCCTCTCTCGTGCTCTGTTTGCATGAAGGGGTTGGCAGGTGTGTGGGGAGGTGAATTCCCCCATTAATGCGCCCATGCCGTCTGTCACAGCCCAACAATGACACTTCACATGCAGTCAGAGCCCTGAAGAAGAGATGCAAAGTCAGCTTCCATGCAGGGAACTCAGAAGCTGTAGGATTTGCCCCATTAACACTAAAGCACTTGTGTTACTTTGAGGCAACATCTCACAGTGATGTTCAGTAGTAAAATGAAAAGTGGGGGTGTATTGTGTGCAACCTGGTAGGGGAAACCATTTGGTGGTGGCAACTTCAAAGGGAGTTGGAACATCCTGTGGAGCAGCTGCTTCATTGCTAATGCCAATTTGCCTGCTCAGTGAAACAGGGCTGAGGTCCCAGGGTTAGCTTTCACTTACCACTGGGTAAGAAAAATTGACAGGCAGCTCTGTCAGGGGCCACCTGACCCCTTTTAACTCACTACAGTCTGATGGTTTGGGACTGATGTATGTGAGCTCCCTCCAAATACAGTCCTACTGCTGCTTCTCTAGTCAGTGGTCACTGAATTAAATGCATGGCCAGCACTGGAGCAGGCCCAGCACCCAGGACACCCAGCAAGACCCTGCACAGCAGTGGCCCTGCTCCTTGGCTGGGCAGTGCCTTTACACCACTAGCCTGCAGTCTGCCGATTACAGCACTTTGTTTCAATGTTCAAATCCCCGTCATCAAGGCAAGATTTGACCTTATATCTTCTATTTCCACCCAATTGCTTTAACCACCAGGCCCAGCGCAAAATTCTACTTAAGGTTTTCTCTACCTTTCCTGTGGAAGCTGGATCACTGGGCAGCCAAAGATGACAGACATGGGGGGCCAGAAGTACAGCCAGCACAGGTATGAGTGGCTCTGGGAGTGGTCTCTGACCTAGCAAAGAAAAGCCTATGGGGTCTAAGCCTTGTACTTGATCCTGGCTGCAATAGGGCTGAGTGGAGCTGGGTTTTTGGCTGTAGCCATGTTGGTCTAAGAACATAAGCAGGCAAGATGCTTTGAGTAGATGTGATATCTTTTATTAGACCAACTGAGTAGTTGGAAAAAAGCTCTTCGCAAACTTTTGGATGCAATCACTCTTCATCAGGCATAAGGAGCCTCTGCTAGTCTGAGACTCCAAGGAATGAGAGAAGCTAAAAGTGTGGAGGGATGTCAGTAAGAATGAGAATAGGTAAAGATAAGCAAGACAAACGGAAAAGCAGGGAGGGGGAAGAGAGCAGGGGGGGTGGAAATCAGAGGAAGACAGATAAAATACAAGGTGAAAAAGAAGCAGTCTGTGAAAAAGGGAATAGCTGGAGATCAGGAAAGCAGGAATGGGAGAAGCTAAAAACGTGACAGGATGTCAGTGAAAATATAGAAGGGCAGAAGTAGGAAAACAAAAGCCAAAGCAGGGGAGGGAGGGGGAAGATGACAGGGGACAAAAAGGCCAAAGGGAAAACACTACAGAGGTAATAACACAAGGTTAAAAAAAAAAAAAAAGGAGAAGCAATAAAAAAGAAAAAAGGGAAGACATGTTTCACAGCTTTCAGTAAATGCTCTTTCATGAAGGCTAACGCATACCAAAAAAAAAAAAAAAAAAAAAAAAAGGCTAGCAATAAAAAGGAAGTGGGCAGGGAAGTGGTGGAGGAGAGGAGAGAAAAGGAGGGAAGGAATGTAGGAGGTCAGGGTCAGGCAGGTTGTAATGCATCATAAATCCAATGTCTATACCGAGTCCATGATTTTTATTTTTCTAGTATTCAGCAGGTTGATGAAGTGAAGCTCGTAGGCTTGTCTATGAAAAGTATTTTGCAAGTTCCCTTTGAGGATTAGAACTGAGAGATCGGAGAGGGAGCGATTGTCCTGTGACAAGCAATTGAATATTCTTGTCTTTGATAGATTTCTGGTGTGGGTTTATTGTGTTGCAGTTGTTGGTTGGTTTCTCCTACATATTTTCCACCAGGGTATTGGATGCACTGAATGAGAGATGTAATATTTCTGGAGGTGCAGGTGTAGGATCCAGAAATGATGATTGTTCTGTTGTGGGGTGTAGTTATTGTTGAAGCTTTTCACTTGTCCCGCTGCTGTGAACTGTGGGGTGTCTGCAGCTTAGGGAAAGCCTTCACAGGTACGATTCAAACACGTTAAATGCAATTTGTTTTTTATGACATGGACTTTCAACAACTATGCAAATAAAGAGTAGGTTTCCTTAACTGGTTGGGTACAATGCTGTAAAGGCAAAGCCAGCCCTTCCATTAAATTTTGTATCATGGCATTGGTGTCTGCCAGAGATCTTTGAAAGCTACATTTGAGGGGGGAGGGGGGGGGCACAGAGGGATACTTGTCTTGAATACACCACAGTATATGCAGAGATGCTAGGCTGCTTGGACTGTTGGGTCCACACTACCTGCCTCCATATCTGATCACACACAATGGAGCATTACAGACCAAAACACTGCATTTCAGCAGTGTACAAACCAGGCAGGAACTGGAGAGGAGCTGCCAACCAGACCTCGAGAATCCCATGGCAAAAGACAGCTGTTGTGCCCTACTCCTGCCATAGCAGTGCAGCACACTTGCAACTGGTCCTGGTCCTGCTCCCGCTCCCACTCCCTGGCTAAATCCAGCCTCTTAATCCTGTGGTGGGGACAGAAGCCAGTTTCTACAAGAATAGGGAATCAATGCTCAGGGCACCCTGGCCTGCTACACATGCACACACACACCCCTGGAGGCTTACCAACAGACATTGTACACTAATCTCTATCACCTTTCCTTCTCTATTTGCCAGCATGTCTCCACAGAACAGAAAAAAAGGGAGAAAATCTGGATCTTGTAAGGTTCAGCTGATGTCCCTGGAAGCCACCACAGCCTATTTGCTGACCCTGATAACAGAAAGGGCATTTTATTGCCTGCAGCACAGGGAAAGTATGAAGCATCTCAGGCCACACGATAAAACATTCTTCTGAACACGGGTGGTGCACCTACATTTCCTGTAACTAAATTCTGATAAGCCTACCAGGGAATAGCCCTCACAGAGCTCCTAACAGCTTGAATCATTTATCAGAGTCAGATATGGCATTACAGTACACACACACACCTTACTGTGGACCTCTAATAAGCTTTCTTTCTGTTGACTCTCTTCTTTGTTCTGACTCTCCTTTCTCCTCTGGTCTCTTCCTACTTGGTGGTTTCTTTATCTTCTTAAGCCTAACAACCACAGACAGGCTGTCTCTGAGGCTTCTGTTCTTGTAGGAGCAGCTATTCTCTCTATGGTTATGTAGGCTGTCTAAGAACTTCACAATCAGATTACGCTGACTAATACGATTTAATTCACAAAGCCCAGGACAAGCACCACTGTTGCACCACTGTCATTTATACATTAACACTCAGTTCACAACAGAGTGGAACAGATGATCACAAGGTAAATTAAAACTGAAAGACAACATTAGACTATTAGATTTGATAGGAAAGCTTCAAGAGAGGACATCTAAGAGTTTTTTTCCCCTCCCCCCAGGAACCCGCAATTGGCCCTCTGTGGACCTGTTAACCGCATCTTGCTAAACCAGCTGCTGTATTGCTAGAGGCACTATAATGAAAGCTACCAGTTACAACACTGCTGTGTTTTAAAAATGTATTTGGGAAGGTCCATCAATCACCAGCTGCAGCAGCTTCCAGGAAATATTTTCTGAACACTTTTAAAACAAAAGGACTCATTTCCAAAAGTTATATAGCTAGAATAAGATGTTCTCAAACTCACTTTCATCTAATCATATATAATCAGCACACTTCCACACCCAAATATCTTCAATTTTCAGATAAAGACTTTTAGCACTGCCAACAGATAGTGGTTTATAAGCATGATTTTGAACACATTTCCAGCAGAGGGCAGTGTTGGGACAAAATGGATACAGCGTTGCATAAAGTGCAGGTAAAGAATTTCTCTAACAGAAAATACATGAAACACTAATTGTTATCAACCTGCTGGCCATGGAATACTATTGTACACATAGCCTTAGATAGGAGATGGCCATAATATACTTTTCTCCCCCCCAGAGTTAAACAAAGAATAAGTCACTGCATCAGACTATTTACCCTTTAAGAGGTGGGGTTCAGTAGCTGGTATGATTGGGTTAAGTCTGATAAAGTGAACTTGGGCTCACAAAATATACATCCCTGATTCACTTAGTGGATAAAGTGCAAATCTATTTTGCCTTATCATTTGGTGGCAAGACAGTAGGAAATAATTTGCTTGCATTTAGCAAACTGTAACCCCAGGTAGAAGTGAACAGATGAAGCCTGTAGTGTGATTGGTGCTACTGGCAGAGTTTACTGGTGAATCTTTTCAGCATAACAAGCCACCAAATTGGATAAAACTTCCACTTTTTCAAAGGTTTACATTATCTGCTTTTATTACACTGGTGTAACCTGTAGTTATTGCCAGTCAGATGCATCCCTTTACTTAAACCCCCAGGAGGGGATCAATCCAGCAAGTGTGCTCAGAGCATACATCAGAGACCCACTACCAGCAGCAAACTTCCTCCAAAACTAAGGTACAGCTACTTGCTTTAAGACTGGGGAGGGCCTTGCTTCAACAGCTGCTTAGTCACCGAATCAAATGCATAATATAGAACTTGTTCTTGGAGCAGGGACCAGAATTCAGGATAGCCTCTCTCAGCTGAGACCCCTAACCCCTAGGCCACATAAGTATGTTCCCTCTTGTGCTCTTGGTACATTCCTGGGAGGTGGCCTATGTGGGTTTGAATGCTTGCAGGTCAAGGAGGAAATGGAACCCCAGTGCCCCTGGGCAAATGTTCCAACTACTAGGCCAGTGGTTCTTAACCTTGTTAGACTTGGAAAATGTCAGCCCTGAGGTTTCACTTGTTTTCTGACTATGGAAGAATAATAGAGCAACCACATCAAGTTAGGCAGCTTTTGATGCCCTGGATGCCTGTTTGAAATCTCTAGGTTTATCTTGTGAAGAATGTGTAGGTGCTAATATAGAGCAGCACTCTTCTTGACAAATCCCTGCACTAGGATGTTATGTAGAAGGCGAGAACCACCACCACCATCACATCACCCACACTATGTGAGCACATGCGTGCAAGTGACAGAGCGAGAGAGCAGCACACGTGAATGCAGAAGTGCCATTTCATGTTTCCAAAGAATGGATGTAGGTACCTACCTTCAGAAGAGAGTCCCAGGCTGTAGATCTTAAGTAGACTAGTGCACTGCTGAGCCAGGCACCAAAGCTCTGAGTTGAGGGGGGCTCAGGGTTGTGCTCAGGGTTGCCTATCAACTTAGAAGCTAGATCTAATAGAGTTTCCTAGGAGCTCCCTCTGTCTCATCTAAACATGTTAAAGAATCCACAGTGAGAAATATGGTGAAGTGAGGTGCCCAGTCTTAAGAGTAGCAGCAACTCAGGCTCCCCCACTTTGACCAAAGTGAAGGCTCAAAACCTGCCTCTAAGTATGATGCATTCCTGGGAAGACTATAAAAATGGTAGCCTGCCTGCTCTGTAAATCTGTTGCATTTTTCAATAGAAAGCACTAGCATGTGCTTTAAATACATCCCCATCTTATTTAAGTCATCAGAGTGATTCTAAAGAAAACACATTCTTGCATATTCCTTCCATGCTTAATTTATTATATACTGACAAGCCAGAAAGAAAGTGATGTTAAAAAGTTAGCCCCTGAATTGGTACATTTGGGGTTGGGAGGTGCTTAGGTGGGTTAGTCTAAGTCAGGCAAAAGAAAGTTGGGCAGGGTGGTATTACCTCAGGGAGTAACTAGTTCAGAGTGGTATGACCCTTTTGTAGGCAACAACCTCCTTCATCAGATGCTGCAGATAGGCTGGCAGAACGAGTTTATATAAAGGAAAGGGACGGGGGAGGGAAAACTGTTATAAGAGGTAAACAGTAGGTTAACCAGCTTTAATCCTAAATTCATGTCAGTTGATCTAAAACTGCAGAAAAGTCTTACAACAGAGGAGGGAAGGTGAACTTAACTCTGAATTTGTTCCCTTATTCCAGCTCTTCCCCCATTATTAATGTAACTAAGTTTCTAAAAACTTGAACTTAATTACGTGAACCCTTGAGTTATCAGCAATCTTGCCAAAGGAGAAAGGATATGTGTCTTTTGAACTGGCCTAAAGTGCTGCTCTAAGACAAGGTTTTGGTTAGTTTATGCAGACAAAATTTCTGGACATGAGAAAGTTTCATTCCCCAACACATCAAACTAGTTCTAAGTTAGGAAGTTAAACAACCACTGACCTCACCACCAGCTGGTACCACTTAATAATTTGTTTTATTATAGAATTAGAAAAAAAATAAAGTTGTCTGTATGCAGGAATTAAGTATAGTACAAAAGACATTCAGAGATTAGTTTGGACTCAGACAATTTAAACAGTTGGTTGCTCTGAAGGCCATCTAATATAATAGCTTTTTAATGGCACTGTGTAGAAATTACTTTTTCCTTCCAACTTCATGCGGATGCTTTCACTTTTTCTTCAGTGCTTCAGTCAGTTCAGGAACCACCTGCAAATTTAAACAGCTCCATTAAGAGTTTATCATTGCAAATAAAATATTCTGTGTCAAAACTGGAAAAGATAATTCCTGGAAACAGTTATAAAGACACAGATTCATCAAAACATGCTGATTTGATATAACCAAGCTCTCATTTTCTGAGTCAAGAGTTCAGATGTAGAAGCTTTCCTAAATGTTTGTGATGTACAATGAACTTAGCTGTGCTGCTAAATTCCACTGCAGGTCTAAATCTAATCTCAATCCAGTTAATGCAACTGTTTGGAGTTGCACAGAAATGTCTGATGTGCACCAAACCGCACAATTCCTATAATATACCAAAGCATTGTCCATTCTATAGATTATAGATTTTTCCATCTATGAAATTTTAAAACAACACTATTGGGTGACTGTTTTTCAACTGAAAAATAGATGCAGCAGTGTTGCTCCTGTAAAAAATTAAAAAATGTTATGTCATTCTGGTAAAATTTCAAAAGACAGTGATAGGTTAGAGCCTGATGCAAAATTAGAACCATGTATTATTCCTTGATGGTCTCAAGATCTTTGCAATAATAGTTACATTTCTGGCTTCAGCCCTGTTAGGAATACCTGATTTGCTTCAACATTGCATAATGTAGGACAGACTCACTTGGAAACCAGAAAACTCGTTTCAATTTATCTAATTTTCAACAGCATTTTTTTCCCAAATAGACAAGAAAAGTGATAGATAATAAGTAATCAGCCAGCCAGGCAAAAAAAGTTTAAAATTCATCTGCTACTTAGGATGCACGAAACCAGTAAATAAGTAATAAGAGTCATGGAAAAGGGAAAACTGATTTAACTAGCATTAAACAATCCTCTTAAGTGAGTCACTGCCAAAGCCTTGGCACCAGCAGCAGTTCTGCCACTTAAAACTCCAGCCACCCTGCACTGTAATTCTGACCAGTACTAGAAAGTGCAGTTATGCATGTAAGCAGTTGGTGGATTAGACGATAGAATACACCTGAAAATCTATCCCAGCCACTTGGGTAAATATCAATTACCTTGTCTTTCAAGAGGCTGCAGGCTGCCCCAGCTCACAGAGATCCCAGCTGAACTCACCACTGATGAATATAGCCTCTCAATTATTTAAGAGATCTACATTTCCATTAGGTGGAAATAATGTGTTCTTACAAAATTTATTAAGGAAATTGTCTACATGTTGTTTCTTCCGAATGTCACTTTGTCTCCATCTTATTAAAAGGCCCGTGTTTACTGCCGAGCCAGCAGGCATTAGTTCAGGAATGGCATTAAGTGCTGGCGGTGTTTCTGCCTGCTTTCCTCAGTGGACGTACTATGAGCTCATGCCAGTCATACAGATTACATGCTAATAAATCCCCAAGTGTGACGTGCAGCAGCACTGTGAAGCTCTAGTAAACGTTTAATATTTGAGCTTTTTCACATAAGGACAAACAGGTTTTATGGGAGACAGACATTCAAGCTGCAACACAGTCTATATATGCACACTGTACGGAAGTAGAACTCTGTACACTTGCCCAAATTCAATGTAAACTCCATGTTTATACATCAAGTAACTATATATCTATATATGTAGGAATTGTTCAGTATTTGGTTTTTTCCCCCTTATCTATAATTAGTGGGCTCAATAAAAAAGAAACCACTTTCAGGAACAGACAAAAAAATGAAATGCCTTTGATATACAAAAATTAGGAAGTGAAGTTTCAATCTGTCTTGGGGAAGTAGACTCCTTTTAGAAAGTGTAAGACTACACTGTACAATGGTTGACACACCTTGGCTAAAGAGTTACTCGGTTTTGAAACAATGATGCCTAACAGAAACTCTGCTTAAGCACTTAGTACACAGGATGTTTTAATCCAAATATAACTAAATTCAAATTGAGGTATTTGGAGAAGACAGAAAATGCGGTAGAGGCATCAAATTCTCTTCCCTCCAAATAGCTTCTTTTTATGGGGATTTATTTTGAGGTCTGAATATCTGTAAGTCATTATATCCCCAGAACAGAGAGGAGTCTGGAAGGCAAACCAGACAAGAAATAGCAGGCAGCAGGCAAGAAACAGAACTTCTTAGAACTTGGCTTTCACAAAACTCAGACAAGGCTTGTCAAAGCAAGCTGGCTTTGCTGTAAGAGATGAAAGAAAGATGTAAAAGGCCCCAATTCAAAGCATTTAAGTCTAAGCATGTGCTGAATTATTATTAACATAAATGGGACTTAAGATCATGCTTAAGTGATTTGCTGAATTGGGGCCCATCAAGGCTACTCAGAAGCATCATAATTTGCATGCTAGTTCTTTCTAAATGGAATGAGATTGACTTTAATACCAGACCATGATGAATTTACCTCCAGTAACATGCAAAGGAAACAACCCCCTCCTACAGAAAAGTACCAATGGACACATGCAGAAGCAGCTCAGACTAAATAAATAAGCAAGAGTTAAAAGGCTAGCTGACATCTGTGCAGGGTTATACAATCCTTGTAAGTTGTGTGAAGGCAACTACAAAATAACAAAATGATGTTCCAGATCTGGAAAAGGTTTTTGTAATTTAAAAAAAAAAAAAAAAGTGCTGACACAAATCAATGACATTTCTAAGAGAAAAACTGATGTTTCATTAAAAAAATCTGGTACTAAAAACTGTCCCTTAAACTACTGTTTTTCATACCTATCCTGTAAAAAAAACCAAGGTATCTGACTTCTACACTATACTTGCATGCCTGGCTCTGTACTGACAAGATCTCACATGATACTGTTATACAGAAAGGGACAAAGAGCAAGAAATCATTAAGGAATTAGTTTAAAAGTAGTATGCTAGGAACAAAAATAATCCTAGCAATAGTATTGATCCACTCCTGGATGAAAATATTACAACTGTCAATATTAACATAAAAAAGCACAAATCAGTAAATATTTCTGTTTGGTATTTGCAAAAAACAAGACAGATGATGCAATCATACTGCAGTATGATGAAACACTTTCTGTTCCACAGTAAGTAAGGAAGACAAAGAACAGCTCCTAAAATCTAGTTCTTTTGAAAAAAATCAGCAAGTGCAGATAGCTCTGACGAAACACCCACATGCAACCGGAGAGCTCTGCAGACTGGAAACGCTGATTTGCCGACCATTTGGAACAGGGGGCAAGTTCTAGAAGACTGGAAGAATAGCTAATATTGTACCACTATATAAAAAAGAATAAAGAGGTGACCTGGGTAATTAATTATAGGCCTGTCAACCTGGCATTGATCCCAGGCAAAATAATGGAACAGCTAATACAAGACTATTGCTTAAGATCTGAAGGAGAAAAATAATTTATGCCAATCAACATGGGTCTATGGAAAATAAATCCCACCTAACTTGTCACCTTTATCATGCAAACCTGTAATCTCATCAGAAAGAGACACTAGTGTGAATACATTTTGCTTGGACTCCTGTGTGACATTGATTAGGTACCTTTTGATTATGAAGCCAGACCTATACAATGTAAATATGGCACACATGAAGCAGGTTTAAAAACAGACGCATTCACAAGTCTCAAAATGGCATTGTCAAACGGGGACTCTTCATCGAGCAGAAGTGTTTCTACCATGGTTCTTTCGAGTTTAGTTCATCACACCAGATTTTGTCATTTTTAATCAATAAATTAAAAGAAAATTTAAAAAATGGCAATTAGAAGTTTGCAGATGAAAAAAAAGCATGAGGCAAGTGGTAATCAATGAAGAGGACAGATAGGTCACTGATACTGAGAAACCCAATTTTAGCATGTGAACTCCAAAGTGCTTCAGCCTGCAGAGATGAGGCAAGAAATACGTTTATTAATCATCTATACTCTGTACTACATAGGAGCCCGAGTCCAAGAGTGGGCCTCCACAGTGCCAGGTGCTGAACAAACCCATGAAGACAAACATATTTTACAGGAGGGGTGTCAAACTCATCCAGTCCTGTGGGCAAAGTCAATCCAAGACCCAGGGACCAGCTCTTTGACACCCAAGTTTTACAAGAACCTTTGACTAGGCAACATCCCCTTGATCTTCCAATAAACTGCTTTATCTTTTCAGTGGGTACGTGTGTACATGAGACATTTACTGTGGAGCAGACTAGCTCCACAGGAAATATCTCGTGTCTACACATGCAGCCCCATTAGGCTGCAGGAAACTAATTAATTCCACCAGCCCCACACCAGAGCACCCTCGTGCCCCAGCCAGTCCCTGCACAGCATGTTGAGCTGAGTAGGAGAAGCCCTAGGCTGGCAGGTAGACCCACCACCCCTTTGCCAGCTGGGGCTGCTCAGATGCAGCTCAACATGCTGCGATCCTGGGCACACATGTAAATGCAGTACCTGGGAGCAATAAACCCTGCTTGGGGGTGGGTGAGAGAGGGCAGTATGAGTTACTGTGTACTGTGGGCTAGGAGTGGATATAGATTAAATGGTTACAACGATCAGCTGAAGCATGCTCCTACACAGTAAAGTCATTCTCCCTTTAAGTAGCATAACTATACAGCAGTTCACATTCTGCGGTGATATTAAAGTGATATTTCTTTTATCAAGGTTAGGCTTACCTTAAATAAATCTGCTACCAATCCATAATCTGCCACTTGGAAAATTGGAGCCTCTGGATCCTTGTTAATGGCAACTATGGTCTGCAAGTAGAAACAAAACAAGTCTAACACTCACAGATATAGATTATAATTTTCTGATGGATGAAATGTACCTTAAATTCACTCCTGAATACTAGGTGTTATAGATATAGTCAAGTGCATTTAACAAATGCTTCCCATCTCTGCCTCAAAAATAAGATGAGTTGTTTCAAAATGAGTTAACAATAACAGGATAGTTTGTTAAACTCTGACTAATCCCTGCTCTTTTAAACGTCTGTCATCTGAAGCACGAAAAAGAAGGAAAGTACTTTAAACACTGCTAGTAAAAGATCATCCACAAAATAAACAGCCATACTGTTTAATAAATGAGAGAGAGAAAGAGGCATTTTAAAAAAGAATCTTAAAGCCACATATTAGGGATCTTAATTTTATGTC
>NW_017728911.1:6806633-6834766 GCF_001723895.1 Crocodylus porosus | reverse complement strand
TAAACCCCGATTCAAAGCAATGAGACTTCACAGAAGTATTCTAACCCAACATTTCCTTCATACATTTATTTGTCATTTCAAGAAACCATTTGAAGTTCTCAGGGAGTTTTTTTCCCCTTTTCTCCACTATAAGTGGTTGTCCAACAAAATTAATGATTTGGTAGGGTAAATCCACTTTTAATAACTCTAAGAAAAAAGGTTAGCAAACCTTGTGTTTCAAAACCCACAGAAATAGTTTTCCTTCACAGCTCATTTGTATTCTGATGGCCTGTAAAGAAATACCTACAGCAGAGCCCCACATGCCCTCTCTCCTGCTTGTTAGTGAGGAGCAATGACTATTTCAAGACTACCACTTTTGAAATATTCCCTATGATTTAAGTTTCATTACTGTGGCTAACTGTGACAATTATAATGAAACAGATGTACAAAAATGTGCTACCAACTTACACTCTAGAAAGCACTATCCACTCTGTGATACTTGAGATGGTTCATTCACAACCAGATAAAAGTTTTCTTTAATCATATTCCCCGAGACCTGGCCTATGAGTTTTAACCTGAAACATCTGAATCAGCACACAGCCTTGAGAGCAGCTGATGTTCACATCCTTTGTTGGCTGCCTACAGTATTGCAGAGCAGGGAAGACCATGTTGCTCCTCCCCTAGTTCATGAAGGCTCCCAGTAGGGCAGGGCAAGCAGTAGAGTAACTGAGGGAGGCAACCAGGGCAGGAGCCTCAGGCACCAATTTGGGTACAAGAGGGGAGGGAAAGGGGGTGCTGTCACAGCTGCCCCTGCAGCTGCAATCACAGCATCAGCTGGAAGTTACTGCTGCTGCTATTCATGTTAGCTGTGTGCCCAGGACAACTAAGTTGGTACACCTCTGAGGACAAGAACTGGACTGGTTCTGCTTGAGCCCAGGGACATGCTTCAATCACATCTGGCAGGAGAAAGGAAATGCAGTTATGGTTCTCCAGTTTTTGGCTGCAGGCTGGCAAAGGTTAGAGCTCATAGGAGCTTTATCTTGTGCCAGCTGGCAACATTCCATGAAACCATATGCCAGATGGAGACTGACAGAGTACAACATGCTCTGTCCACTCCCTCTCTACCTAAGACTGCCAAGAGGGCAGCCGAGGAGCTGACCTGTCCTGGTTCTATGCCTGCATTGACACCCCAAATCTGATGGGGCCCCAAGCACTTGAGGGTGGTTTTTGCTTGCGCTCCTTCACTTTCTTGAAAGCCTTTTGTTGGCTATGGCTGCTGTAGAAGAAACATGAAAATATTATCTAATAGGAATTCAGAAAAATGATTGTGCATGGCTCTTTGAAAAGAAGGATGTACCTCACGATAAACTTGGCTTTGCATAAAAACAGCTCAGTTTCTCCTATAACTACTCAATAGTTCTTAGTCAAAAGTACTTATCCGTATTATACAGTCTGCTTCTTGATGGTAGACTGAAAAATATAAATCTCAATAATAGCCAACCAAGCAATCCAGATCTCTTTTCTTCCCACTCGCTTAAAATTCTTACGATAAATGCTTTTGAAATGTATATCCAATATAGAATAAATTGCTTCTATCCTATTGCCAAAATATACAACACATTATATCTGCTACCCTGTGTGATAAGCAAAACCTATGTTTCCTAATAGCGTGTAATCAAAAGTAGATGGTATTTGGTAGCCTTATGGAAGGAAATACAAAGTTGTACTGTGATCATTTTACAGAATCTGTCATCTAACCATGAAACACCAAAGGGTTCACCTAGGTGGTATCTTCTGAGAAGCACCAAAAGAAAAACACCAGATCATTTAAGGCTTTTCAACCCTGTTGGTCTCTCCATTGAAGCACTTCTGCTTAGGCAACAGATTTAAAAATCTAACCTGTAACTCTGATTAGCAGCTTTGAAACTTATTTTAGGTCACTGGACTTCCTTGGGATATTTACACAAAGATTACAATCTGACTGACTATGAAGTAGGTAAGGTTTACCCAATAAAGTTAAATCTCTTGGAAAAGAAAGACAAACAGAAAACAACCTAGATACTGCTGGTCTCCTGGAACACTATTTTTCTACCTTGTTATAAAAGAACAAATAAATTATACATTTGACTCAGAAAGCTTCTAACTACTTTTGAAAACATTTCCTTAAGTGTGCAAGTTCACAATGCCAGATAATTCACAGCATAGGGGAAACATTCACTCAAGAGACGGTTGCCATGGTTGCATAATTTTCTTTTTACATTTATATAAATTTGATCTGTTCAGTAAATATAGTACACCTACCTGCTTTTGCTAAAAAACGGAAGTGGGTCAAAGTTCAAATAAAAGTGAAACATGGGACCTCTGTAATTCTGGACTAGTCAAATATGTATTTTTTTTAAAGATTTAACCATGAAAAAGTAAAATCAAGTTTCCAGTATCACTGGTAGTCTCGAGGTACTGCATCTTAATTACACAGAAAGATGCATGACATAGATACAAACACTAAGAAGGACAAGACCAAATCATAAGAAATCACCATGCATACAAACCTGCTTGGTGATCAATGGGAAGTAGGGATTTTTAGTGCAGTGTGGGCCAATGCATGGGGCCCACCAACCAACGGGATGGGTCCAGCCCATGGACCATATGTTTGATACCCACACTGTAGTCAAGATCTGGCATCTATGCAGCCCCAGAATGTCCAACATTTCAATTTAAAATGCACGCACCAGCTCAGTAGTCAAAGAGTGCAGAACCTGCTACTGCATAGCTTGGCTTATGCTAAGAGAATTGCTTGCTATTTAACCAAGCTAAAATTTGTCATTGGTCAAATGTAAAACAGAAAACACACGATCCCATCAATATAAACAGTGGCAGACACGAAATGAGATTTTAATTGTTTTATGAGGCGGCCACATTTCAGCAGAATGCCAAAGCAGAAACACACGTTTGAACCTGCTTGAGTAGACTCCTGAAAGGGTTTTAAAAAAAGTACATGCCTCCCTTCTCTTCCCCCCACTTTTTTTTTTTTTTTTTTTAAATTACGTGGGGAAAAAATAAAACACAAGCATTGCATTTTAGGCATTGTTATTAAGGTTCAGCATGGATTGGACACACACAATTTCAGTTTTACCTGGTGCATTTCAGTTACTAATGAGTTAAACCTTTTAAAGTTTTATTGCCATTTTATAATAGGTTTCCATTTGAATGGGTAAATGCAGGAATGTCAGACACATCTTTTACTTTATGGAATAGTAAGTCCATAATTCAAACTGCATGTTGTCATGCATGAATTAATGTGTCAGCTTCTGAAATGTATGAGAGTGGGCAATTGTATAGAATTCAGGTATGAAATTTGTTTGCACAATATCTCAATTACTTTTTTTCTACTAGATGCTTTCTAAATTTTTACAACCTACCTAATTTAGTGGCAGCTTGCTATTAAAATGTTATCACAGTATGTAATGCAATAAGGTTTTGGGAGTGGACATTTTTAGCATAACAGAACAATCCAATATTCCAAAAAATTGGAATTTGTTACTGCAATCTGCATTTTGACAAAAAAAAAAAATACTCTTTCCACTTGTAGACTTTTCTAATACATGTGATTCCGTACCTTGCTGTCTTTCATTCCAGCTAAATGTTGGATTGCTCCTGATATTCCAACAGCAATATAAAGTTCCTAGAACAACAAAAGTCACTGTTAGGGTCACAGACACAGTTTTAATTAAACATTTGCAATTTTTAACAAAACCATTACTGTATAATAAGTTATTGTGACACTACTTTCTTGTACAAATGACTAAAATTCAGGACAGCAATTGTGTTATAGCAATGAGATACGCCAGTATTTCAGGAACAAGGCTTATGTCTCGTTCTCCTGCCCAGATTCAAGGTATACCATAAGAGAAGAATGTTTGAAAAAAAAAGTGTGGCACATCTACAGAACATTAGGCTCTGTATACATGAGACATTTGAAGTGCTCTACTCTATGCATATTGGCTGCTTATAGATGTGGGGAAAAAACAAACAAACCAAGAAAAGTGCTTTGCTTTAAGCTTGGCACACCACTGAACCGAACACAGTGCATGCCCAGAAATGGCATAGCATTAGTTTGACCTGGCTTGCCCAAGGTCTGTATAAATCACGTACTTCAGCAGGGCTTTTTTGGTGCTTTTATCCAATAGCCAATTAAATCAGTTGTAGACAGAAACTCCAGAAAGCCCCACTGACGTGCCCAATCTATACGGACACTGGGGAGCCGGGCTGAACTAATGCGCTTTCTCTTCTGGTAAAGAGCTGTTTTCTTTTTGTTTTTTCCATGTCTGCTAGTAGCCTATGGTGCTGCAATCCATTCCACTCCTCAGATCCAGGATAAAGGTTGTCACCATTAAACAGGATCTTGGAAATTTCCAAAGCCAAAATTCACCAGGACTGTATGAAGGGCAAAGCTGATTGTGAACAGAGGCTGCTTGCAGATGTTTAAAACAAACAAACAAGACCCCCCTCTCCCCCTCCCACCCCAAAAAACCCCCCCAACCCTGCTTTACCAAAAGAAACAATGCATTACTTTGACTCGGCTCTGTGGCGTCTGTATAGATTGGGCACTTCAGTGGGGCTTTTTGGTGCTTTTATCTAAAACTGATTCAATCAGCTATTAGATAAAAGTGCCAAGAAAGCCCTCCTAGAGTGCGCAGTCTATATGGACATTGGGCAGGCCAGGTCCAACTTACATGCAGCCTCTTCTGAGCATGTGCTGGGCTCAGTGTGGGAACACACCAAGTTTAAACTAAAGTGCTGGGGAGGGGGTTCGGTGCGGTGTTTTTTTTTGTTTTTTTAACATCTGCAAGTAGCCAGAGTTGTCAGAAAACCCCCCCACACATACCCAATTGATATGTACTTAGATGATCAAGATGGTTAATGCGGTCACTACAATACACAGTCACAACTCACAGAAAACTTGAGACTTTTTGCTGGAGATTTCAAATAGTTCATTAAACAGTCAAAACTGAGCAACACTGATGTTTATTCCTTTATACCATTACAGACTAACTGAGCTTATGCAAGTTGCACCTTTAGCAAATGGTTATCTCAATTCTAGATGTCCCAAATCTCTACAGGAGCACCCCTGCTCATGGCAGCTTCTAAAACAGCATAAATGTAGGGATCCTTAGGAATGATGGGGTAATTCTGGCCAAGGATGCAGCAAGGGAGGCCAGGCCAATCTGAAGACATAAGGGAGGACTGGACACTGAAAAAGAACCATAGAAATAAGAACCCAAGAAAGGGATCATCAAAAAAAAAAGTTTAGAGGGTGAGAAAAAAATATAATGGGGGAAAATAGAAATAAGTTACAGTGGGTTCACTCCCTTTTCAGAAGAAAAAGAAATGGAAGGAGAAACAAGAAAGGGAAAGAACAGAGTTAAGGTTAGAAAAATATTCTGAATAATTCCTAACGGATTTAAAGTGGAGTACTACCTGCTACTGAATTACACACGACTCCCTCCTGCAGCCAAATCTCTTTATAGATGTGCCCCCTCATTTACATATTAAACTCAGATTAATTTATAGAATTTGACAAGACTGATCAAGCCAGATATTGTGAATTTGTGGTGAAAATCTATTCAAATTTCAATGAGAAGTATGATCACTGCAGCCCAGACAAAAATCCATACAGTAGTAAAATTTTACAACCAAGTTCTAGAAACATTCAACTAAGCACCAAGAGTTCCCTTCCTTGTTCCTTTTGTGCTAAAAGGTTCATAAAAAGAATTGGTTATCCACACTGATAAACCCCAATAGTTTTACTCTAGCTTACTGATTTTTTTAAGCAAACACCATCCCTTTTTATGTTACTAGTTATAGAAGAAAAACATAGCCAGTCATGCAACCAGAAACCCCACATCCTCCAACCCTCTTCCCAAAAAACACTGGATACATTTCCCAATATTTCCTTGTAATCATGATTTAGCTCCAAGGAGAGACATATTCACATATTATAAAACCCACAACAAATTATCTGGCAACTTTAGTAGTAAACACAGCTCACAGGCAAAGACGTGGTATGGAGACCCCTAGATGCGGTCCTCAAAGTCAAAAGCTGAAGCACTGAAGTAGAGCAGTGTGGGGTAAAAAAGCAGTACCTTTACCTGCACTGTATGCATCTTGCAGATTGAAACCAATTTCAATCTAGATTAACATTAAAAAAATGGGAATGCAAGCCAATACATCTGAATAGTCAGTGGCCATATCTACACAAGACACAGACTGGGCAGAAGCGTTGCATGGCAAAAATCGTGATGCGATGCTACTGAGCAGTAGTATTAGGCAACTGCACACTACTGTCACAAAAAGGTGTTCATCACCAGTACTGCACAGTAACTCAGGTTACTGTGCAGGTTACAGCTCAACTTACTGAGTAGTCAATGTCTCATGTAGATGTGACCAGTGTATACCTATCTCAGAAAAACCTTTCTCTCTGGGGTTAAGACATCCAGCCTACAGTCAACCCAAACGTAGAAGTATTTTCAATTTATATAGGGCAAATGGTTGCCTCATTAAGACCAGATAAGTGTCATCATTACTGTTTAAGCACATAAAAGATTTTCATTTTTCACCAATTCATTCATAAGGAAGACAGACAATGAGCAAATGGCTAGAAGACAGGTCTGTCTGCTAAGCTATAATTTCTCAATTCTTCTGAATCAAACTACCATAAGGAAACATATTTACTTAAGACAAGCTGGATTACAAAAGAGTTAGAGTACCTATATTACAATGTGGAAAGGGCGCAGCACATAAGCTTTCACATTTTTAAAGCCAAACCACGTTCTGGTTCAAGTTAGCACTTACAGGACAGCAAACTTAGAGGGATCCAAAACACAAAAGTGATGACTTGTATGTTTTCTCTTTCTACTCCTCATAGCACAGCCTATAATTCTTACTGAAATGCAAGAACCACACAATGCTAGCTCTTGTCTATGCTAATTTAACCCCTTCCTTTTGAAATGCAAACAATACACCGAAGTAAGTTATCTACACATGAAAGAACAGCTATACAAAAAAGAATGTGCCTTACAAAGTAATAAATAAGCAAGTGATCACATACAGCCCTCATCTTTAGCCAAATGCCTTTTCTAATCCCCTACTGTCCATTAGCATGTTCCAACTTCTAAAATGTGTAAGTCTCATTATTGTGCTCCAGTCACAATTTTACCAAACACGAAACAAAAACTTCAATTTTGACCTTCAAGGCTGTAAAAAAATTTATCTCATTTGAGACCTACATCAAATTTAAATTCTGTAAATCAAAACACCCTTTTGATACATGTTTGATATACATACAAAACCCTTCCAACTTTCATTGCTGCTCCTCCTCCAGTAGGTAGTATGGGAGATTACTGCATAAGCCATACACTTTGAACATTTTATCCCTCATACTTCAGAGGGACTTGTACATCTGTAGGTTCTGGGGACAAAAGGCCTTCTCCCTGGATGGCTAGTGCAGCCCAAGAGACTCCCAAATCCCTCCTGGTTACCACACCAGGCTCTCTAATCTTGATCTCTGGCATCTTATTAAAGACTAGCAATGCTAAGGCAGGGACACCACACCCCACTCACAAAGGTTCACTAGTCTTTGTAACACCCATTTCCCTGTAACTAAAGGCAACACTCTCTCTCAGCCTTCAAGTAAGCTGGGGTCGGTTTATAGGCTCCAAGGCCCCAAACGAAAAGTTGCATAGTAGAAATTGTATCAAGGAAATAAGGCTTATTATAAAAGTGTGGCCTTACTTAGGATGATGATGCATCCCATTTTTGCTAGGTCAGTACAATTTTTAAAAATCTGTACCAGGAGTCCTGCTGAAAATAGGACAAAAGCCTTCATTTGATAAAACTGATGGGGCACCTGGGACAGAGCCACAATCTCCAGCATCCCCTGCTCCCTCACTGGCAGCTCTCCAGACATGCACATACAGATGCACACACTTCATTCCTTGGCACTCAGCAACAAGAGAAATAAGCTCACCCCTAGTCTAACCACCTCTCAGCATGTTTTGCCTACAAAGTCCTGCATATGGCTTACTTTTCCCCATCTTTTTTCCCCTGACTTTTGACTATGCCACTAATGTTCTGTTCTTTCTTCTAAAATCACATTTTACAGGTCAAGCTTAGACACCAGTGCTCCTACACACCAACTTCCTTCTTTAAAGTAACTCCCATATGAATTGAGAACACCTGTTTTAATGGAATATTTTATTCTACCAGGTTCCAGCACATGAAAACCCTGACTGTTATGGTCTGATGACAAATAAGTCAAATTCCACCCCCCTTCCCTCCCCACCTACCTCTTTGGGCACTGAATTAAAAGGTCAAGAGAAACGTGAAGAGAAAATGTATTTGTTTTTGCCAAATCAGTATTCAAAATTCACGTTCACTCAGTTCAAACAGTAATGTTTACACATGCCTCAATCCAGAATTTGCTTTCCCGCATGTCCTGGAAGTGGCCTGCAATACTAGAACTTTGGGTGGATTCAGGAAAAAGTCTTTGTGGCTGTTCTCCTTCTGCCTTTAAAGCTGTTATACAAATCCATCTTTGACACAATCAAGCACTGAGCCAGTGGATCCTGCAGCAATGCTACTAGCAAAACAACAAAATGAAATATTGCCCAGGGCAAAGGTTTAAAGAGAGGCAGCAAAAGTTAGGCCCTTTAATAAGCAGCCAGATTTTCAAACCTTGTTTCAAATCCTGGGATTTAGGAGCCTATATCAGGCTTTAGGTTCATATATTTGAAAAATCTGGTTACAAATTTATCAGATAATATAGGTAAATCTGGCCTAAAGACAGAGATTTATTAAAAAAGAAAGGATTGAAACACATGTGGTCTTTACTACTGAGACTTTTGCAAACAGACATTTTAATACATTGCATGAATCTTCATGATACTGGAGTCTATCCTTTTTCTGTTCTTTGCTTTTCATTTTCAGTGCAAAATGTAGGGCTTTTTGGGCAAAAAATAACACATCTAAAATACAGGTGCTAACTCTTACAAATGAAGCCAACTGCAGTTTAATATTTTTTTAATTAATCTGAAGGAGGCATTTATAAATAAATACTCAAAAACATTTATGAATATTTAAAAAGTAGTTTATGTAGCAAAGGTTGTAAAAAGCATAATCACTATGTAAGTTCAGAAGCAAATATGAAGTATTTGCTTTTAAAAATGCCCTAAAATTCATACTTAAGAATTGGTTCAACTGGCTCAAAATGTGATTTGGGAAAAACAAAACAAAACATCTTCATGAGATCAGAGATGTGCTTTATTCAGTCATTTAAAAAGCCACTTAATTATCAGGCTGAACTACAGAACATAGAGATCTACTAATGACAGGCAGGTTAATGTAGATGGCATCTGCATACATAGGAAGAGAGGACTTTCCAATATAACTTGCATCAATTCTCAGAATATCTACACATTTTTTACTTGTGGTTCTGACATCAAAATTATTGTAAGAACCCAAAAGTGGTATTTAGCCTCCATTATCACCATACCCATAGCTTTTCATTTATTATGCCAATTAAAATTTTCCTTATAGCTTTACATACTCCTGGAGTTTTTTCACTTATCTAGAAAAGTATTTCCAGAAACACTGACAAAGACTACCTGGAAAAAAGACAAATAATTAACAGTATATTTCTTTTTGAGTTTAAAAATTGTATAAAATAGATGTCAAGAAAACTTGCATATGGCTATAAGACCCATCCAAATTCTACACATATGTATCAAACTATACAAGAGATCATATTAATTATGATCTCTCACTCACTTTTTATGGAACAGATTATTACTTGAGGACATCCCATTTTAACTGCAGCTGCTATGTCTAACAGATGTAATATAATACACACACACACACACACACACACACGGTTAGAATATGATATTGTAATTATCCCAAATGAGAAAACAGATGCTGCATAATTTTCTATGATTCTATAAGAGATTAATTTAAAATTGTATTGTTTTTACTACACGCCCTTTTAAAGTGTGTTGTGAATTTTAGAGATATGAGGTCCTTCTTATCAATCTGCTAAAATTCTGAAGGCCAGTCTTTGGAAGGAAGCCAATTTATCAAGAACCAGAAATCCATGTATATTTCCTGTCCACATAGATAGGAAAAGCAATGTCGTCTCATTAGAGGGTCACTTATATATTATTAGGTTTCTTAATCTAAAAAAAGACTTTCCTGTATATTTAAGCCCTAAATAAGGAATCAGAGCCCAGGGAAAGGCCCAACCATTCCTCTCAGACACCTCCTGAGAGCTACAGTACTAGGTTTGGTGCTGAAAAATTTTGAAGAATCAGCACTTGAAGTTCTTATTTTATCCTACTTCAAACCGGGATTTTGACTCAGCCGGAATTTTGACTCAGGTTTCAAGCAGCTACAATTTCAGACAAGAGATATTCATTATTATTATTATTATTTTAACCAAAATGAGAAGAGGCGCTACAGGAGAGATTTTTCTAACATGGTAGGTTTTTTTAAAAACAACATTTCAAAATGCTGACCACCTAGCCTACCAGGTGCACACTAAAAAGCAGTTTAAAAACCACGTACCCAATGCACATATCCAGGCCAAGCAGATCCAGAAAAGGTAAAGAGAATTCGCATATACAAGTTTTCAGGACAGGTTCTAAAGTCTATATTCCAGTTATATGCTGTGCTAAGGAATTCTATCTGTGGGTTTGCAACCACCATTCTATACATCTTTGTGTACATACTAGATGTTAAAATTATTTATGGAACAATAATTTCTTAAACATGACATGTCTAATAATATTACTTGATATTTACTTTCAAGAATATTTAAAAATTGTCTGAAGTTGCCTCAGGGCAGTCAAAGGTTTATTTGCTTTAAAAAACCACAAGAATAATTTTTTATTCTCAATTTATGGTATAACTCTGAATTCTCTGAAGGTACCGTTTTGTACCTTTCATGGGTATAACACAAAATGAGATAGTTGCTTTGCAAGTATGCTGTCAGCTCTTATTGATTTTCATGCCAACTTCTGAATTACACTGAAAATCTTCAGTGTACATCAATTTGTCATCATAGCAGTGGCATGCTTTTAAACAGCTAGTTTAATGAACCCCCCCTGGCACACGTACTCTTTCTGCAGGCTGCCCAAATATCCCCACCCCCCCCAGTGAAAGGACAACGGAATTAGAAAGAAATCTTAGTAATGAGAGTTACTTCATACAAAGGATTCCTTCCAATTACAAGCTATTAAACCAATAAAACATTTTATGGCTTGACACCAGTTCATATACATTACACTGTATATCAAACAATTACTCCAAAATGTACTATGCAATGAGGCTGTTGAATATTTTGAATTCAAGCAGTAGATATTACTGAACAATATACCAAGTATAGCGGTTTCGTCCAGTGCTAATCTTTTTCACTTTAAGAACCTTTAAGGGCTTTGATCAGCCAAGCCATGTAATTACACTTAAGAAGCGTGCTTAGGGTGTCTGCTGGAGTGCAGGGCCATACAGCATTTCTTTTTGGTCTCTGGGGGAAAGCACATCAATTGCTTTCAGCTAAATGCACTCACATATGAATATTTTAGTACAATTTAATGTTTCTGCACCAACCCCAAAGGAACAGAGCATCAATTTGTGAACACAGTTCTCTTGGAGTTAAAAGCCACACTGGATAATGCAGGATGAAAGGGGTTGTCAATCTTTAGCTTTTTAGCAAGTCATAGAGAGGTAGTCTGTAAATTCAGTCCCAGCTGTATGCAAACAGCTCTCTGAAGTTTGCTACTGTAGAGCTCCTTTTCAACACTAGTGGATTTTTAGAGGAAATATTCCAAAAATGATTTCCCAAGCCTGGTCCATTTTCCCAAAGCTAGTTCCACCTGCTATCCACCTACTGGCCTCAACTCAACCATTTATACAATAACAATTGCATCTGCTGGCCTGTTAATAAAATACCCAAATGTAATGCACAAAAAACATATTCACACAAAGCAGCTGGCTGCAGGTATGAGAACATAAGTACTGCACCAATGTGTTTCATTACAGAACTTTAGCTGCCTCAATATGCTCATGGATATGTGGACAATTAGCATGTAACGAAGATCTTGCCCATGTAGCCTTTGATGAACAAGTAGAGGAATGTGTTAAAAGTGAGTACACACATTAGATGCATTTTAGAGACCTAAGGGAATTAGCTGGTTCACTTATTGCTAACAATTACTTTCCGAGGGACTCAGACACACAAAAAAGGAATACAAGTACTGGAAAAAGCATGTGTGGTTTCCCTACCACCCCTTTTTGAGGCTGGTACAAGACTGAGCTTTCAAAATATCATCCAGTAAATAGGATATATAAATAATCTCTCAACATTTGTTTCATTATTTTCATAGACAACTTGTGACCATCTAGAGGGTAACCACGAGGCATTAATAAAACTTACACAAAACAATTTAGACCAGACAAATATCTGATTGTTTCTTCCCCACTCCCCAGATGAAATTAGTAGATGAGAAAAATGCAGTAAATGCAATGATACAAAGTATACAGCATTGCCCTTTTCTGGGCTGAAAGCTGACTGGACTGTACAGAATATTAAAATGAAAGATGTGTCATCTTAAGAGAAGACTGTTTCATGAGACGCTGCAGCATACAAAAAAGTATTTCCTGTTTTTGTCTAACCTATTTGTGTGTGTCCAAACACTGGAATTTCACCATTTTCTTTGGAAGTCTATATTCTGCTATGTAATGCATCTAATTGCTAGGAAACTTTTTTCCTTTTATTGATCCTACATTTTTGCCTTCTCTATTTTTATTCAGCTACTGCTAGTTATAGCTGTGGTGCCATGTGAAGTTCTCCCTCTACCTCTTTAGTGTTTGTTCCTTTCAGTTATTTGTATATTTACATCTACCAACCCTCTGTCCTCCAGAGTTAATTATTTAGCTCTTTGACTCATTTCTCATTAACTTATAATCCTGCTAGATAAGTTGTTCTTCTGGGAAGTAGCTTGAAACCATTATTTCCCAGAAAACATTTTGGATAAAATCCTTGCTCCTTCCTGGTCACCTGGAGCTTCATCAGCTACTTAGACCAGGCCAGGATTTTACCCATGGAGCCCAAAATTGAATGCGATCCTCTATGTATGATCACACTAGAACCATACAGAATTACTTCTCTGCTCTGTGACATCTCCCTATACGCAATCCCCAACTGCACCAACTGTTCATACTGTCATATCACATTGCAAACTAACATCCAATCTGACAACAAAAAAAACTACTTCTCCAATTTCTCCTTCCAGATCAGTGTCCTTTATTTTCTACCAAAAATTATTGCTTACCTAAATTAATACTGAAGATAGAATTATAGTTGCAGTGAAAGCCCCAGGGCCAGTGAATCCTATTTTGTGCTCCCTACATATTCCCTACTATCATCTCCTTGAATGAGTCAAAGTTTTTTTTAGAGACCATATCTGAGAGGTTTAAAGTAAGGCTTCCTGCCCCATGTGGCCCAACAACAGGGTGGGAAAGGCCACCAGGGACCCATACTATGAGATATCTTGAGATCTCAGCTGACCATTCTCTTCCTACCCTTAACTGGAAAATAAGGAAATGAGAAAACAGGATCATAAAATAAGGTGAAGTATATAAAGGAAAATGTAACCTAATGGAGTCAAGCAAAAATAATGCAACTCCAAAGGAACTCAATTAGAAGGAGATACTTCACACTATAGTAGAAAGAGACCAAGGTATTTTTATGGATGAAAAAGGAAGAGAGCAGCTTGAAATGACATATGGTGGTGAAATAAGAATCTACAGTGTGTCTGTCTGGACAAGCCCCGTCACTAGAGAGAGGTGTCCAAGAACACATGAGGAAGAAGAAAGATAACTAATCATAATGGAAGGGACAACATGCTGAATACTAAATCCATAGCTCAGCATCTTAATACCAGAAAGATGCGAATACATTGGAAGTTAAATCTGGAGATATAAAAAAGAGGAACAAAAATGATTTACAGGATGGGAGAACTCTGAAAAACTGGATGAAAAATACCCAAGCAGCACAATGTATATCTTAGATAGATAACCAGTAAAGGGGATCTAGGAACAGCCACTTACAAATTTATGAAGGATAATATATCAAAAGAAAGTCTGAAAGTGGATCCAAGGATGGATGATAGGATGAAAGGACACATCTCTTCTCCGAGAGGAGAGATCATTGTTAATTCTAAAATGGCTTTCCCCTTTTACTCCCCAAATCATTCAGCTTGCCATTTAGACTGGCTTTCCTCAAGCGAAGAACATGCTTCCCTTAGGATGGTCTGCCCAGCAAATGCTGGGAAAAAAACATCCTAGTATCTACAGTAGAGAAGGCTCCATAGTGCTGAGGGAGGGAAAGCCAGAAGCAAAAATAATCTTTCTCCAAATACCTGAAACAGAAGTGAGGGTGTTTTTGGATATGCTCCCCTAAAAAGGGAAGAGTTTTCTTACAGAAACAGAAAGCTTTCCCTGGGGTTTTCTTGCAACGACATCCCTGGTATGTTCTGGGAAGGATGACCCCAAGCATATCCTCCTCACTCATGCACTCAAAACTGGAAAGGAAGTGGTAAAACCACTGTGTGGGCATCCCCAGCTGCTACTTTCAAGCACTCAGAGCCAGATCAAGAGGCCTTGATATGTGGATAGATAAAGGAAGAGAGCAACTTAAAAGTGGCATGTGGTAGTTAAACAAAGGTAAATGAGAGAGAGAGAACACCAAACTGCAACTACTTCCTAGCTTCAGTGCTGCATTTCTGGATTTCTGGTACACGGGGGCAGGACATGCTCAGGGTCACCAAAACATGATGTAGACACACTCTAAGTGGGCATGGTGAAGAGAGCTAGAAAGCAGCACACCTCTTTTCACCCCAGGACCATTAAAGTTAACCCTGACTCTCCTGTAGTTTCTCTAACACACACCCCCACCCCACACACTCTTCAGGAACTGTTAGGAAACTACATAGGGTTTTCAACAGCTTCCTGCTCTTCCTATCCCACACCATGTAAAGAGCTTACACTTTAACAGCCTCAAGTTCAACTTTTTAATCAGCTTCTAGAGTTAATAGTTTTGGTAACTAGAGTCAAAATACAATGCTTTGCACAAGAATCCTACCACAGTTGATTCAAGAAAAGTCTACACATTACTACAGGACAGAAAATTTTCTGATCTTAATCAGATTAAAAAAGGCCTCCACAAAAGCATAACATACTTTTATAGTCAGGAAATATTTAAACTAGTGGTTTCCAACCTTTTTTCACGTGCTGACTGCCAAAAGTTTTTAATGGAAGTGCAGACCCCTTTTAATAGTAAGTGTGGGTATTCACATACTTTTGATTGATCACAGTCATCTTTTGCAGATCCCTTAGGTATAGTCTGCAGACCCCAGGGAGCCATGGACCACAGATTGAAAAATCACCAATTTAAACCAATACCCATATCCAAGTAGTATAGTTTTTAACAACTGATAAAACAGTATTTTATTTACCTAGTTTAGTACTTCTGTGACTATATATACAGTTAGAAAATTTTTACTGCATAAAATTGAAGCCTGTAACTCAGAATGAAGTTCCTTATCTGAAGTCATTGGCTACTTCAACTACAATAAATACTATTGTTTTAGGAATTCAGTAACTGTCAATGGCATAACCCCAGTGACTATTTAGCATAATTTTGAAGTTGAATCCACTAATAGGGAATTAATAAATACATTTTTAAACACACTGAGCATCCAAAAAAATCTTTATTTGAGCATCCTAGAACTTTTCCAGTTGCTCTCTAAGCTGCTTGATCTAAGAAGCATATTCTACATGTTAGCAGAGCTTTTACATGTTACACATCATAGGAAATGGGAGTAAACATAGGACTGGAAGAGATTTCCAAGGCCACTGAGCCCAGACCCCTCCATTCACAAACAACCATTTGTTCAAGAATGCACAAGACAAGACAACCATCTCATTGTAAACAATATACTCTTAAAATACATATCACAAAACAAGAGATCCTGACACAGATTAATATGATTTTAACAAAGTCTGCCTTCTAATCCACATATTAAAATGCTTGGTTAAGAAGTTCCCATTCAGATATCATAGGATCATAAGACAGCAGGGCTCAAAGACAAGGACCTCATGGAGGGCATCTAGTCCCACCCCTGGCTCAAAGCAGGATCACCCCCAACTAAACCATCCCGGCTAAGTGTCTTTTGAACCTGCTCGTGAAAATATTCAGGGATGGAGATTCTAGAGTCTCTCTAGACAGCCTATTCCAAAGCTACAGAAGTTGTGGAAGCTCCATCCTGGATATTTTCAGGTTAGACAGACACTTGACATGGGTTTCCAGAACCTACAGCAATAAACCTGGCAAGTCTTAAAACTATGCGAGAAGCAAAGCTTTCTGTTGATTTTTTTTTATTGGGTGAACTGTATAGCTGGGAGAGATGTTAGACAAGCTGAAGAACCCTTCAGGGCTGGTCTAAACTCTATCCCAAATACACAGCTGGTGCAATAAAAGATGCCACCCAAAAAAAAAATCTTTTCTTCTCAAATATTTCCTGGACCACCATGGTTATATTACCACCCCCTAAAACTGTGTCAAAGCAGTATTACCAAAACTCCAGTTTAAAACCAAACCAAACCAAAAGCTCGCAACTTCATTATGATAGTTCATGATTTTACAAAGCTAAAGCTGTTCTGGAAGTTACCGCATACCATAAACACTCTCTACAGAACTACGTTTCATTCATAATGGAACACTTCAATTCTAATTCTTTATTCAACAAGTTTCTCCAGTCACTGAAAGAATAAATGATAGGCTTTATGAACCTCTTCTAGGAATGTTCTTAGACTGGTCATTTTGTCTGGTATTAATATAGCAACATTTCAGGAAAGCTCATGAAAGAGTATGAAAAAACACAAGAGCTGTGTGGATTCCCAGCGCATACTCTGATAGACTAGCTGAGCAGGCTCTTGAAAGTCAAGTGATTCAGCTAATGGAAAGTACTAAAGGGCCAAAGTTAAAAATTTCTTCTCTTACCAAATCTATAATGAAAAGGTTGGGACAAAAGAAGAAAAAGGCATAAATTCCAGACTCCTCACTTAAGAGCAATCTATACCAGTCCTCAGTGAGGCTGTGCAAAAGGCTAAAAATAGGATAGCACAGTAATTCACAACCAGGGTGCTGCAAGATCCCTTTCAGGGTGCTGTGCCACCCAGTCCCTCTATGAGAAGATGAAAACTCTTTCTCCATTTAGCACCCTGTGCCTGTCCCAGCTACCACAGTGGGGCTTGGGTCTGCAGCTGCTGTCTTTCGCTGACCCCTGGCAGCCCCCGTGGTGGCTGCCTCCCACATTCCTAACAGCATGCTCTTCTGTGGGCAGGCAGACAGGTGGTTACACAGATGGACCCACACTTTGCAGTCTGGCTTGTCTCCTCCACTCGCACCATGTTTCTAGACAGAAGGAGGGCCCACAGCAGCAGTGGCTAGTGCACAAGACGTCACAGGCTGTCTCAGCCATGGGAACCCTCTTCTCCATCATGTACAGATCATCTAAGGGGCAAATAGTGGAAAGAATAGAGCATGGCAGGATTTGGTGCTGCCCTTGTTGTTCTTACCCGACATCAGCTAGATCTGTGATTGTCAACTTTTATGGCTTCAAGGCAGGCCTCCATATCTTTTCTTAACTTATATTCTAGCTCAGTAATTCTTAACTCGGGAACCACAACATTCAGAAAAGTTATGGAGGGGTCACTTGTGGCTAAAAAGGTTAAGAACCACTAAGACAGTAACTCTACACACTGAGATACCTTCCCCATCAGAAGCTGTGTGGCAAAAGTGCAGAAGCACCCCATAAATCCAAAACCACTTGTAACTGAGTGCCTCCCTACTTCTGCCAAACAAAAAAGCTAGAAAGAATATGCATGACAAATCAAAATTTAATTCTACCCAAGTAGAAAAAACAAGAACTTAGGCCAACAGCCTAAGCAAAAACTATTATAGGCTCCTGCTAAACTATCCAAAATGATAATTTTTCACAGAAACAGACAGCAGTCACCTTGTTCAGGTAACTAGTACATATCTAGTATCACTTTATTCACTTTGAGACACTCTAGCCACATTACACTCTTACATAAATCACCTCAGAGTTACTTTAGTTCCCTAACTAGAAAGTAAGTACAAATGTATGTTGATTAATCATCATCATCACTAAATGACAAATGCATGCATTTTTGGACCTTTTCATGTCTAATGTACCTAAACACTATGGTACAAAATTAAGTAACAGTTCATTTTATTATTAGTTCTACTGACAGTTAAATTTCAATTTACATAAAATATTTTCCCACTATATCTGCAAGTCACAACATATTGGATCTTCAAGTTTGTGATCTGGCGTTGGTTTCACCTACCTTGTTATAATTCCTGCAATGTTGATGTTTTGATGCTTTGTACAACGGCTTATTTTCAAAAGGTTTTTCAAACAAAATTAATACAGAAAAATGCTGGTAAAAGGGGCTGCTTCTTGTTCCATTTAACTCCTACTTGGTTTTGTCAATTAAGAGACTTTATTGACAAAACTGTTAGCCTTTTCTAGCCACTTAACAGATTTCTGATAAACTTACCATGCCTTTAGAATCACATGAATTTCTTATGCCTTTTGTGTTGCTATGTGTTCAACTATCTTAGCGGAGGGCAGTCTTAGCCCTATTCCTCCTTCAAAAGCTAGCATATTTTATACAAATGCTTACAGAGCTTGTCTCTAGGATGCCTTGCCTTGACTAGGGATTAGTCATTTAAGCTGCGTCAGAAGAACTGCGTAACGGTCTTTTGCATAGAGCCAGTCAGCAGTATGGTGGCATACAAGGGTAGTCTTTGAGCTCAATGATGTGTAAGCATCACTGGGGGCAACACTGAAAAGTCTGTAATAGCAGCTGAACAGAATGCAACATTAAGCAAGTGCAGGGCTGTTGCTACGGAGGAAACGCAGTTTAAGTAGCACCTAGACAATAACCTCATCGTAGCACAAATGTTGCCTTCATGAAGGGAAGGGTTTAAACCCAATGCTACAGTTGTCACATGCTCTATTTCCCAAGTGACATGCACAAAGTGCAAATGTGTGCATGACAAACAAGCTTAGGGCATCACCCAAAGAAGACAGTGAAGGTTGTATTACCATGCTACATTTCTGAGGTTGCCTAGACTTTCAGAGGGCTGAATGTCACAAATTCAATAATCTAGGACACAACACATGACAAGACAGACTTAATTTTGCATTATCAGTTTTGTTTCCTCTCATTTTGTTTTTAACACAAATACACTGTTTTTATTAGAAGCTAATGGTCATTTACGCACTTGAAATTCAGAATCTGCTTTGGCTAGGTAATACCATCAGCTTGAATGTAGATCTCAAGACACTACAGAAAGGTGGTTAGCATAATGCACGTGTATAAATGGGAAACTGAGACAAAGAGGTGAGATACCTCATTTAGCAAGAAAGCAGAAAAGCCAGGAAATAGAACCCAGACTTCCCTTGTTCCAGTTTGGTGCTTTCTCCATGAGGCCAAAAATTATTATACAATTTCCCAAATGCTCTTCCATCGTGTTGTACATTTTGTACTGGTGGAATAAGGATAAAAGTCACACTCTGAAACCTTTGGCATCTATAACAACTGACTGGGCTGGTGAGACATCTCAGCCATGGTCTGCATCTCAAAATCCTAAATTTTATTACCTGGCAGTTACAGCAACTATGTGAAGGGAAGACTGATGTCTTTCCTTCTCCATGCCCTCACCCACAATTTTCTGCAAAATAGTTTCTCCACCAACATTTCCAGCTCGCCTCTTCCTGTCCCAGTAATGTATTGGCACTTTACAAGTTATTAGCACATAAAAGCTTCTAAAAGCTCTGCTGTTGCATACAAGTCACAGGTAGCTGCTTACTCTAAGGCTGCATGCTCCCCTGGTTGCTTAGGCCAAGCTGGATCCTGAACCGGCCCCACAACACACCCTGTTCTCCTTCCCTGGTCCTAGAAGGCAGCCAACACCTCCATTACTATGTCCCTGGTCCTCTTAAATCTGTTCTCCTCTACCCAGTCTAACCTGCACACAACCCCATGCAGGAGTTGGGTTAGTAACTTATTTCCCAGTTTGCAGAGGTTTACATATGCATTGCCTTCAGTTTTCATCCTGATGCCAGATCCTCTTTCACCCATCTCCTTGAATTCCTTTTCACGAAGTCACTTCATCTCTTGTTGCAGCCCTAACCCCTCCCCTAAAGCTTCCACCCTGCTCTAATACCTCTTAATACCACTTTCCAGTGAGTACTGGCATGTTCAATTTATTTACTTTGAAAAATCATTTGATTGCCTTCTGAGTTACCTGAATCTGTATTCAAATTACATTTGCCCAGAATAAAAACCCCTTGACAGTGGAAGATTTCAATACTGAAGGCTCATTCTCAGATTTATGCCAAAGACTGGTTTCAAACTTACAGTATATCAGTGTAGGTCATACTCAATGGCCAAAGCATGTTCTCAGAAATGCAATTATGTGGCTGGGTGCCCAGGGCAGCTGCTGCATACAAGGCGACTTCCAGCTGCTGCCATACTATGCAGTCATGTGGCTGCAGCTGCAGCCGCTTTTTTCCACCCCTCTTGGTCCCTACTTCCCACAGGGCAGCTGCCCCAGTTACACCACTGCATGTGCCCTGAGACACATAGGTTATGTGAAAAAAGGCTGAAAACAGTCCTGGCTACTGTGCTGGAATATGCACCTGGCAAGCTGTCTGGTAAACCAGCACAGGCTAAAAGACCCTAACTCTTCCCTCAACATTTGTAATACTGCTTCTTCAAAGGAGCTGTAGACATCAAGAACTAACTGGGGATAAATGTTGGACAACTGAAGTTACTTAAGGGATTACCAGAGCTTCCTGGAAACTAACAAAAGATAGAAGCTGATAAAAACTGTTGGCTTCACAGAAGGCTGGAGAAGGACTTCTGGCGAGATCTTTGGAAACTTCTAATGAAATGATCCTATATCTGTCTTGTAAAACTTTACTGTGCATTTACATAAGGCACAACAAATTTCAAGATAATCCCAGTAAGGATGAAGTTTTTAGAGACTTTAAAAAGGTATGCTTTAAAGAAGAGGTTCTCAACCTTACTTATAAGCAAGCTGACTTTACAGTCAACATTTCTCCTGAACTTTAACTTAACAGGAAATTTAACTTAACAGGAAATTTTCTGACATTTTCCACTTTGCACTTTATCTAGCACATAATGCAATAGTTCAGTAAAATTCACTTACGACTTTAGAACAGAGAAGCTCAAGCTTTTAGCCCTGCAGGCCAGATGAGCAACACAGGACCTGTCCATGGGCTGGGTCAAACTGCGAACACCAGGATTTGGCCCTGGGATCCAGCATTGCCTCCTCCCACCCCTGTGCCCTGGGATTGGGCCCTGGATCCTGGTGCCACCAACTCTCATACGTTTGTGCCAGGCCTGGGCCTCAGGGACCTTGTGCCATCTCTCCTGCTGCCACACATCGATTGGTGCCAAAGGGCCTGGTGCTGCCACCTCCTGGCCCCCCACATGGTGGTTGGACCCTGGAACATGACACCACCCCTGGCCCTCTGCAGGCCCAGAAACTTGGCAGTAGGGAAGCAGTGGTACCCATGGGGAGCCCACAGGCCAGATGACATGGCACCATGGGGTGGATCTGGCCCACAGGCTGCGGCTGAAGCATCCCCGTCTTAAAACATTTCTAACTAGTACGCATACAAAGAGATCTGTAAGAACACAATTACATCATCCACATAATTAAAAACTGAACTCAGTAATGATAAGCTCTGGTATGTCACTGACTTTTGCCTGAAAACTACAAAATAGACACCTATAAGAAATCCAGCAAGGGCATACTTTAAGTAATCTGCAAAATGTCAGGTGGGCATAAAATGAACCGGGTACACCAGAAGCTGTGCTGCTGGGGCTTTAAAAATACAGTATAAGATACCTTTGTTTTAGAGTACAAGTAAGCAATTATTGAGGGCCACTTTAAAGAGTTTTGGTGAGCTGTTAAGGGCTGGAGGGAGTGGGGTGCTTACCCAACCTTGGCCCCCTCACAACTGTTTACAGTGCCTGCTGCCCATCACAGCTCTGCCCCCAAGCTGTCACCGCTCATGGCCCTGCCCGCCTGTCCCACTCCCGGATGCTACTCCCCGCCCACCTGTGGCCCCATCCCATCCACCTGGCCGTGCATATCCTGATTGGGGGTCCCAGGCCAGCCTCCATGGAGACCCTGCCTGCCCACTCTGTTCAACACTCCTGGAGATGAGTGTAGGGCAGATGGGCCACAGTGCCCAGGCAGTGGGGCTGGGTTCAATAGTGGTTGCAGAAACACTGGCAGCAGCAGCTGGAGTGTGAGAATGAAAGTGAGTTGTCACCACGGGGGCTGCTGAGAAGCCAAATCCAGCTGCTGCACCACACAGCCCTAGGGACTACAGCTTCTGGCATGCTCAAGAGCCTCACACAGGGAAAGGACAAGCTGTACTCTGCGCCAAGCTGACTTCTGCGCCTGGAGTGGCAGCAGAACCAGTTACATGCACCAGAACCAGGGCTGCTCCCCACCCCTGGGTCAGGCAGGGCTGTGGGACCTGCCGCAGGCCAGAGAGAATCACCTGGTGGACCAGACCCAGCCCACAGGCCAAATTTTGCCCATCCTGTTTTAGAGATTGCTAACAAAAACTGCTACCACACTTGATATTCAAAAGATAGGATTAACTACACGGAACACATATAGCGCTTTTATGAGAAAGGTATTTCCATACTTACTGGTGCCACTATTTTGCCCGTCTGTCCAACCTGCATGTCATTGGGGACAAAGCCAGCATCAACAGCTGCACGGGAAGCTCCAACTAGTTGAAAGGAAATATTTTACAATATTTTCTTTTAAAATATTAGCAAGCCAAATTTAATCTCCACTAAAGAGTATGTATTTCACTGAAGAGTCCTGTGTTGTAATGGCATGTATTTGGAAGCTTCTGTCCTAAAATCATATTCTTATAGTAATTCCTCTGTACAACACTTACTGAAATTTCCAGATATTCAAGTGCTAATGCATTTCAGAAAAAGCAGGAAATCCATACTCCCAGCATCACATAGTTGTATACTGAAAACTAAGGATTTCAAACTTGTGCATTTTCATTACCTTTTTCTACTACTTTAATAAAAAAAAAAGTATTCTCTCATAATGCTCATCTCATATGCATAAAAATTATTATATAAATCCTATCCCATACTAAGGTCAGTTATAGCAAAGGTTTTCCATTTTTTTCTTTTTATTTGTAAACTAAGGTTCTAAACATTGTTGGAAAGTCATTAATAAAATTAACGTTTGAACATTTAAAATTAATAAAATTTAATTTACTACAAGATTAAAACATTATTGTTGCAAGTAAAACCTAAAGTTACCATAACTGAAAAAAAATTTAACTTATCTATTTAAATATTCTGCTGGCATATTGTGCTTGGTCACATTGTTAACATCGTATAGCAAGAGGGAGGAGGAGAAGCCTTAAAAATAGAAAACTGAAAACATAACACTAAAAACTATCAAGGGACCCAGGCCAGGTATAGTACTTAATATTTTGCATAAAATACACTTACCAAATTTTTTTAATTCAATAAATTAGGGGTGTTCATTTACTGTGAGAAGTCACATTATCAGCTATTTAAAATGGATTACTCAACAGTCAAAATAACTATTAATCTTTCACTTGTTTATTTAGATTTATGTTTAGCGAAAACAAGTATTCATAATTAGAAAGTAATTACTTTTTAAGACAGTAGGATTTTATTTTAATCGGATGCCTGTATATGGACACATCTGCAATTAAAGCAAAGTATTTGAGTTCAAAACCTTTCTGTTGTGTTGCTATTTAAAAAATTATATGAAAATGTTCCTCATGTTGCATTTTCCTACTTACAAGGTACTATATATACTTACATTTCACCAGAGTTCATGAAGTCTGAAAAAGGGCCCGGTTCTCCCTTCTGCTGTTTAGTACAGTGGCAACAAGACCACAACAGCAGAACAAAGTTACAGAAAGAGTTGCAAGATAGATAAGATTTTTAAGGACTACCATTGATAAAATTATGTTAGAAAGACACCAATACTAGTATGAAACTTTGTTTTTCCATGTTGGTTTCAAACAGCCATTATTAAAACAAGAAAAAAATACCTGCAGCGTGCAACTGATCCGCAAGGTCATATAACAATTTAAAGTTTTCACCACTCTTCAAACCTCGACCTTAAAAAATAAGAAAAATACTATTACTTTACATTCAAGTACCTTGTAACCCATGTGTCTACTATGCACAATTCCCATGTTACGAGTATTTGTACTCTCACAGGAACTGACATGCTTTGTACAAAGGGTACTGTTGACACTTTCCTCAACAGTTTTCAATACCCCAATGAAGCTTGAAAGTAAAAGTTTCCTTCATACAGATTCTGCTTTTTTCCATTTAATTAACGTGGTTATTTCCTGTGCATACATGCTGTGCCTTGTTTACTTCCTCATCTGTCAATGTTCTTATCAGTTAGGGTCTGGGAATGAGGTTTGTTATTAACTTGTGCTCCCTCTGCTGGCTCTAGCTAAAAAAACCCAAAAACTCTGCAATAGGCTAGCAAAAACATATAGGACATAAATCGTGGGGGTTTTTTATTTTATTGCTCAAGCATAATATGATGAATGTTAAATCACTAGATGATCTTTCTTGGTCTATTCTATGCCAGTTGTAATAATTTTAAGGTATATCACATTTGGCTCTAAACACATTTACTTACAGGCGGTGATGTCCTTAAAACGTGTCAGAGTTTGTTATAAACTTTTATTATCTGGTACTTAAAATGATATACAAGTTGTTGAACATCTTCTTACTTCCAAAAAAGCCCTGCATCATAAATAAACTGTTATCTAGAAATGGCAGGCCAGGTCAAAGGAGCTTTTTTGCTACAAGTGAGATTCAGTGCTAAATAAATACAGGCTACTTTAGTTTTTTATTTACTTACCACCTGATACAACCACCTTTGCACTAGTGAGCTCTGGCCGATCACTCTTTGTTAGCTTTTGTTCAAGCCATTCAGACTGACCAACTGGTGCTGGAGCCGTTACTGTATGTCAAAATAAATAAATAAATAAATAAGGGTGTACATGTCTTGAAATGTTAAATTGTTTTGTTTAAGCTACAGTGGAATGCAAAAGCACTAATTTTCATATTTTTCAACAGCTGCTATTCACAATTTCTGCACAATTTTGAGATACCAGCCCCCATCAATTTCTATGAGCTACTAATACAACTTACCCCTTTATTCATACTCGTTGACCCTTCTAAAATGGTCTTCTGTGGTACTATGTGCAAAGTTTACTGAAAATTACTGTAATTTAGCCAACAAATTAACCTACCACCTGTAGAATGTGTGTGTGGATTTATATAAATAAAACACACACACACTTGGCATCTGCCTTATGTTAGAAGCTTAACTATTGCCAAAAATAGCCAAGTTAGCTAAGTGGTACGACTGCAATATGCTAATCATATGCACTACTCAAGCTTAAAGATCCTAACTGGACAGCAATTCAGAGATGCTGGCTCAGTCTCTTGGAAGTTTATGATACATGAGAAATTTAAAAAAAACCTGATCCTTGTTGCTAGTGGCTCCCCTTATGGATACATGTAGTTTTAAATGGCCCCAAACTCAAGAAAGGAGGAATGTGACCAAGGCCATGTTGCACTGTTTTCAAGTAATGTGCTTTTTTGAATTAATTGAGTCAAAAGTGATGCAAAACACAGTATGGGATGCTCATAATCAAAATTTAAACCCATTTATTGATGTGGTAGGATGATAAATGGCTCAATTTAAACTGAATTAAAATTAAGCCAAGTTTAAATCAAATAAAGGATGTTTAAATTTAACTAAACTGGTGTTTAAGACTCTTTAAAAAAAGGTGCAACTTTAAAGATAAAAGACAAGTTTTGGCAGACAGAAGGAATAGGTTTAAATAGGTACTCTCATATTCACAAAGACTGGGTTCAGAAGTAAAACGCAGAAGATGCAGTTGATGCATATCTTCCCCTTTACTGGCAGATCTATAAAATCCAAGCACTTATTTTAAAAGGTTGAACCAAAGGTTATAATAATTAAAGTTAAACCATGCTTTGAACAAAGTTAAATCTAAATGGCAAACTGAAAAACTATCAAAATAAAACACTCACCTTTTTCTAAACTAGCACTACCACCAGTTACTGGTGCAGCTTCAAAAGAAGTTCCCCGTACAGAAAACACTTTTACCTTCTCATCACACTTCACAGTGCATACAGCATTTCCTGAAAAAGATTATAATATCTTGTAAAAACATACCCCACAGAGCAGAGACACAAAGATATACCAAAGCTTCTAACAGAAAACAAAATACAGCATTTACAAAATTGCCCCTCTGAAATTACAGGCTTAGATCACCCAGATTAGAAAGTTTGGAAGTTTAAAACTGCAATTTCCAAATACTTTACATTTCCTTCCTATCTTGCAAGGTTTTCAAGACATGCCAGTAGAAGGAGTGAGTCTTTCCCCTTTCTAAGGAAAGTACATGGTTGCAGTCAAATGAGCTCTAATTTATGCATTTCTAACTTCCAAAGACAAGGAATGGAGTGTAAGGATTGAAAACTTTATTACTAGATTTGAGTCCTAAATTTTAGAATGGGCTTTTTAAACTGTCATATAATTTGATCAAAATAAAAGAAACAGACACCCCCGCCCCAACCAAACCAAGGACAATATTTGGTTCTTTGCATCTTAACCAATGAAAGACAATTATATTTCTCAACTATGAATGCCAGAAAGAGTAGATAGGAAAGTAAGTTACATTTAAAAAACATCTTTAACCCCTTAATTACTTAAAATCCACCACAGCTGAACTATAATTTAATGTTGTAGTATATCAGATGTAATACAAATTCTTTCAAATGCCATGCTAGATTAAGGGAAAGTTAAAGGAATGAAAATCCTGTCACAACAAAATTTAGGAAACAGACTAATCTGCTCATGTCTAAATTAAAACATTAGATCAGACAAGCATGAGAAAACGAGGCTAACAAGGGTAGCAAATAATTACTCAAGAAAACCAATTAAATGTTATAAATAATCAGATAAATGTCTTCATAACTAGGAAGAATAACCTTACAGATGTCTCAAATCAGAAATACTGCTACCCATATTAAATAAAGGCAGACAATTATCTGAACATCTTATGTTTTACAAAATTGGATCAGAAGTGCATTAACAACAACATACAATATTGATGAACACTATCACCAGATTCACTTAATTGAAATGTCAGATCCAGTTTCTGAGTTGCAATCCTATCATATCAGGAAAAATTATATTTACATTAATTTTTATTTTACAGGTTCACTCATGTTAATTTCAGTCATTTAAAACCCCAAACTTGAATTTCCTTACACCAGTGGTGGGCAAAATACAGCTGATGGGCTGGATCTGGCCTGCTGATTGACTGGACCCAGCTCATAGGCGCCTGCCAATTGATTGCATCTGGCCCATACCTGCCCACATTGTGTGCCACATGGGGCTAGGCCCTGCCAGCTTCCACGCAGGGCAGCTTATGCCGCACTCCTATCCATACTTGCTGAACAGTCTGGGCCCTAGCCAGCGCGCACAGCTTCTCAGAGGAGCTGTTCCTGCCATCCAGATACTGCTTGGGTCCCCCTGCCCCAAGCAGCTTCTCCTCCCTCTTGCTTCTGCTGCGCTACTCTGGGCAGCAGGCAGGGTAGGGAGGCAGCAATGGGCAGGGAGCAAGCTGCAACCAGACATCTGCTGGGAAGAACAGTCAACCAGGTCTGAACGATCACATAGGTTCTTGGCCAGAGTGCAGGACCTCCATCTAACCCAGGAGGTGCACAGACCCACCAGGGGAGATGCCTTGTTGGACCTGGTGCTGGCCACGGGTGATGACCTGGTGAGGGGGCTGCGGGTGCTCAACCACCTGGGCGACAGCGATCAT
>NW_017728911.1:6803697-6806533 GCF_001723895.1 Crocodylus porosus | reverse complement strand
CGGACTAGATGATCTGTTCAGGTCCCTTCCGACCCTAGAAACTATGAAACTGTGAAACCAGGCAACTCCTGCCCTACTCCACAGGGCTCTACCCATTCTGGCACAACAAGCAACCACCTGCCAGCCGCCAAGTGGATGGAAGGCAGCCCCACTGGGAAACTGTGTGTCCAGGCTGGGACGGGTACAGGAGGGAGCATGACATGGGCTATCCTGGGCAGGAACAGGCAGGGCTCAGCCCCATGCGGGGGGGGGAGTGGACCAAATATGCACCTGCACAATCTAGGAGAGCTCTGCTGCATGCACCCCTTGCTCCCCACATCCCTCCCTCCCCCCATCGCCAGCCAGCCAGCTACCGGGACCTAGCACATAGGCAACCCTCCCTAACACAAACACAGACTCACCCTGCCCAAACGCACAGATTCACCACCCCACACAATATATAAGACTTTATTTTGAACTATTATGCAGTCGCCTCTATATACATTACTCAAAAAAATTAGGATCAATAATATTTTTTTAAATAAAATTAAACTATATTGTAGTAGATGCTTAATTTGTAATATACGATTTTTTTATCTATAATTTGTTAAAATGATATCCTCTGACAGACTCTGTGTGTGAGTGTGAGTATGGCCCTTGACAGCTCACCAAAACTTGTTTTAAGTGGCCCTCCAGCAGAAATAATTGCCCACCCCGACCTTACACATTCAAAGTTGTACTAATATCAATTTTATAATACCAGTTAGCAGGATTAGATACAGTACAGTCTATACACACCATCCTGTATTGCTCACCTGCATATATAGTTCTTACAAAAGTGTCAGGTGACTTAATATCTATAATGTCAGAAACAGGAGCAACATCAAGCTTGGCTGCAACTCTAGGAAGAAGATTCTAAAAGATAAATATTTATAAGTTAGCAAGCATTCTAGATGCTGACAGGACATGAGATACAAGATACCTGTTTAGCATATGCACTACAACTAATTTACAATCAGCATCTTAACTTATTATGAAATATAGCGTGTGCAGCATGGAAGGGGTGTGCATGTATGTGTACACAGACATAACGATAGGATTCTAGTACAGCTGGTGGTGCAACCTTTCCCACCTAATGCAAACCCACTACAACATTATAGTATTTATGAGACTGACAGTAACTAAATTCTTAATTCAATATTTCATAGACATTATGGCTGGAAGGGACCTTACAAGATCATCATGTCCAGCCCCCTGTCCATGGAGCAGGAAGTCAGCTAGGATCAAATAATCCCAGCAAGACAAAACATCCAAATGTTTCTTAAAAGAGTCCAGAGTGGCTTGCACCACTTCTGGGGGGCTCTATTCCAGGCTTTGAGAGCTAGGACAGTAAAGACATTTTTCCTTATGTCCAGCCTAAACGGTCTTGGAGGAGTTTGTGACCGTTGGACCTTGTCATCCCTTGGGATGCTCTGATGAACAGGTGTTCCCACAGATCCTGATGCACACCCCTTATGTACTTATAGGCTGCCACCAAGTCACTCCCAAGCCTTCGCTTCTCCAGGCTGAAGTGTCCCATGGCTCTCAGCCTCTCTTCCGAAGGCCTGTTCTCATCATATGTTGAATTTTGAGACTTATTTGCTTTAATAATTTAAAACTGAACATGGATGCCATTTGCTCACTGTCGCAGGAACTGAAGTGCCCAGCTCCTATAAAGAGGTATAGGTGCCGGTTGCTGGGGCAATCACAGTTGGTCAGCTGACCGGAAGGGGGCAGGCCCTGACTTATATAAATGATCCAGGCTGAGGCCAGGGAGGCAGTTCCCCGCTAGCAGCCAAGGAAGAAGGAGCTCTGCTGGAGTAAGCAGAGTAGAGAAGCCTGATGGCCTGGGCAGCTTCTGCTTGAGGATACCAGGTAGAGGAAGCCCTGGTAGGGATTTGAATGATGGTTAGCCACTTGGCTTAGAGTTTATGTTGTAGCCCAGGAGCTTGAGTTTTTCTGTTCGTAGTTTTATAAGACCAGAGGACCAGGTGAGGCTAACAGGGGTTGGAAGAGGCCTCATAGGGGTTCCATGGTAGGGTGGGGACCCCAGTGCCAGACAGGGCACAACATTCAGGGGCGCACTGACCCCAGCCCTGAGAGAGGGCGCAGAGGATTGGGGGCCAGGTAAGGCCGAGGCTGCCTGAGCCCCACAGGAACTTTAGACCCGAGGAGTGGATCCAGGGGCTAGGCACGGCTACGGCCACCTGAGCCCCAATTGCAAGGAGCCCCAGTGCGGGCACGGTCACGAGAGCAGGCCCCAGTGTGGGCACGGTCATGAGAGACTCAAGGAGGAGATTCAGGGACCAGGCCCAGCTATGGCCACCTGAGCCCCAACTGTGCGAGGCCCCAGTGCGGACACGGCCACGAGAGAGGCCAGGGAGCATCTGCGGAGGGCGCAGGCAATTGAGACGAGCCCAGGGAACCAGTGAGGGTGCGGGCAATTGAGAGGAGCCAGGGGACGCCCACGAGGGTGCGGATAGGATTGACCAAACAACGTCCGATACATCAGCGAGGCATAGGGCATGGTACCGGGATGGTAGGAGCCACGCATAGCCCCTAAGGCTTTAGTGCATGGAGTCATCTAAGACGGAGCACAGACTTGGATACATCGGGGTACCGTGTCAAAGAGGACAAAGGCAACCTCCCTTAACACTAATAACATCAAAGATGTGGCGGGCAAGACAGTGAGGGTGCATTGACACCAACTTGGCACAGTAGGGGGCGCTAGGAGAGTTCACAGCCGCTCCTAGGACCCTGCCATGTGACACTCACAAAAGTGACAATTATGGATTGCTGGGTTCTAATAAGACTACTC
>NW_017728911.1:6801402-6803597 GCF_001723895.1 Crocodylus porosus | reverse complement strand
TCGTTTGACCCCAGTATTCTTTCCTGCCATGGCAGGGGGTCGGACTAGATGATCTGCTCAGGTCCCTTCCAACCCTAGAAACTGTGAAACTATAGACTTCTTTCTACTCTGCAAAAAATATCTTTGCATACTTGCTTGCTGTTGTCAAATAAAAAACTAAAATTTTGCATGAGGGAAGCAAGTTCAATTTTTCTCTCCTAGTCTGGTAAAATATGCAGACAAAGGGCTTACTTCTGACACTTTTACTCATATTAGAGGTTTCTTACTGCAAAAAAAAATGCACTGATTTTTCTCTTACAGAAAAACAGGACTCAATATCCTGTCAGACCCAGACCTTAGGAGAAAAGGTTTTATTTACAGCTAAATCCATTGATCTTTAGTCAACTAAATTCTGGGTCAAAGTGACCAAATACAGTCTTACTGGATTTAGCAGTCTCTTGAAATGAAACTAAAGCTGAGAAGAACTGTTACTGATTGCAAGTGAAAGGTGATAGGAGTAAAGCCTGCTCATATTACTCACAGAATGCTTATAAAAGACTGCCCCACTTTAACAATACCATCAGCTGCACTATTGATCCGAGTGAACTGCCAATACTGAGGATCTCATACCTTAAAAGTGTGATATTCTGGCTTTATTATGAAATGTGTAACACTTTTGCTTATAAAAAAAAAACAAGTTTTAGCTGGACATTTGTTACTTGTGCATTTTTTTTTTTTTTAACACCTTTATTCTAGTCTGCTTTATTCCAAAAACAGATGTAAAGCACTGTTCAGCGCTAAAAGACACATGGTTCTTTCCTTCAAACATGCAAACACAACTAAAGAGAAAGTGTAAAATAATAACTATGGTACCTAGTCTTTTATGGGATCCCGTTTTTGTGTTTTACTATATTACTTTACTATAGAATATAATGCTTTCAGATTTGTAGGTCCTGCTTTATTAAACACAGTATAAATTGTTTTTGGGGTATGACTAATACAAGTAAAATAAAGCACTTGCTTTATATTACTCCTTTGCCAAATTCCAAGGTATTGAAAGTAAGTCTAAAATTAATTTTAGAAACTGCAATGCAGCTTTAACTATATCCATTCCAGCAGGCACTGCTGTAACATCTGTAAAAACTCCAGTGTGGTTACAGAATATACACTAAAATCCTTTCATAGATACCAAACTAATTATGCAAGTATAACAAGCTCTTAGCTTCTTACATACTGCAGTTTTTTGGTGCGATATTCATCTGCTCACCTTCCCAAAGGCAGATGCTCCAGCACAGATGTGTGTGTAATTAAACTGTTTCTGAGTTGCCAAAATCAATGGAGTCAACTCCTCTGGAGAAAAAATACATTTGTCACAGTTTAAAAGTCTTATTTATGTTTTCAAGTATGGTTTTCACTGCCAAAAATAACACCATGCTATTTGTATCAAATGTATGCAAATCATTCTCACCTGGTAGAAATCCTTTGTATACATCATGTTGAGCCACTAGAACTTTCGTAACACCTTGCACTTTGCTGAGCTCTTGTGCTACCTATGATTATAAATGTATTATTATTATTTTTGTAATATTAGCACCTGTCGGCCGCAACTAAGCTAAGGCAGTAAGTGTTGGAGACCATACAAACAAGTAGTAAAAATCAGCCCCGACTTGAAAAGCTCAAAATCTAAGCAGGTTGAAGTGAAGCAGAAAAACACCGAGAATCCAGTGAAATAAGAATACAGGTCTCCTAACTCCCAGAGCACTGCCCAATCACTAGACAAGAGCTGCTTCATCAGTACAAATACTTTGTGGATAAGGCAAAACTGGAACGGAAACCAGTTTAAAGAAAACTGCCTCATGTAAACAGAAGTGTGCAATAAGCCTGTATTTTTATGCAGCAAGATCAGTAGTAGATCTTCAGACTAATGTTACAGCAGATTTCATCGTGTTATCTGAAAGTTTGATCTGTTTTCCCTGAACTCATTAAGTTTTGCTATTTTAGTGGAAAAAAGGATCGGCCCCATGTTCCAAAAACAGAGGAAAACAAGAACTAATATTATACTCTCCTTGTTCGTAAGGGAGGGAGCCTTTCTATTCTTATGATGTATATTGTATGTAAAAGTATACAGAAGTGAAGTTTAAGCCGGTGTTTCCCAACTTTTCCATCCCAAGACACACTAACATTAATAAAAAAATTTCATGACACATCCATTAATG
>NW_017728911.1:6799574-6801302 GCF_001723895.1 Crocodylus porosus | reverse complement strand
CGGAAACCAGTTTAAAGAAAACTGCCTCATGTAAACAGAAGTGTGCAATAAGCCTGTATTTTTATGCAGCAAGATCAGTAGTAGATCTTCAGACTAATGTTACAGCAGATTTCATCGTGTTATCTGAAAGTTTGATCTGTTTTCCCTGAACTCATTAAGTTTTGCTATTTTAGTGGAAAAAAGGATCGGCCCCATGTTCCAAAAACAGAGGAAAACAAGAACTAATATTATACTCTCCTTGTTCGTAAGGGAGGGAGCCTTTCTATTCTTATGATGTATATTGTATGTAAAAGTATACAGAAGTGAAGTTTAAGCCGGTGTTTCCCAACTTTTCCATCCCAAGACACACTAACATTAATAAAAAAATTTCATGACACATCCATTAATGTCTTTCCCATCCAAATACCTATTGTAGCTCTTTACCATGGCACAATTCCACGGCATACCTGTTCATTTCTGATGACACACTTTTGTACCGCAGCACACTGGTTGGGAAACACTGGTTTAAACTACTGAATGCATGCTTCATATGAGACAGAGCTGGACTGATGGAGATATCTGAATAACCCCTACAATATATCCTTGTTCTATGAACTACAGTTATACCCAGAAACCGACAAAATAAGACGATAAGAAATCAAACTGCTGTTCCACAGCAGCTACTTTGGTTTAAGTAATTAATTGGGCTCTCTTATCCTGAATATACACATTCATACTGCTTAAAAAAAAATTATCTTCTGTACAGTATCCTTTTTCAAATAACTTGAGTGCTCAACATGCAAATACATGGAGTTAAAAAAAAAGGCAACAATTTTTCCCATCACTTTTGAGCTGGAAATACAAAAGAAACTCTAGAATAAGGGGGCACAAGTGGAAGTATTTCATTCAAAACTTGTCCTGCAAATGTTTTTTTCTGAAACATGATAATCAGTGATCCTGGTTTTCTCAGTTAAAAAACCCCCCTAAATTCATGGGTTGTAGCTCATTTCATCCCATGCTGTGAAATAACAGGTTGTGATAGATAAAGCTTAACTGTATTCACCAATTCATTTAAACAACAATCAAGTTTCCTTACCTTGTCACAGTTCGTACCAGCTACTAAACAAGATACTTCACCTCCCAGACGTTTTGCTGCAGTGACAGCATTCAGCGTAATAGGTGTGAGCAACTCATTTGTGTGCTCAGCTATTACCAGCGTACTCTGAAACCGTCGAAGCACTGATGCCTTAACAGAGAGAAACAGAGCGAGCCAATACTTAGCGCCAAAGAAACAAACATTTTAAAGGGTTTTACAAAGATCACGTAATATTATATTTACTCAAATACAAGATATGGTCCACCCCGCCCAATCAGCATGGGGAAAAAAAGCCCCTCATCTTATTTATGTATAAAACAAAATCTCAGTAATAACACTGCTTATCATTAAACGCTGCCAAAAGGGCCATGTGCTCAATAATGGAAACCAACTATGAAGCTGACTACATATAAGCCACACTAAGTATAATAAACACAAAGCTCATATTAGGCAAATATACTGATGGGAACCTACCAGGGTAGGTTTGATTTCAATCACAATTTAAATCACTGGTCACGAAGCCTCAATTTAATCATAGTTTTCAACAAAAAGTGCATTCTTCTTGTTTGATATCCACTATTCATTTGACTTCTTGAAACTTTGCACTTTTAGAGAGGTAAGGGCTTGACTTTGTGTACACAAATTTCCAGAGA
>NW_017728911.1:6791687-6797629 GCF_001723895.1 Crocodylus porosus | reverse complement strand
TCCCAGCAGATGTCCGGGAAGTTCAGGTCCCCCATGACTACCACCATCTTTAGCCTTCACTACCTCTGTGAGCTGACCTAAGTATTCCTCTTTGCATCTCATCTCCATATGCTCCTGTTAACAAGGATGTTATCTCTAGCAATACAAATCCACAGTTTGAGAACTGAAACCAAGCATCACAGAGAGCGTCTATATGTGCATTTATGCTGGCTTCAAGTTACTGCGAAGTAAGCAGGAATAGGCTGGCGTCTACACATGCAGGCATTAAAAAGCATTAACACTGTATGCGGATCAACTTGGAACTAAAGTTAGTCCCCAAGTTAGTCCACACACACAGTGTTACTGTGCAGTAATTAAATCGGGTATAAATTTGATACCTGCCTGATGTGGGTATCATATTTATACCCAGGTTGGCATAAGTCGCCATATTTACTGTGTAGTACAGGCATGCATGGGTAGACACATACCTATTGGATACAGTGCAGTAAATGCACATGTGCAGATGTACCCAGAAATGCTGAGTGGGATCTTCTAGATCAGGGATGAGCAAAATATGGCCCATGGGCCACATCCAACCCACCAAGCACTTTCATCTGGCCCACAGCACCCACCAACTAATTGTAACCCACACAGCCCTTCCGTCCACAAAGTTGTAAGCAAGGCACCCACCCACACCCCCAACATACTGTATTATGCCTCACTTCCACCCTCGTGAGTAGAAAAGCTTGCCCAAGCCAGCAGCAGCCTTTAGGCAGGGCTGCTGCTGCCACTGCTGCAGGACCTCCTCAGCATCCTGCTCACTCCAGGCAGCAAGTAGGAAAGCGGTGGGGGTGGGGGAGCTACAGCTGGGTGGGATCGCGAGGCTCGCAGCATTGCAAAGCCCGCACCCTGGGGGGCAGCAGCAGCAGCACATAGTTCAAGTGGGCAGGGTGCAGGTGTGAAGGAGGGGGAGAGGAAGGGTGTGGGGACCCCTCCCACACACACATTCTCCCCCACATGGTTCACAGCCCCTGCAGACAGCAGTAGCTACAGCAGGCAGGGGTGCTCATATTGCCATCTGGTGGCACATGGCTTCAGCTAGCACTACTTACTACACATTGTGGTGAGGAGTGGAGACCAGGCAAGCTGCCTCTATCACCAGGGCTCCCTGCCACGCACATGCAACTCACATACTTGTACATCCCAACTCCCTGCTGCACAAGTCCCAGGATTCCACTGGAACCGGAGGTGAGCCCAGGCCTCTGCTTCCCCATGGAGTCCTGGACCTGAGCGGCAGAAGCAGCAAAGGCAGCCAGCTCCAGTGCATGGAGCTTCCTTCGGGTGGTATGCAAGTGCAAGCACTAGCACCCCGAATGCCCCTGCCTGCTGCAGCTGCCACACACCCTCAAAAGCTACCAAACTTCATTAAGCAGCCCTCCAGCTGGAATAACTGCTAACCCCTGTTCTAGACTGAGCACCGAGTCCCACTGGGTAGAATATTTTTTTAATCTTTACTAATCTATAGAGAAGCCTCTGGGAACCCCATAAGATTGGGCCAATAATATAGTGCATGGCCTGTTGTGACCTATTTATATATTTTTTTAGAAAAAAGATTATATGATTATATTGTCTCAAATAGTACATAATTAAAAGTTATAATCCCTATTCCATGATGATATCTTTGAGCTTTAACATATCTTAAATTAAAACGCTCTTTATATACGTTTTTTTTAAGAAAAAAAAGCATCTTAAGAAAATAAAAAATACAACGAAATAAAAAAAATCTGAGTTCTATCCACCTTGGAACCTATCATAAGATTAGGATAATACAGACCATCTAGATAAAATATACTGTAGTACCCACTGCACGCAGTCCCTCTCAGCGCTAATTATTTTTCAAGTCATGGTGAGCCACTATAGAATATATTTTGACTTCTTCATTCCCACAGTTGAGCTGTGCTTTCCTTTCCCATTTTCAATTATTCTTGTTTCTTCATTGACCTTAAACTTGTGGCAAATGTTACCAAGATGGACAGGAGCCGCCAATGTAAGGAAACAGTCAGTAAGGCTAACTGGACCTTGACATCCATCTACAGATGCATCACAAGCAGATCCAGGGAGGTGATCCTCCCCTTCTATGAGGCACTGGTCAGGCCGCAGTTGGAGTACTGCGTCCAGTTCCAGGCACAGCACTTCAAGAAGGATGCGACTAACCTTGAGAGGGTCCAGAGGAGGGCCACTCGCATGGTCAGGAGGCAGCAAGCCGGACCCTACAAGGATAGACTGAAGGGTCTGAATCTATTTAGCCTCCACAAGAGAAGGCTGAGAGGCGATCTAGTGGCTGTCTATAAACTCACCAGGGGGAACCAGCAGAAAATAGGCGAGTCTCTGTTCCCCAGGGCACCACCTGGAATAACAAGGAATAACAGCCACAAATTGATTGACAGCAGGTTCAAGCTAGATATCAGGAGGCATTACTTTATGGTTAGAGCTGCCAGGCTCTGGAATGGGCTCCCAAGGGAGATGGTGCTCTCCCCTACCTTGGGGGTCTTCAAGAGGAGGTTGGATAAATATCTGACTCAGGTATTATGATCCCAGCACTTGTTCCTGCCCAGGGCAAGAGGTCAGACTTGATGATCTATTCAGGTCTGTTCTGACCCTAGTAACTATGAAACTATGAATCCCACTGTTGGGCCCTCTCTCAGCCTGTCACATAAGATAAGTGCGGCCTCATCCCACATGGATGTTTTGTAGGTGACATCTGGAATACAAACACATACTGAGCAGTGCTAGGCTGTGGGGTCACTGGCTTGAAATGATGTTGACTCTGCTGGGGCCCAGTCCAATTAACTAATTAATAAATCACGAGCCTTTGGGCTTTAGATTAATATCATGCATAGCTATATAAGTAGATACAAAGAAGAATAGCAGGGACAGAGGACAAGCCCTCCCCACCCTGGCCACTAAGACCAGTGAGAGGGAGAAAAATTCAAAATAAATCTCTGATCATTAAATTCTATACCTGAAGAATTAATTAGAATATATATAGCTCTGTTTTAAGTCATCTTAAAATCAGGGTCAGCTTAAATTCAAGTAGATGTGGTACTGTATGGAAAGTTTTTCCTCTGTAAGGAAGCTATGTTAGTCAGTAACAGTAAAAAGACCAACTGAACAACTTTGATATTTCTAACAAATATCAGTTCGAAGGTACAAGACACTGTGCAAGCACAAATCTTATTAACTTCAGCATCTTTACTTACATAGCAGTTTTGAGCTAATGTTTTCACAGGAAGGTGTTCAGCTGGACTAGTCATGACATTTTGATAGGTCAGATTTATAGGTAAATTGATGAACCTATTTAAAAATCTTTAATTGTTTGTTGAGCACATGGAAATAATTTAAGAGTTTGGATAGTTACAGGATAAAATCCACAAGAGACACAATGAAGAACACATATGGGACTCAAAAGAGAAATTACTACGCAGCAAGCAGGTTTGCACTTTCCTAAAATAGTAAATATGTTTTCAGACAAACCAATGGCAAAAACCATAAACTGAATTACTTTTTTTCAATACTGCTTCTTACTTTGCCTTTATTTTAACTGTCACAACTTAAGACAATTTAATAAGTGTTTTGAGTAGGTTTGATGTGTAAAGAAACCAACAGAAAAATCTACTGAATTGTCAGTTTTGAATCTTAGAAAAATACTCAACTTTACCATTAAAAATGTAATCCTTTTTCACCAAATGATAGCCCATGCCTATGCAGTGTCTGACACTAAGGGGCAAGGGGTGGGGGGGCAGCAAAGGACAAGGATGTCTCCTGACCTCCCCCACCCAGCCACTATTTTCCCTGCTGTAGCTCCCTCCCTGATAGAGACAAATTCAACACAAACCTCTGATAAGAGCCCTGAATAAGGCTGCATTTATGATGCCCAGTCAGTTTATTAGGACTGAGATGAGTAAGTTTTCACCATCCTGGCTAGAGTTATCGACTCACAGAGGTAGTGCCCAGAGCAGGCCTCACTCATGCAGAGATTTGCCTACATGCTTAACTTCATATGCAGAAAGCAGTACTAGGACTTCACTGGAACAATTGACAGGTTTTTTTAAACTAAATAAGTGAATACATTTTTGTAGGCTCCAGACTGTAATCTGTGATCTTGATTAGAACAACATTGATCCTAGTAAAACAATTTTGCATTTCATCTTACATTGTTCAAGCAATTCATTATGATTTAAGGTTCTGAGACTATTTCAGGTGAACTGCCTGTAACAAGCTATTTATTGCCAATATATATCAGACACCATATTTTTGATCATGTTTCATACACCATTTTCCATAAAAGTTATGAGATTTCAGTCACTACTTGATGAATAAATCTATACTTTTGTGGCAAAAATACACCTTTCATATGATTTATAGCCCTGTTGTGAGGTAAAATGCACCATGTTCTTGAAAGATCCTAAAGTTTTTAGATTTCCAGAGGAAGTCACAGATTCTTTAACAATATATTCTGTAACAGCCTGGCTTGCCTTTAAGAACTGTGCATTTTAAAGGAACTTAATTCTGGCTATATAGTTAATGATTTTTTTTTTTTTTTTTCAAAATAAGATACTGTGCCACCAAAGGAGCCCCACATCATTCTATCAACTAATTCTGGAACAAAATGAGAAAAAAAAAAAGGATGTTTTCCACAAAGGTACCTGAGCAGTCAGATTATGTAGCATAAACTTGGCTTCATTTCCAAGCTGATAATGCCAGCTTGTTTGGTAACATACCAGTGCTGGTAAATTATTGAGTCTGAAGCTGAGATAAGTGAATACAGTATTAAAGCCAAATAAACAAATAAATAAATAAATAAGTCAACCCTTGAATTTAATTCTTAAAGATCCTAGAAGTTGCAATGGTGTAGGTTGTAGCCGCATTTGTCTAAGGACATAAGCAGACAAGACTGCAATGACGTTCTCAAGTAAGTCTGGAATGATTAACATGTACACACAAACCAGTCTTTAAAACCAGGAAAACCAAAGCAATAAAAAAAGGATCTTTTAATTTGGTTTGATTTAGAAGTTCTATACAAGAGGTTTTAGCCAAGCATTAGCCCCGGGGCAGATGAAGTGCAGCCTCCACGCTAGATTGAACCTGCAGCAGACTCCAAATCCCAGCAGCCCCTGCCCACACTGCTGGCAGGGTGAGCAGCTGGGCGGGTTGCTGCTCCAGGGATGGAATCTTGTGGTGGTGAGTGCAGTCAGGAGATGGGGCAGAGCTGTGATTCACTGCCTACCACATCCTTTGACTTCACTACCTCCATGAGCTGACCTAAGAATTCCTGGTCGAGCTCTTCCCCTGGGTTGGGAGGTCTGGGAATGTCTCCTAGCTAAAAGGGAGGTGCATACCCAATGGCAGGGAGGAGCCATCACCAGGGATGACTATACCGCAGTTGCTCGGGGATGTAGGGGGGCAGTCAGGGAGGCCAAGGCAGAAATGGAACTGGGACTAGCTTCCCAGACTACGGACAACAAGACGTCCTTCTTTAAATATGTAGGGGGTAAAAAGAAGGTACCGGGAAACGTGGGGCCCCTGCAGAACACACTAGGAAATCTGGTCTTCACACCAGACAACAAAGCCAACATATTTAACAATTTCTTTGCCCCCATTTTCCTGAGCAGGGACCAGAACAGTCACCCCCCCGCTGGGCCCTCCTCAGGCCTCAAGGGAGGCACACCTAGGCCAAGGGTTAGTGAGGAACTAGTTAGGGAACTTCTGGAGGGACTGGATGTATTCAAGTCAGCTGGTCCAGACTATCTCCACCCTAAAGTACTAAGGGAATTGGCTGAGGTCATTGCAGGACCCCGGCACGGATTTACAAGCGCTCGTGGTGCTCTGGTGTGGTGCCAGTGGACTGGAAGAGGGCCAATGTGGTTCCCATCTTCAAAAAGGGGAACAAGGAGGACCCAGGA
>NW_017728911.1:6783612-6790437 GCF_001723895.1 Crocodylus porosus | reverse complement strand
CGGCCTAGATGATCTCCTCAGGTCCCTTCCGACCCTAGAAACTATGAGACTGCATTAAACACAACACCTTATTTTCCAAAGGATTTGGAATTAAGTTCTCTCCCCATCTATCTTTGTACAGGTCAGTATGACCATATATGACAACAACTGCTCGTTATCTGCACATCTAGTACCAGGTACCTCATCCTGGCACATGACTACTGTCTTTTTGACCCCATACAACTTCTTTTGTTGCACCTGTTAACACAGCTATATTGTTACTTCCTTATTTGCACATGTTCTCTTTACAATACCACATCTTACCCCTACTCCAAAGATTCTCCCCAGGTATCAAGCAGTCATATAATAATACGCACTCATGTAGGATTACAGCTCAAATAACAAAACAACCATGCTAACATATGCATGAAAAGAAGCTGCAGCAGGCCAAAAGATGGCAGTGATACAAGGGAATCTTAGATATGAATTCCCCCCTCCCTTTCCTTTCCCCACCAGAAGCAAGAATGATCTACTACAATCTCCGCGCAGAAAGATAATATGAGGGCTTTCACCCTCAAGCCCTTGGAAAGAACCCCAGAAGTTTGGGGAACTAAAACATTAAGTGACTACATGAGCCCCTATGTCTCTGAAATAAATGGTGATGTTCCCAAGCAATAATTCTTGCAAATCAGGATTCAGAACTTTGTTAAAAGTTATTGACTAGACTATTAACAATGATGTATCATGCTGTTGCACACTGAGATGAAGAGAACCTTTTAACAGGAAGTTCTGAGAAAGCCTTAGGGAAGCTAGAATGGTGGATATGAAAAAAATAGTGGGGGAGGTTATATTTGTCTGAAAGTCTTCATACAAGGGAAGGGACATTATTTGTTAAAGATAAATGACCACAAAAATCAATATTTAAACAAAAAGAAAGGGCAAAATACAGACTACTGAAACATCAAAGTTAAGTTATTAACCAAAAGGAAAGGATCCCACAAAACAAAGGCATGCATAATCAGAATTCTGAATGGGAAAAGAGCAAGTTTACAAGAAACTTAGCAAAGATGTATCATATCTTTTTTTTAAAGAGATATTCTGAATAAATACATTTTGCTACAAAATTAAAAACATGATGAGAGGTTTGTTCAGAGAATCAATGGCAACAGAAAGATGCAATGTAAGAGAAACTTACCGATAGAAATAAAAATTATTTTCCTCATCCCTACCCAAACAATGAGAAGTGCTGTTATTTTATGTCAATATATATGTTTGAGATAAAGTATGCAGAAAGCAATGTTTTAGAAAGTTAATTTAATTTAGCGCATTAATTTAAAACAACAGCAACTAACAATAGCCCAATATGCCTCATCTAAAACAACTGTTCTCAGACTTCTTTTACCGGGACCCATTTGTAAAGATTTGATTTAGATTTCAAGATTCGGCCGCCAAATCAGGCTAAATCTCCTCCAAATCGAATCAGCACCAGAAGCTTCGCACAGCTCTACTATATGCTGACTTGTGAGCCTTTTGGCTTGGAACTAATAGCATGTATAGTTTGTATTACATATAAGTAAGTTACAAACATGATGCTTAAAAGTATGCTTATGGAGTACCTGTGCTAAATCTTGCAGCAGTTTAAAAAAAGGTAAATTGTATCCATTCTGGATGAATGAAGTCTAGAGGTACCTGTAGTAATTTGCCTACATGGTAAATTATGTTTATGTTTATTTCAAGGTCAGTGTTTTCAAATTTGCTCCTCACTTCCATGTGCTCAGGGAGAACAAGGTCTGACAGTAAGGAAGGGGGGGAAGGGAAAGCAGCTATCTGAGCCCCACATTTATTTTCTTTGCTGTAGCACTGGGTTTGAAGCAAGCCTCCAAAGCTTAGTTTTTATACCTGGAGAATTATAACAAATGTATAAATGTTCCATATATAGAATCTAATTCTTAGAGGGTCCTCTTATAGTCAAGAAAATATGGTAGTTACTTTGCAATGAATGCATTATTCACAACAAATGTAGTGTTTGCCAGGGAACACAGATTAAAGAAGGGCACAAGTGTGGCACAAGTGCCACAGGCAGCTTCTGCATGTGGTATGCAGAAGATCAGGGAGGAGACAGAAGCAGAAAGCAGAGCAGCAGATCAGGCAGGTAGCATAAACAGAGCAGCAGACTAGGCAACAGGGCTAGGGACAGGAGTTACACATAAACCAGCTTAAGTGATCTGAAACCAGGTTAAACCTGCAACAGAACATAACTTCAGTGCATATAAGCCAGTTTCAAATGGCCAAAACAGTTTGAGACAAACCTGGTTGAACATAGTACCAGACTTAACTGACTGAGCTCAAACCAGTTTATGAAACTTCTGTCCCAGACCCCTTCCTGGTTTAACTTAAACCAGTCCCCCAGCAGCCAGGCATACTCTCTGGGCTGGGCAGGGCTGTGTTCTCTGCTCCAGGAGAGCAAGGCTGGCCCCACCCCTCTGCTCCCAAGCCAGAACAGCGGTGGGGGCACAGCCAGACACCAGCCCCCATAAGGCTAAGGAGGCAGGGAAGAGGCATATTCCCCACTCCTTCCCCTGTCCCACCAGCATGGACCCCTGTGGGGTCTAACAGACAGGGGTGCAGCAACCCCTGCCCAGCATTTCTCCACTGGCTGCTCCATCCAGCACTAGAGGTGTGACCAGCCCCAGCAGTAGCCTCAAGTGAACTGGCCAGGGAGGGATTTAATTCTGCCTTCCCTGCCCCACAAGCACAGACCCAAGCTTGGGTCCACCTGGTGCTCCCCCTTCACTACTGCAGTGGCCAGGGTAGGGGCACAGCCAGATGCCAGCTGGCATGGCCTTCTGAGGCAGAGGGGCAGGAAGGGGGTTTATTCTCCCCTCTGCCCCCAGGGGACCACAGCCAGGGTCTGCCAGCCGCAAACACTGCCATTGATCACTCCCCGAGTGGGGCAAGCAGTGGAATAAGCCCCTTCTCTACCCACTCTGCCAGGCACTGGGGGGGTGGGAATTAACTCCCCGCCCAGCCCCCTCACCTAAGAGAGCCGTGCCGACTGGCCTCTGACTGCGCCCCAGTTGCTGGACCAGCAAGGGGACAGGGACCATGATGGGGACAGCAGCCCATCATGGTTTCCTGGAGACTGCAAGTCTCTTCCTGGAAATGGGGCTGTGCTGCAGGGCGGTCAGAGCTGCCACAGACTGCGCAGGGTGAGAGGCAGCAGTGCTAGGAAGGGCTTGGGGGGCTATGGCCACCCCTCCAAGCTCCAGTGCTGCTCTCCCCACACAGTCTATGGCAACTTTGCCAGCCTCACTGCCCCCTGCCCCCACCTGCAGTGTATCCCCCCCGCCAGGAAAAGGCTTGAGCTCCCAGGAAACCATGAGAGGGCACGCTGACCCATCAGAGTTGCTCGCTACACCAGGGGCAGGGGCGGAGGCATGGCCTCCTTAGGTGAGAGGGGAGGGAGGGAGGTTATTTCCTGCCTCTGTCCAGCATCTCATGGAGGGGGCAGGAAGGGGGCTTATCCCACCATTCGTCCTTTGCAGGCAGCAATCAGCAGAGACAGTCAGGGCTGGCAGATACTGACTGTAGTCCTCCAGGGGCAGAGGGAGAAATAAACCTTCTCCCTGCCTCCGCTGCCTCAGGGGCCATGCCAGCTGGCGTCTGGCCGTGCCCCAGCCCCACCTGCTGCAATGGCAAAGGGGGAGCGCCAGGCAGACACCAGCTTAGGTCTACGCCAATGGGACAGGGAAGGGAGAATTAAATCTCCTCCCTGGCCAGTTCACTTGAGGCTACTGCCAGGACCTGGCCATGCCCTCCCTGCCCGGCAGCACAACTTTCCTGCAGCTGAGGGCTGCTCTAGAGCCCCCTGGCTTCTGGCCTGAGCCACTGCAGGCAAGTGCCTGCATTTCCTGAATGACAATTCATTCGCAAATTGGTTCAACCTAGGCAGGTTAGACCAGAGGTTCCCAAGCCCTGGGCTGCAGCCCAGTACCGGGTTGCAAAGGGTTGGCTGCCAGACTGGAAGACATACTGTGGACTGGCAGCCAACCCCTTTTATACTGAGTACAAAAAGGGGTTGGCTTCTGGTTCGCAGTATGCTGGTCACTTCCAGTCTGAAGTATGCCAGTCCGCAATCTAAAAAGTTGAGAACCACTGGGTTAGACTAACCTGCAAAGATTTAATCAATTCAGGCTCCAGCTTTTTGAATGTCTGTCCTTAGCCCAGAAGAGGACCGGAGTGGCACTTTGGAGAGCGCAGGGCTTAGTTGAGGCACTCCTGCCAAAAGGGCTGGCCTGCACTGGACTATGCCTTCCTGCTACTAGCAAACTAATGGACATTCCTTGACAGGCAGCAAGCTGAAAATCCACTTTCCTTGATATCAATTGGTGCTCTTACAGCACGGGCACACAATCAGATTAATATGAGATGTGAGATAAAGTATGGGGCTCTACAACATGTCAGCTGCTTCAAGGTCACCATCCATGTACATACACACTCTTACACCAGAAAGTGAAAGTGAACCTGCAGTAGTTCAGCCCTCAATGAGAGAGCTACAGCTTCATTTACAGAAACACTATATACTACACTTATATTTAATGCCTATGCCAGTTATAATACAGCATATTTCTTAGTTAAAATTCTCTGCCCCTTTTCTGTATTAATACAAAATAAATATTTTGGGGTTACTGGGTCCTCCTCCTATTTGTCAGTTTAAAAGTTCACAGGGAAGAGAGTCTGGGTCACAATTTTGTTCGTTTAACTTGTCTTATGAATTCAAGGAGGTGTGAATGCTGAAAAAAAGTATTTAACCTTGTAACTCCACTTTGTGGAACTTAAAATTGTTAAATGTTATTAATTTCTGACCAAACTGATTCACCTGTCCATAATCAATGCTTCCCACTTTTACAGCAATTTCTAGCCAAGAGTTTCTAAAGTTTTTCTTTTTTAAACCAAACAAACTTTAATTAAACTTATGACATTATGACCAGCTTGCAGAGGGATCAGTGGAGTTTAAGGGCATATGAACATTATATTCCTGGCCTCCCTAGCAAAGACGCTACCTCAGTGACAGTATGGCTCACCACCTACTCCCACTGGATGCACCAAAACCTGGAATTTGGCAGCGCAGTTGCTCCAGTGATGTCCCTGCGGCTGCTCTCAAGCGTGCCAGAAACCAACTTCTTGCAAGCTGCTATGCTAAGAAGAAGAGTTTTAACATGCATGACCAAGTGGATGGGGCATACTCAGGAACTTTCCTCTCAGGGCACACCAGGCATGCCGCATAGATAATATATATCCTTAGCCTCCTGCCACCGTCTTTCTCCAAAGCACAGACTGGATGAGCATGAAGACACCGTTCCCCACGCATTCCAAGTAATCTCAACCCTTCATCTGGCTGTAGTTTAGTAACATACAAGCCTGAACACAGAACACACTGCAATATGTAATAAATAATTTGCTACGGCTCAGAATAAACATATGTTCTTTACCTTGGCAAAGTCCTAATGTAAGGACCCGCTAGCCATCTACACTGTCATGACAACATTTGATAAAGCCTAAGCCTGAACAGACAGACAGGCACAGATGCAGTCACACATCCTCCTATAAATTCTTAGTATGACCAAGCACAGAATGTTTTTCAGCTGCAGCCAACTCCTTTCCATGAATGATGCAGTCCTGGATTACAACATACTCCACTTACTAGGGGTGGACTGATACAGATTTTTTGGGCTGATACCGATAGCCGATTATTAACCAGCCACATCAGCTGATACTGATCTGACTGCCGATATGCAGCCCGGCATCTTGGAGAGTAGCATCTGACTGCTAAGTCTGTTGTGGGAAAGAGGGGAGGGGAGGGAAGGGGCACAGGACGGAGCTGCAGTTCATCCAGGGGCATGGCAGGAGGGCAGAGGAGGAGCAGCTCCCACCTCTGCATGCACTCCTGGGGGAGGCACAGGGAGCATGTGCCCCCCAGATCTGTACATGGGGCAAAGGCAGGATGCCCGCTCAGGGCCGCAGCTGTGGCAGCCTCTTCCCAGCAGGGGGTCTAGGCCTGGGCTGCGCTCAGGGAAGGGTGGGGCAGGAAGCAGCAGCACTGGGAACAGTGGCTATGGGGGGGAGAAGAGCTACAGATACCCCAAAATTCACTGTAGCCACCCTGTAAAACCCCTCCCAGTGCCACTACCCACCCCTGCCTGCCCCGAGCACAGCCTGGGCCCAGCCCCCCTGCTGGGAAGAGAGTGACACAGCCCACAGCATGCAGCCTACCCCTGCCCCATCCATAGATCCAGAGGCACATGCCCCCAGTGCCTCCCCATCCCCCTGGACAAGGTGCTGCTCTGTCCCGCACCCTGCCCCCACTGCACACCTGCCCCAGCCCCACTCCCTCCCTTACCATGGGGGCCTCAATCTGCCCCCTCCAGCCCCTCCCCCACCACTGGCCTGACGCTGGTCTCCAAGCTGCTGGGCTGCGGCATTTATTAGCAACGTTATCGGCCACATCAGCCAAAATGTCAATTTTCCTTTTATCGACACCGATACTGATGTATCAGTGCACCTCTACCACTCACACACCTGTGTTACTCCCAGGATGTTCCCGGGGACTTTTATTTTAACGAGAAAAGTACCAGAGAAGTCAAAGCAAGTTCCTCCCAACTGTGCACCTGACCAGCCAGTGGACAACGCACCCACATACGGCACCGCGCACAGGCCCACTCCCTGCCAGGACCGAGCTGTGGGACCGCAGCGGCTGTCCCCAGGGCCTGAGGCAAGTTCCAGCCTCCTCCCCGCGCCTCTGCTGGGGGGAGAGGGTGCGCATGCGCCACAGCGCGACCTTTGGCC
>NW_017728911.1:6765876-6783330 GCF_001723895.1 Crocodylus porosus | reverse complement strand
GGGAGCCGCGCCCGTGCAGCCGCAGCCGCAGCCGCATAGACCAGCAAATGTCCCAGCTCCGTGTGACGCCAATTTTGTTCGTGCTCGAAGGCACAAGTTGAAAGCGGGGGGGAGCGGGGGTTATTGCCCAGGATACATCCCCCCTGATGGAAGCGATGCCCTGGGCCTGTTCCGTTCTCTGGTGCGGCACAAGGCGCCTGGCATGAAGCGCGCGCTCCAGCTTTTCTTGAGCTGCCGGGCTGCCTACCGTGGCCCCCAAGCCTAATGCAGGCGCTTCACAACGAGCCGGAGCGTTTGTATTAGGCAGAGACAAGATGACAGAACAGACTGCTAATAATGACCATGCGTGCACTTCGTGTCCAAAATATGCCTCAGGAGTTGCTTAGGGAAAGGAGGAAGTTGTTCATTGTGTTCACACTGGAGAAGAAAGCACACATTTTTTGGACTGGGCCAAGAAGGAAAGGACAAGAATTGACTAGTCCAGCAATAGAACAAGAAATACACTGAGACATGACCCAGCTCTGTGCCCAGCCCCAGAAATGTATGCCCTCCTCCTGGCTAGGCTTGGCCTGGTCATAATTTTAAGAAGTGTGGAGGATGTGCTGAAAGAGGTAAAGCTATTTTGCTGAGATTCCTTCTATTTTTCTGTTTGTTTCTGCCAAAAAAATGAAGTGTTTTAAAAAAATAAGCAATATCTCAGGAAATTAGGTTTAAATGCATTGCACGCAAAGGCCCAAATCTCTTCATCTTGAGCAAAGCTAAAGTAAATGGACTTTCTGGAGGAGTCCAGAAGAAGGAAATCTACATTTCATAGCCAGTGAAGTCTTTACTGAAATCCACAGGCAGCAACAGCCTCTGCAGCCATTGTGGCCTCCACCACACAGGGTGTGAGCAGTATCAGTTACAGCAGTAGCCCTGCCCATGCTGAACAACCACAGGCATGGGACTGCCACACCTGACCCCCTTACCCTGAACGTTGTTTAGTCATTTACACCAAAGGGAAAGCACAGTGGAAATGGAAACCTCTGCAAATCTGTGACCGTGTCTTGTATGGGTATAACGTGTAACACAAGTAGTTGGAGGGAGAAGAATCAAAATCTTTTTGCTTTGGAACACAGTGTACATGTCTACGTGAGATGCTGATTGCACAGTAGCCAAAAAATACTGCGCAGTAGCACATCACAGCACAGACAGTGCTAACGCCCAATATTACCAGGCTACTGCACGCTAGCATCACCTTAAGACATTCGCCGGCATTACTGTGCGGTAACATCTCATGTAGATGCACCCAGTGAGTTAGCAAAAGCTCTCGGTCATTTTCACAACTTGTCTCATGTTCCCTTTAATATATAATAAATGTTCTTGTCCTCAGGTGTAGTGCAGTGCAGCACTGGTGCAAGTAATGTGTACTTTCCTCTAGGAATAATAGTCTAAGAGTATGTGCACCAGGTGTGCTCAGCTGACTCTTGTCAAGTTGGCATTTCTGTGGGTCATCTTCCATGCTAGCTGAAAAATGGAGAATTATGGGGCAAAAGCCTTATTATAATCCATGGTGAAAGGAGCAGATTAGATGTCTCCAGTTCCTGGTACAGAGCAAAGCAGAATTAAACCACAGAAAGCAGGCAGATAGTTGGTGACGGTGGTGACTGTGAGGAATGTCTCTTCCTCCTTATGGCCATGCAATGGGCAGGCTAGGTGAGAAAAAGATTTCATAGAATTCATAAATTTCATAGACATCAGGGCTGGAAGGGACCTTAGAAGATCACCGAGTCCAGCCCCCTGCCCCAGGGACAGGAAGTTAGCTGGGCTCATAGGATCCCAGCAAGATAAACATCCAAATTTCTCTTGAAAGTGTTCAAAGTAAGTGCTTGAACCACCTCCAGCAGCAGTCCATTCCAGACCCTAGGGGCTCAAACTGTAAAGAAGTTCTTTTTTATGTCCAGCCTGAATCAGTCCTGAAGGAGTTTGTGACCATTTCAACTTGTCATCCCCTGGGCCACTCTGGTGAACAGACATTCCCCCACATCCTGGTGAGCACCCCAATAAACTTATAGGCGGCCACCAGACCACCCCTGAGCCTGAGCTTTTCCAGGCTGAAGAGTCCCATGGCTCTTAGCCTCTCTTCATAAGGCCTGTTCTGACCTCTGATCATGCACATGGCTCTTCTCTGCACTCCCTCAAGCTTCTCCACATCCTTTTTGAATTGTAGAGCCCAAAACTGGGCGCAGTACTCCAGCTGCGCCCTCACCAAGGCCGAGTACAATGGGAGAATGACGTCCTGGGATTTGTTTGAGGAGCATCTATAGATGCAAGCCAGCGTTTTGCTTGCTTTACTAGCTGCAGCATCACATCGAAGGCTCATGTTCATCTTGTGGTCAATCCTGACCCCCAAGTCCCTTTTGTTCATAGTGCTAGCCAGTGTAGCACTGCCGAGCCTATAAGTATGCTGCAGATTTTTCCTCCCAAGCTGGAGAACCTTGCATTTTCCAGTGTTAAACACCATCAGGTTCTCATCCGCCCATTTCATGAGCCTGTCAAGGTCTGCCTGGGTTACCCTCCTGTCCTCAGGTGTGGATGCTTTATCCCAGAGTTTGGTGTTGTTGGTGAACTTGGCCAATCCGCTTCTGACACCAATGTCCACATCATTAATGAAGATGTTGAATAATGTTGGTCCAAGGACAGAGCCTTGGGGGACCCCACTGGTCACAGTGCACCATGACAATTAGCTTCCGTCAACCACCACCCTCCGGGTCTGACCACAGAGCCAATTCCCCAGCCAGCGGATCACGGTGGACTCAAGGCTGCAGTTGGCCAGTTTGCCAAGAGGTGATCATGGGATACCAGATCGAAGGCTTTTTTGAAGTCAAGATATATGACATCAATCTCTTCTCCCTTGTCCAGTTGATAGGTCACTTGGTTGTAAAAGGAAATCAGATTGGTCAAGCAAGACCTACCCGCAACAAACCCGTGCTGGCTATCCTTCAGGATGCTGCCATTGGCTAGTCTGTTAAGGATGGCCTCTTTGATCATCTTTTCTAAGACCTTCCCCAGAATAAAGGGCAGGCTGATGGGCCTGTAGTTTGCCGGATCCGCTTTCCTCCCCTTGTTCAAAATAGGCACCATATTGGCCTTCTTCCAGCCTTTGGGCACTTTACTAGAGCTCCAGTTCTCAAAGATCCATGCCAGGTGCTGAGCTATGATGCTTGCCAGCTCCTTGAGTACCCTTGGGTGTAAATTGTCAGGGTCGGCTGACTTGAAGGTATCCGGCCTGTCGAGGTGTTCCTTCATGAGGTCAGCATTGATGGAGGGTAAGGAATCACCCTCACCCAGGCGTTCCTGTCCTGTAACGGGCAGGGGCGCCTCTTGGGACTGGTGAAAAACTGATGCAAAGTACCCATTTAGCAAGTTGGCTTTTTCCTGGGCATCAGTTGTCAGTTGTCCCATCTGGTTTAACAGGGGTCCAACATTGCCCTTGCTTTTCCTCCAGGTCCCCACATATCTAAAAAAGGCCTTTTTCTTGTCCTTAATACTTGTAGCTAGTTGGAGTTCTGTCACACCTTGGGTTTACTGGTTTGCTCCCTGCAGGTCCGGACCAGATCAGAGTATTCTTCCTTAGTGACGGTTCCAGTCCTCCATCCTTTGTAGGTCTTTCTTTTTAGAAAGGTCTGTGACCAAAGTGAAATGTAACACTGCTGGAAAGAGACTAGTGCAGCAGGTTGAAGAGCAAAAGAGTTGTCCAAGGAGCTTCTGCCAACATGATTCTCTCTGCCCTGCCATGCTAGGGGAAGTGGGCAGCCCAGGAAGTGTTCCTCCATGCAGCTGGCCAGCATCCATGTGCTTGGGATGCAGTTTTGCACAAACTTAAGAACCCACCACTGCCTTTCTTGCCTTTGCCCAGGACTGCAATACAATTCCACTAACCTCACAGCCTGGTGAGAGGCAGATTATTTACCTACCCATGGATCTTGGAGAAATGCAGATCTTTTGTATTTTGTTCCTCTTTGTGCATTTGTGCACAGGAGGGAAACATATGGGCCTTGGTTCCCAAATTGAAATTAAGTCGCTTGTAGCCAAGTTCTGGAAGCCCCTCTGAGTTTCTACTGCCAAAACCAAAACCCTAATATCCATTTCAGAACAGAGCCTATAGTAACCCTTTCTCTTGTGTATGGTATAGACTTGAAGAAAAAAAAAGAAAAGAAAAAAAAGAAACGACTTTCAGTTCAGCTGTCCATAGGTGCTGGAACATGGAAGGAGAGACCAGTCATCAAGGCATTTTCCAAACTCTAAGACCTGCCAGTTGTCTAAATAATTTGACAGCCTTGAGGCCCAGTCAAGTAACACCATCCCACAATGGTATTAACATTACAGAAGACAGATTTACAACAGCTTCAGCCAACGCCCCTTCCTCACACGCAGCCTTCTAATCCATCAGAGGCTACAAAGCCCATTTCTCTTTTGGAGGATAGCTCATTTGTTTTTAATAATTTATAGCTTTTTTAATTTTTAAGGAGCTGAATGTATATTACTCAAGATTACATTTCATTTTACAATATGAAACTGATTAAAGGAAAGTTCTGCAAAATATGGTTTGCATCCCTGCTGTGTCCTTGCTATATAGAGAGAGCAGATGATAGTAAGTATTTCCAATGCAAATGAGTCTCCCTAAGCCTCCTGGGACAGACTTTGCAAAATTCAAAACAAACTGTACAGTGGGGTTCTGCAAGGGACAGAACCTTTTTCTTCCTGGTGCTGACAAAATTTCACTGCAACTGCTCTTGCAAACAGCTTTCCTAACAGCTGCACACCCACATAGGGCCTATCTAGACCCATGTCCAGTGGCAATGTTCCTCTGTAGTCCACACTTTCTGTTCCTTCTTTTGCACAGCTGTTGTAGAAGGCGCGTAGAGCAAAGCTGCATACCAGACAGTACAGAAAAAAGTTCTGTACCTTTTCAGCAATACATATTCACTCCAGAAATAAGTTTTGCCTGGGGATGATGCTAACAGCTGTGGTCATATTCCATTTTTCTCCACCCTTATTTCAATACTATTCTTGGAACAGAATATAACAAATTCAGCTTAGCACTTCCCATTCAAAGATATCCAGCACTTTCCAAGTGTTCTCATTATCATTATTCCCATGTTACAGTTAAGGAATCTAAGTGGGGGAAAATAGAGATAAAAAGATTTATATAGTCAAGTACTGACTAGTTTTTGGGTGTCTTCAGTCTTGGAAGACCAACTTCAGACACCAAATATCTCAAACTAGTCAGGAAAAAATTGTGGCCATCTTTGAATCTGTGCGCCTAAATGATATGCCAAAGAGGTAAACAATCTAATAAATAAATTGTTTTTTTGAAATTGGGTGCCATTCAATTCACAAAAAGTTATAGAGTAGGTCTCAAGTCCCATGAGGGGTACCTTGAGTTCAGTGAGGGGGGGCCTCAAGTATAAAGAAGGTTAAGAACCACTGCATTAAATATTTCAGCATTAGTAACATGGTGCCTGCTCTATTTTCCTGGGACCTGAAAAATTCCATTTAATAATGCCCCGCATGTAAAGAACAGTGCTTGCATTATAGACCAATAATCTGAACACACTAGGGCTGATTCTTATTTCAGTTATGTAGGTATAAATCCAACTGCAATTGGGATTACTCAAAATTTATACCCATATAACTCGGATCTGAAATAGTCCCGTTTTCCTAATACAGTGGTTTTTCAACCTGGGGTCCATGGACCCTTGGGGTCTGCAGATTTTGTCAAAGGAGTCCAGAAGAGACAATTATGATCAGTCAAATTATGTGAATACCCACACTTACAATTCAACAGGGTCTGCACCCCCATTCAGCTTTTTTTTAGGATGGATTAAAAATGGCAACATTAATCACTAAAATCTGCCCTATGGAGCTCTGAAAAAATGTGGTAATTTAAATCTTAAGGAAATTGACAACAACCTTCTCACTTACATTACAGTTAATCAGTCCAACAATATCAATCATATAAAACTGTGACACTCCCTACATGTAGCATGTTGGTGATTTGTTCTAGCTATGCATTTCCAAATGTATTATTGCTATATAATAGACATATGATAAAACAGCTCTTCAGCTTTGCCACAGCCTGGGAAAACCACCACAGCCAAAGTCATTTTCCACATATCAGATTCAAAGAAGCACTCCAGATCTTACGCAGATTGTGGCCATGCATGTTCAAATCATTTGTACCTGCAATCAGTTGACTTTATGATTGTGAAAGCATAGGAGATCAGAGACAAATATAATGTCTGCACAGCATAATTGATTTCCTGGTCCTGATACACTGGCTAAAAAGTGCTCATCTTTCTCCTCAGTTCCTCTGGTTGGAAGGTGAAACCAACTCCTTATTGAATTAGAGCAGCCACAGGGATACCCTTTTTATGTCATCAAGAATAGTCCCCAGAGATGATTCCACCCACTCTAGCCTTGCTGCTTCTCACCTCTTTTTTGGAGGACTGCACATTCTGAGAGATGTATGTCTTAAAGGTCTTAGCCTGTCTTAGCCCTCTAGAGAGGAAACATGTGATATAGTGCTATAATTCTTGTGGAAAGCCAATCTAATTATTGGTGGTTTGCTTTGAATTTGTCCCCCTCCCACTGCTACATCAGGGAAAATAAATCTGGGGGGTCATGTAGTCCCTTTGCCCTCATAGCTGGTTTCCATTGCTGAGCACATGCTGTTTTTGGCACCAATTTAAGGATAGGCAATGTATTTAATGAGGTTTCCTTGTATGCACCTGTAAGACCCTTGTCTTATATTTGAGTAAATAGTGTAATACAATAAAAGGAGCAGCAATTACTTCAGTGTACAGTAAGAGTGCCCTTCTTTTGCACCCTTTATTTAACCAATATTGTTTGTTAATTAATATGCAATTTATTCATCAAGGCAGGGCACACCCCTTTGAAATTCTCCTATAAGCCCCAAATATCAGTTTCCAGAAGCAGAAGCTACAAACTGTGAAATCTAATCTTTAAAGAGATTAAGTCATTTACTATTGTTTATTTTGCTTTAAAGAGTAAAAAGACATCTTTCATCTGCATGCTCACTTTTTCTTAAATTAGGCAACAAAACTTAGCTGATCTTATTTTGTCATGGCTCAGAATAAGTTGATCCCTTTCTATGCCTCCATTTAATAGCATACAGTCTATTTTGAGGCACATACTAGCATTGCCAACCTTTAGGTCAGATTTCAAGGTAGCGTCACAGATTCAGAAAACGACAGTCTTTTTATTATATTTCCTGATTTAATTTTTATTTAAAACCTCAATAGGACGTCAGATTCACATAATCTTTATAGAAACTGGCTTGATGAGGATTACGTCCTGCAGCACAAAGGAAGTCTTTATCACTTATGGCTGGTGTTTTAGGAGCTTATAATCATAATCAGGTAGGGATTATATCAGCACAATCCATTTTAGCTGAACCATGACAAAAGCCTTTTTCTATTTGTTCTCCCATGTTATAGGTGATGGTAATAAAAAGGTAAAAAAAAGATACAGGATCTGCTAATACTGTAGACTCAGAATCCACTGCAAGTAGAAAACATTATTATACATATTGAAAGAAAAAATAATGATTAATTAACAGAAGAAGCCCATTGTACAGTGCATTGTTATCCAGGATTATTTCATTAGGATCTCCTGACCCAATTTCTTCATTGTAAAGACAATTACATTTTTTCACACTGTGCAAATGTAGTGGAGATAGATCAATACTGAGCATGGCTCAAACATTTCTGAAATATCGTAATTGCTGAAAATTTAGCAAAAATCCTTACACTGATATCTGTGCAACCCATCAGGAAAATTAAACAAGAATGGATAGAAAATGTAATGATGTGTATGTGCTGGTACTGGATTTTGATTCACATAAAATACATAATTCCTAATTAAGACATATGGAAACCAGTTTATACATTCTCATGGGAGAATGTATCAGTAAGCTCAAGGGATTTAGTATAGAAAAGGAGTGATTTTTTTTTTAAAGGCCATGTACTGTTTTTTGGCCAATGTACTGTTTCTGCAATGTACTGTTTCTGCAATCATCATAACAACGGCTGAGTGAAAGATAAATTAAAGAGCTTCATCTGGAAGCTTCACCACCAGTTGAAAGGATTCACCTACTAATCTGTCAAAATCCAATAATAATAAAACAATCAGGACCTGCTTACCACCCCATTGGAGAGTTTAACACTGAACAGACAGTATCTGCCTTCATGACTGTGTAAGGGATAAGCAACAGACAGGACAATGTGCTAAAGAAAGATAGTAAGAGATGGAGGATCACTGGCGGACTCATTGAAACGACATTATTGCCGAATTTGAAGTATATTATTTTGCTGCACAATGCAGACTATTCTGTTTTTCAGATGACCCTGCACACCCTTAAGTTAGTTTACACACAGGAAGAAGTCCACGGTGACATCATCAATTTGTCAGTTTGCACAAAGTGCAAATATTTGCCATTACTATAGATTGTATATTTCAAAGACCCTTTAATTTTTTCTGATCCAGTTAATATTTTAGCATCTCCACAGAATTTATTTTTGCACTGATAAATGCTGAAACACAGTAATAAAATAAGATCTCTAGATCTCTGTCTCTGTTTCTCTCTCTCTTACAGTTGAACCATCCTCCACTTGCACCTGTATAAAAATGTATCTCAGCATACATTAACAATTTGATTAACTTATTATAAAGATACAATCAGACAACAACTTTTGCCCTACACTTCATCTCCACCTGAATATTTCAGAGCAATATGTAGTCTTTAATTAATTAAGCTTACTTTACCCTTTTGAGCACAGTGTTAGTTAGCCCTGTTAGCCTGAAGCAAGGCAGGGGGCAGGTGCCACTCTGTCCTAGTTTCTGTCTTGACCCTTTTGGGGAAGAGAAGTAGCATCCCCACAGATTGCAGATGAGCTGCCAAGTGATTGCACTAATCACAAAGAGCTGGAATGAGAATCCTCATTTCCAAGCCATGTTCTGATCAACAGGCCACCACGTAGCTTATCTCCCGTCTCACTAAAAATGACAGTAGTCAATGCACCTGTAAATACTGAATATATTTTTTTAATCAGGGAATAAAAAAGGATAATATAACACCATGTCTCCTTGGGAACATTTTTACAGTTTGTTGTTACAGGAGAGAAAAATCATTAACAATAACCAAAGTCAATGATCAAATGGGTTCAGGAGGAACAGAACCAGGCCCTCCTAGGTTCCCAAGAGTAAGTGCAAGGATTCATCAGCTGAATCTAATTACAATATTGCAAAAGGCAAGGATTTGGGGAGTGACACCTTGCATTGGGTTGGGATAGACTAAGACAAACTTTCAAATGTAATGCATTCTTCAGGTTTCTGAGGGCTATGTAGCTGGTCCGATAAAAAGTATACCCACAAAAATCCTAGTCCACTGCATATTTCCTGAACCGTCATAGTTACAGCATCACTCCTAATTACAGTATCACTGAAACTGGTAATTTTTCAGAAGAGAAGGCATAAGTTAACTGAGAAAGGCAGGGGGAAATCTTCCCTGAAAATGTGCATGGTTCACATTGCTTGTAATGCAAACAGCTTGGAGATAACTTGTGTTTCAGAGAGTTGATAGGAATACAACCAGCTCTTCATGTTTGCACTGACAAATCAGTATCGTCAGCCTAGACTTTTTGACTAAATGCTGCCCTCATTACATGTGCAGAGTTCCCATTGAAGCTCATGGGTGTTGTGTGTAACAATTCAGTGGCTGACTATATCACCATTATTTTTTAAACATCTGTCTGCTTGTTATGCCCCTGTTAAATGACTAAAAAGGAATCTGCACTCACTATTCCCTATTTACACAATTATAAGCCTTTTCTGTAAAACCAACCACATCCAGTCCATGCACATGAGGGCCTCTTGGGGAATGCTCCTATTATGTTTGCTTCCAAGCACTTTTGGATAGTTGTTTTAAATTTTTCAACAGAAAAAAATAATACTTCTGTGCTGAAGACAGGAGTAATAGTAGGTCTAGATCAGTGATTCTCAACCTTTTTAGACTCCCCTCAGAAAATGCCAGTTCTTAGCTTTCACTCATTTTTGGGACTATAGAAAAAGAAGAGAGCAATTTTTCTATTACAAAGAACTCAGAAACACCACAACAGGTCAAGAATGTGTTTGACACTGTGGATTACTATTTGAAATTTTTGGGTTTATCTTATGAATCAAGTGTTGGTGTTTGCACACCTAACCAAACTAATATTGAATGGTACCCTGCAGCACCCTGGTTGAGGACCGGTAGTCTCAATGTTCAGAAATGAGTAATGACATTGGATCCCTTTGGTTTTGGATGCTCATTAGGAAAGAACTTAAAAGACCTCATTTTTCAGTGAGCAGGTATTGGGCACTGCAGAGCATTAGACCACTCGGAGTATCTCAGGTGATATACCCAGGAATGGAAGCACCAAAAAATCATAGTTGCTTCTGTAGATTCAGACCATCATGTTTTGTACTTCTTTTCAGCCTTCTCTTCTAGGGAATAAAAGCACTTCACACATATTAATAAGTTCAGTTTCATGATACACCACACTACCCAGCTAGATCTGTAACTGAAAGTCCATATGAGGCACAAGGAAGTTAAAAGTCCAATCCAGTTCCTACTGGAGTCACTGTAGAGGGAAAATGGCCCACCATAATTAACACAAGGAGTTTGTGGTAGAGAGAAGAACAGAATTAATGTCTCCAGGTTCTGTCATTTCACCAGCCCACCATACTATATGCATTTTAATGACAACTTCAGGTTGAGAGTGAGAGTGTTGTATATCCCTGCCTCAAATTCTAACAATTCCCTCATTTGCTGTCTCCAATCTCAAGATCCAACAGCATGCCCATCATCTTTAAGTCATCTCATCTTTAATCCATCAGATAAAAGCCTAAGAAGATCCAACAGCCAGAAGTTGAATTCAAAATGCAAATTTTGTGCGAGTTATTAAGCAGATGTAAAAAATGCAAACAGTTCCTGAGGGCTCTCCATCACTAGGGGTCTTTAAATTAAGATTGGATGCATCTCTAAAAAACAATCTAATGCCATCTTAAATGAATGGGCTTCATACCAAAATTACTGAGCGGAATTCAAAGGTTTTTTGTTATGCAGCAATTAGACAACACGATCCTGTTGGCCCCTTAAAATCTTTATATTTGCAAATTCTTCCAACTGGAAGAAAAATGGTAAGGACATAAGAACTCCCTTTGTAATCCCACCAGGCTGAACTGTGATGGCAGCAGCTGTTGTGTGATATTAGAAACTCTTTCTACTAAGTCAGACCCTTTTTCTCTACACTACCCCAACCCCTGGTGATCTTGGAAGTTGAAGAAAATTTAACTCAGGACTCCACATAGGAATGAAAATGCACTACCAGACACCAGGCCCCTGGGTTAACCACTGTTTAATTTCTTCACATTTGTTTGTGAGTTATAGACATGCTTTTCTTTTGTCAACAAGGCCTTTAAAAGGGATATTGATTTTAATTTCAAAGGCTCCTGAAAATATAATGAATGACTACATTCTAAGGGAGAGTAGGTTTTTCAACAGCTGTAAATAATTGATTGCTCACAACCCACCCAGATCAAAAGATACTTCATCAACTGATGTGGCAAAATCTGGTACAAGCTGCGCTTCTATTATCTCCAATCCAATTAACCATTTGGAGCAGACTAAAACATAACTAGATCAATCCAGAATCAGATTAATATCCAATCCATAATCACATTAATCACAATCTGTCCATAATTAGCCATCCGATAATCCCATTGGACAGGAGGTGACATACAGTATCCCATTATCTCATTAATTATCTATTTTCAGTATGGGACATTGTCCACAAGCACAAGAAAATGTTTTTAAAAGAAAAATGAAAGAGGAACTCTCTCTCTCATAAATGGCCACTGTAAAAGCTGTTAACGGTTGCAAACTTTTTTTCTTGCATGTCTTTGTTTCTACATAGTCTGTTGTAATTCAGAAATGGTCCTTGAGTAATGTAATTGTTTTTGATAAAATATGATCATCTTTTAGAAAGACAAATAAATAAAACATTTGTTTCATGAGAACAAGTTTATGAAAGAGAAGAAAACCCTTCATCAAAGGTTTTAATAGTAACATGATAACAATAGCCTTGCAAAGTTAAATCTTATTGCAGATGGTTCCTGTCCTTTTTGAAATGTAAGTGAAATTGTTCCATCTGTTTTAATTTTATAATGGACTTAATCCATGGCTAGCTTTGAAAGAATCAGCATTTACTGCCTTTGCAATCTGCTCCAAAGTTATTGTTTCCTGTTTATAAATCAGATTGATACTGCAAATTGTGTGACAAAAACTGAAAATTATTCCAAAACAATCTGAAAATCTTATTAGCTTGCCTAACACTGTGAGTTGACATCATTTCATATGCACAGAAGTCTCCCAGAAGATTTTTCTAAAAACTGAGTTGAGGATATGGCCCTTAGGTAATTTGTTTTTAATTACATTGATTTTTGGCAGTCACATGTTTTCAGTGATTTTATATGAGCTGAGATTGTTCTGTAATGAAACATACCCCCCAAAAAGCACAAGCCATAACTCGTTTACTTTATAAAATACAGGTCAGAACTCTGTGGCTGGCTGATTTCACTGCCTCTTAGCATTATAGTGGAAAATAGCTTTAAAGCTCTTTGAGCATTGCCTGCTTGAACTCTTAGTTTAAGATGTGCCAACATTTCCATTATAAATCTCTTTTTTTTAGGGATTTCCATTCAACCATGTGTGCAGTTTGACGCAACTGGTTAAAAATCATCATCCAGGGCCATATGCCAATCTCAGTTATACCTTTTTAAATGCATAATCATGCTAATGGATTCAGTTATGCTACTCCAGACTGACACTGGTGTTACTGATAGCAGAATTCTGCCTACTTTTAACTTTTTGAGCCACTGTTTGTTCATCTTTAAACCAGGGTGAGGAGGTAGTTTGAAAAAAGCAGAGGATGCAAGACAGAATGAATTACCAACAAATTGTATCCTTACATGCATTTCATTCCTATATGTATGTGCATCCATATAAGAATGCTTCTGTCATTTTTATTAATGTGCAAATACAGACCTACCAAGGGGTCCATTTTTTATCTTTCTGCTTGTGGTCCACCTCTCTGCATTCTCAGAAACCAGACTTTATGGTGGCTAGCAAGCTAATTTGCCCATTTAACTGCTCCCAAGATAGCATCTGGTCCTTCTGTTCTGATCAACAGGTAGCTTTGCCCACTTCATCATACCCCATGGGTTTACAGCCCCCAGAGTGAATCCTAGCTGCATTAGCCTCAATGGAAAAACTCCAACTGACTCAAAAGGGGACAGGATTTCACCCCACAGCCTGATTTCTTTCACAAGAGTTAACAGTCTTATGTCTTTCATTTGAAACCTAGATCCTGGCCCGTTTTACACTGCACCTTAATTTCACTGACTTCAGAGGGCAAGTTCACATGAATGAACCAAACAGAGCTAGCCCAGCTCAGACCATTCCACTATAAATGAGCAAGCTGAGAAAAAGACAAATAGCAAATATAAGATCAGTTCTGTACTGCAAAAAGAAGTAGGTCTTAAACATTGTTTCTGTTTTAATAGTCTAGTACACTGTTACCACACAGGGAAGATTTTGTATTTAACTACAGCATTTTTATCCTAAGAGCTGTGTACCTTTACAGTCAGAAAAACAGTTAAATAAGTATCAAGGCTAAAATGTTATCCTTTGTTCAATTCCTTATGAATGAATGAAACAGAGCTCTCCAAACAGCAGCTAACTTAACAGTGTGAAGAACTAAGGAATAACAAAGTGAGATAAAGACTTGAATCTGGACTCACTGCTGTAGTTCTAGATCAACACTGTCAAGATAGACTTACAAAATTACCAGAAGACCAACTACAACAGTTAGACCAATATATATAAATCTGGAGTCAGGTGCAGAAGGAAGACTCGCACAGCAATTATCCTGCTTCTCTACAGCCATAGAAATTCTGTACCAATCTATATATCTAAAACTTGGCGGGACTGCTACTGCATATATTTCTGATTCCTATGCATGTTTCAAGAAGTTATTTTGTCCACATTCAAAGATATTTTAACATTGTCCCTGAGACTTCATTCAGAAAGTGCAATACATTCAAGCCAACAAGTTGAAGAGGGCGTGGTGGGGATACTTAGACACTGCAACCACTTATGCATACATTCAATTTTATGCACAATGTGTTGTTTTCATTAATTTCAGGGACTTCTGGTGCATAAAATTAAGCAATTGTGTAAATCTCCATGGGATCAGGACCTTAATTAGGCTGCAACATAGAAACATTAGAGATGAAAGAGAGAGAGAGACTTACAGAGTCAATATTAGTTGTATATTTTCCTCTTCTCCTTTCTCCTCCCTTCTGTTTCTTCTGGATACTATGTAAAACATCTATCTACTGGATACTGCATGAATAATAATAAACCCCTTGCCCCTCCGTTTCAACAGGACAACTGGATTTGCCAGCCTTATATGAACGAAATAAGCAGGATTTTTCTTAAGCCTTAATGGAAATGTTTTCGTAAAGTTAGCATGTCTCTCCACAGCTGAACAGGTTGTTTGTTGCCTTTTGCTTTATAGTTTTAAACAATTGCAGGAATTAATCTGAAATCCCATGGCAAACAGTTATGGGCATTTCACTAAGCATAAACCCTACCAGATCTCTTATGCCAGTACTATTGAACTGTAAGGGAGACACAATATCCAGCAGGCTGCAAAGTCTTTGGGAATTTAAGGCTATTATTTTGACCACTAAAGTGCTCTCCTGTTTTTCCATTAATGCAAGAGAACCCCATAGAGACTATAGAGGATAAACAATAATAAAAAATTGAATATAAGGAATACAAAAGTTCAAACATAGCATGTTTCTTAGTTCATTCCCAGATAGCCATGCAGGTATCACTTTGCAAGAATCAGACTTGATGCCTTGTGTTTTGCTGCAGCCAAAACAACGAAAGGAAGGTTTTCTTGGAAAACTACCATGGAGAACAGTGCCAGGCCCTAGCATGGTACCTGCAGGACTCAGCTAGTGTTCCCTCTATATGAAACCCAGCCTCATTCTAATTATTAATTGTAAGAGTCTCAGGCAAGAGGCAGGGCCTCAGGTGCTAGATGCTTGTACATATACAGAATTAAATGACAGTCCTTAACCCAATGAGTTTATAGTCTACATAAGATTTCTAAGGACCCATTGGGCATTAGTGCACAAGGGCAAGGACAGAATGGGGGCTGAGTCTAGAAGATCCTGTATATACGCTCCAACTTTCCCCCTCCCCTACACAATGCCCAGTCAGCCTCTTCAAGCCCACACAGAGGTACTCAGAACATAGTAAGCTACTCAGGCTGGAGGTATGCAGCCCTGGGATTTGATCCCAAAAGAACACATGTGTGCCACTGGCTTAACTGTTCTTATTGAATTCAGTGGTAAAACTCAATAGGAGCACAATCAAACCAATGCTGATCTCTTCTGAAAATCCCACCCAGAAGTGCACTTTTGAGGGCAACATCCTTGCTTCCCCACCATTACTCCATCATCTTCTATGACAAGAAAGCCTACAGGAATACAAAACAAGATAGACAAACTCCAGGCATAAGGCTGTAAGCTTCTCCTGGCCATGCATTTCAGAGTTTTCCTGTAACAATTCAAGAACTTAATAACTATGTTTCATTACTAAGATCCTATAGCCCCTGTAGATCCATAGCTTGCAGACCAGTATCTTCCCAGTGTGACACAATATAGGAAAGTGAAGCTAATGGCTTCAGTTAAACTAGTGTTTAAAGTGATGATTCTCAACCAGGATGCCATGAGATCCTTTTAAGAGTGTTGTACAATATTAGCACTCTTAGGTGTGCAAACGTGATTCACAAGACAAATCCAGAGATTCCAAACAGGAATCCACAGCATCCAACACGTTCTAACTTGCTGAGGTCTTTCAGAGTTCTTTGCAACAGAAAAATGCTCTATTATTTTTGTGTAGTCAAAAAACAAGTGAAAGGTAAGAGCTTGGATTTTCTCAGGGGTGTTGTGAGTCTAACAAGGGGTACCTTGGATCTAACCACATTGAGAACCTATAAATTAAACTATTAGCTCTCTTTTACGGCATCTGGAATTGTACCCATGTAAGGGAGCACAGAATCATTGTTGGTTCTCTAATTTTTCTCCACTCATTATTCTGGTTCTTTAGGCCCAGGCTCACAGACCCAGTACTGGCAGAGCTGCCAGGCAAATCAATGGGAGTTTTACCTGTGTCTGGACTGGAAGATCGGGTCTTTCACTGTATCCTGTGCCACAGGCTTGCCATTAAAATAGTGCCATGGAATTTCAAAGGAGGCCCCATGCTGCACCAAGAGAGCTTGTGAAAGCCTGTGGTCAGGAATAATTAAAAGGTTCAAACAAGACATTTTACCCTGTAGCCTGCATGCCACACTTTATTTTATTTCACGAGCCATATGCTTTGGTTTTGATCCCATCTTCCCTAACCTCACATAAGATAAGGGAATGCTTTACAGTTTGGAAGGAATTTCCCAGGGTCTTTCTTTCATTAGCTCCAACCAAGATGCCTATGGCAAGGCACGTGCACAAGAGCTGCGGATGCTTTCTCCATGGCAATCTTCCATAGTTTCACTTGAAGATAGCACTGTCAACGTTTTAAAAAAATGACAGCTGTGAGACCCTTGGTCTTTGAAATCTCCTAAGCACTTTTCGATAATGGAAAGCACAGGTTGTTAACAATAAAAGAAGTCCTGCCATCGGCCATCAGACAACAGATAATTCCACTCGCTCCCTTCTGAAGTTCTAGGAGCCACCCACTAAATCTTTATTGCAGCTGAAACTTAATTCGCTCTTCAGGGGGGAGAAAAACAAAGTTCTGTTTCTGTCTCAAATGATCTGGAGGAAGAGACTTTTTCCTTGTTCTCTGCGTAAGCAGGAATTTGCTTCAGGACATCGGCTACAGCAGGGCCCAGGCTCTGCTGAAAAAGATCAGCCTTTTTCGAGACATTCCCTGGATGTTACTTGTAAAACCCGCTTTCATGTGTAGACGCAGGGAACCTTTCCAGAGCAGCCCGCATGGAAAAAATATTTCAGAGGCGAATGCTGCCAACCTTTCATAGGGCGGGTTTTTTTTTTTTCAGTATCAATCAGGCTAAAGGTTTTATATGCATGCAGTAGAGAGCGAGCGCGATGTATGTATTCAGTCATCTGTGGTTTGGAGAGAAAAGCGCTCAGCTCGGTCAGGGCTGGGAGCGCTCCCATGAAAACCTGAGAGGCTCTTTTGGGGGGGACGCGACAGGCAGCGCTGCCCCGGCCGCCCTGCCCTCTCGGCCGCGGCATCTCCCCGACGGCCGCAGC
>NW_017728911.1:6761711-6765621 GCF_001723895.1 Crocodylus porosus | reverse complement strand
GGCGGCAAGTGCGGAGCGACGAGCCCTGGCCCAGGCAGAGGTGCTGCCTTCCCCGGGGAGGCGGCCGGCTCGGGCTCCTTGTCACCGGGCCCTCCCCTCCCCTCCCCGCGGGCCTGGCAAACGGGGCCGACCGCCCGGGCTGTCGCCAGTGGAAAGCGCCATGGGCCCTCTCCGCATCGCTTCAACCCCCGGCTTTTTTTAACTACAGGGAAATAATAATGCTACTACTAATAATTCCATCATAGTCATCATAATGATAATTATACGACTGCTGATAATGGATACTACTGATGATGATTGTGATGAATGACGGTGAACATCCCGGTACGGAACTTGCGGGCCTGGGGGTGTTCCCTGCGGTGATTGCTCGGGCAGATTTCAGCACGTTGGAAACGGCCCTTCGCCAGCCCTGTCTCCGGGGAGAGGATCTGAGAAGGTCGCTTTGGCCCCGGCTCATGGAAAGGGCTGGCAGTTTCTGGTGAGACTTGGCCATAGCTAGCTGCTCCAGCGATGCCCGAATGGAGAGGAACTGCAGGGAGAACATTTCCGCAAGGAAAAAAAAAATAATGATAATAATAATAACAACAGCAACAAGAAAAAGTCCAGCGAGGCGAGGTGTCCCGGGGGGTCGCTGCGATGGGGATGGGGGGGAAAGGGCAGAGCCCAGGAGGGGGCCCCTAGCAGAGAGGTGCTTGTTCAAAGCTGCAAGCTGATGATGGAAAAAAGGACAGGGACATGAAAAATGTATGAGCCAAAAACCTCCAACCAAGCTGCGACGGTCATTCGTTTCTTCAACGATGATGGGAGAAATAAACTGAATTTAAAACAATTTGTTGTGCTGGTTGGAAGAAGGAGGAGGGTTGCAATTTGGGTTTGAAGGAGCTATTGAAAGCTGCTGCTCGTTACAATCTGTTTTAAATATCTGTTAAGCTCCTGTTAGTTTGGAGAAATTTTGCAAATCAGGATCACATGCCCTCCAGTTTTCTTCCAACCGAAACAAGAAGATGAACCGGGTTTGCACAAAAGTGTCACATGAAGAGACGTCCTTTGTGGGCACTTCTCATGTTCACTAATAAGAAGCAGATGCTAATAATAAAGATAAATAGTAAATAAATGCTAGAATGATATAAACAGGAATCACTGGAATCAACCAAAACATGCAGACAATTCCTGGGATCTGAAGATGAGGCAGCTTGAGTTACGTTTCAGTAAAATACTGTACTAAAAAACGAAGTGAGCCAAACTCAGATTAGGCACAGGGGAGGAAATATTGAATCAACAAGAGGTGGAGACTTGAGCAATGAGCCCTGACAGGGGAATTCCCTTCCCCCAGCAGTGCGGTGCTGGGGACCAGCCTGGCTGGGAGCTCTCACACGAGTGCAATCACCAGCTCTTGAATGGGGAGCTCAGCTCCGGAGCGGCCGGGACAAGTCTCAGGGAACCGAGGAGCGGGCACCTCCGAGGGACTCACAGAAACAATCTTTGCGTGTTACACCGCGTTCTGCGTTCCATTGTTCACTCCTGGCCAATCAGGGCGCTCCCTCTCCCTCGCCTCCAATCGCCTCTGGGGCTGCTGCGGCAGCCCGGTGAGGTCACCGCTCCCCCTTCAGTCGGTGCGGGCCGCGGGCCGCTGCGTGCTGACATCATGCTGCGTGTGGGACAGGGCAGGCTCCGCTCCACAACTCCGCCGGGCTGGAGTAGTTAGTTAGCAAACAGCAGGCACTGGGCAGGCAGCCTCCTCTTTCTGCATCATAACACTTTGCACACATCTCTTTCTGCATGGTGGATATTATTTTTCATTATCCTTTTCTGGGTGCTATGGGGGATCATTCCAAGAGTAAGTCGATCGCTGGCATGAACGGTATTTGTCCATATTGTAACGAGCGTTGCGACGGGGATTCTACAAGTGGTTTATTTGCACTGATACTTTACGAGAGCATTTAAAAATCGGGGATTATTTTGCAGCTAGAAATATTTTCCTTTTATACGGTCTGTTGCTTTTGGTCGTTTTGAAATCCAAACCCTATTTTTCCTTGACGTGTCTTGATTCCAGGCTGCGGAACTCGTTGCTTGGTTTTTTTCTGTTTGGATTTTTTTTTTTAAACGTTGTAATTGAATGTTTGATTGGATCGTGCTCTGCCCATCCTTTTTTTTTACTAGGCACTAATGATGAATTATTAATATATTAAATGAAACACGTAGTAGAGGCACTAGAAAGGCCTAATCTTTTTCTTTTTTTTTAAAGGGGGTGCAGAATAAATGCAGCTGAAATACCGCCAGGAGATAAAATTCATCTCGTTTTCCTTTGTGTTTCAGTAGCTACCTGCTCTATATTTTTCAGTCTTCGTCTTTGCCATTGCACCTCCCAGTTGATTCTGTAAAATCTCCTTGCGGTCCGAGAGCTTACACAAGCGGTAATTTATGGAGAATGACTGCTGCCGTTTTTCAGCTTCGCGATTTAGCTTGCTTGCTTTCTGTCTGTCTGTCTGTCTGTCTTTCGCGTGCCTGAAAAAACTAAGGCTTGTAATGACTAGTGCCTCTGTGATTTCAAGCCGTGAGAAGTTCTCGCTAGGGTCGCGGTGCCGTTCTGAATGTCCTCTGCTCGTTTCCACCGGTAGAGAAGCCCGGGATTGCCATGTGTGTGGGCTGTGGGAGTCAGATCCATGACCAGTACATCCTGAAGGTCTCCCCGGACCTCGAGTGGCATGCAGCATGTCTCAAATGCGCTGAATGCAGCCAGTACTTGGATGAAACCTGCACTTGTTTTGTGAGAGATGGCAAGACATACTGTAAAAGGGATTATATCAGGTGATTCAAAAAGCTCTTTATCCACTTAAGGGCAAACAACCTTACCCCCCCCCCAAAAAAAAACAAAACTTCCCCGCTCCCTCCAGTTTCCTGAGAGCTCATTTCAGGAGTCGCCCCCCTCCATCTCCTCCCTGTGAAATTGCAGGTCCCTTGCCTGCCAAAGGACAGAGCTAGGGATGTTGCAGGCAGGACAGATGCACTTCCCGTCGATTCGGCTTTGTCCTTTGGAGACAGGAAGTCACTGGCAATTTATACAGGGAAATAGTGAGGCTGATGACGATGAGAATGATAATACTAATATAAATTGTGAGGAATAACCACAGCAGGAAACAAGAGACAATTGGGACCTGCAAAGCTTGTCACTTTCCTAATGGCTGGTGTGGAGAAACGTGGCGACCGGGGCGGGGGGGTTTCCTGTTGTGAATCCGATCCCCGCCGCGGAAGAGAGAGAGTGGGTGAGATCTCTCCTCCGGCGGGCGAGGCAGCCCCTGCCCTGCCCCGCCGGGTGGCTCGGGGGCGAGCAGGGAGCCGGGATCCGCGCGGGTGAGCGTGTCTCCTCATGGCGCCTTCCCTCCCGCAGGCTGTTCGGCATCAAGTGTGCCAAGTGCAAGGTGGGCTTCAGCAGCAGTGATTTGGTGATGAGAGCCCGGGACAACGTGTACCACATCGAGTGCTTCCGCTGCTCCGTCTGCAGCCGCCAGCTCCTGCCCGGGGACGAGTTCTCGCTGCGGGACCACGAGCTGCTGTGCCGGGCGGACCACAGCCTCCTGCTGGACAGGAGCGCGGCCGACAGCCCCCGGAGCCCGGGCCACCTGCAGAGCGCCAGGGCCCTGCATCTAGCAGGTAGGCGAGCCGGGCCCTGCGGCCCTGCGGGTGGGAGCGGCTCTCGCGGCCTGGCTGGAGGCGGAACTCGCATCCCAACGTTACGTGGTATCAGCACATCCCGTATCAACGTAACTAACATAAGATTATATAAGATACGCCTGCCCATGCGCTGCATTGACTGGGGTGCCTCCCCGACCCACCCAGGCTGCACTGAGACCCGCACCGCGCGGTGCCAGTGCGGCGCCCCGAGCGCGGCCGGGCAGGGCCCGCGGGCGGC
>NW_017728911.1:6732124-6760619 GCF_001723895.1 Crocodylus porosus | reverse complement strand
TATATATATATACACACACGCAAATATATCATATGTGTGTATTATACGTAGAAATAAACCTGTTATTTACACATACACATATATATGTACGTTTTTATTATGTACATATAGATATAAACATGCTATATACGAGCCTTGTTTTTTATATATATAAACAAGTTTATATCTGTATACACACAAATATATATGCGTGTATTAGACAGATACAGAAATAAACCTGTCATATTTGTAGATAAAAATCTGTTATATACACACACAAATATATACGTGTGTGTATGATATAGATACAAGTGTAAACCTGTTATCTAGAAGCCTGTTCCTATATCAATACGGGGGGCAGACAGGACCCCGTTGCATGTGCGTGCACACACACAGGCACGTGTGTTATAGGGCCGCAGCCCAGGCTCTTCACTACCCGGACTCCGCTGTACGTATTTCGTGTGTCTGTACCGGTGTGTACGACTATATCGGTACAGACGCAGGGCACGTTACTCACTGGGTGCGCGGGTGCGGACGCCGCCGAGACACCGGGATTTGCAAACCCAATCCGATCGCGAACGGTTCCCGGCCCCTCGCCTGTCGCCCGCGACATTTGCCCAGAAACCCGCGGCTGGCCGCGAGCAGCCCCGCCGGGAGAGCGATCCGGGCCGCGGGAGTCGCTCGCTGCTTTGCCCCGGCGCAGCGCTGCGCTCGTTGCAGCCCGCAGCCGCCCCCGCCCCGGGGCTTTCCCGCCGCGCAGCCGGGCCTTGCCCCCGGGCGCTGGCGCGGGAGGATCCGCGCAAGCCACGAAGGCTGGGGCTCCGCTTCCCACCCGCGGGCCGGACCTACCGCGGAGCCGCCGGTGCGTGGGGCTCGGCCCGCGGCGGCGCCTCGACGTGGGCCGGTGCCTGAGCCCCCGCTGCTTGTCTCGTCCGCAGAGTCTGCAGGGCCTGACGGGGACGCCGCTGGTGGCCGGCAGTCCGATCCGCCACGAGAGCGCGGTGCAGGGCAGCGCCGTGGAGGTGCAGACCTACCAGCCGCCCTGGAAAGCGCTCAGCGACTTCGCGCTGCAGAGCGACCTGGACCAGCCCGCCTTCCAGCAGCTGGTGAGCGCGGCCCGGCCTGCAGTGGCTGCCTCGGGAGCCGCCTACACTGGAGCCGGGGCGGGGGGCATCCCGCGCCGGGGCCTGTGCTGCCCCCGCGCCGTCGGGGGGCCCTGGTGTCCCGCTCCCGTGGCAAAGCAGACACCCCGCTGGGGGGAGAGGGTCACGCCGCTTCCCGGCTGCCCCATGGGCTCAAACCCTCCCCGGGGCCTGCTCGACTGTCCCCAGGCCCCCTAGGCAGCAAGCCCCTCCCGGCCCGGCCCGAGCTCCCCTGGCTTGGGCGGCGCAAAGGGCCGCAAGATCGGGCCCAGGGCTGCTCCTCGGAGCGGTGACCCCGCCGCCCCGGCCGGGCCTGAGCTGGGAGAGGACCAGCAACAACGAGCGGCGGGTGCTGTTCAGTCCATGGGAGGCGGTGGCTGCGGGCGTCATTAACTGGGCATTTCCCAGCACCGGGAGCGGCAGGGATGAACCGCGGGCCCCGACATCAGCCCGCCCGCACTGCGCGGCTGCCCTGGGCCGCTGCTTGCTCTGCGATCCGCGCCCGGGGACCGCCGCGCCTCTGCCCGAGCCTCTTAGAGCCGCGCTGCCCCGAGGGCGCCTGGGCCGCCGCGGCCCCGTGCTCGGTTCCCTGGAGCGCCCGGCCCCACCTCGGTGCTGAAGTGGGAGGTGGGCGGGAGCTGTCGCCAGCAGAGCCGCTGCCTGGCAGCGCGCTGTGGGGTGAGCGCTTGTCCGAGAGGCAGGGAAGGGCTCCGGAGAGTGCCGGAGGCCCGCTCTAGAAAGCCGAGCAGCCGCCACGCTCCCCTGCCCTCCCCGTCCGGGCAGCGCTAGGAAAGCCGTCACCCCCGGAGCGGACAGGAACCGCTGCAGCTAACACGCGGCAGTTGCCGCACGTGCCCCCAGCCCTGGAGCGGGCCTGACCCGTGTCCCCGCTGCCTCCCTCAGGTCTCCTTCTCCGAATCCGGCTCCTTGGGCAACTCCTCCGGCAGCGATGTGACCTCCCTGTCCTCGCAGCTACCCGACACCCCCAACAGCATGGTGCCCAGCCCGGTGGAGACGTGAGGCGAGGCTCTCTTCGCGGACTTGGACTTTCGCATGCTCCTGCTCCCTGCATGAGACACGCCCGGCCTCCGGCCCCGAGCGCCAGACGAGCTCGGGTTTTAACTTATTGTTATTTAAAAACCAAGAGCAACAGCGAAACAAAGCGCGCCCCGACGGCCAGCACGCCCCAGGACCCGGGCTGCGGATTTTCATGTTGATGTTTCGTTTGTTCGTTTTGTCTTTTTTTTGCAAAGCAAAAAACTGTCCAAACGCCGGTGGATGCCCGAGAACGAGCCCCCAGGCCCTGCCCGAGCGGGCAGGCGATTTATCGTTTTGTCTTTTGGGAACAAAATCTAACGGGGAGCAGGGGGGCTTGTATCTTCCTCGGGGCGGGGCGGGACCAGCACCATCCCTCGGCCCGTGTCTGCTCGGACCAGCCCCTGCCCCGGGACCACGGGCACCCCGACCTGCCTGGGGGCGAGGAGGCTCCCCGCATGACTGCCGGACGCGGGCGGGGAGGAGGGCGGGCGGGACGCGCTGTCGGACAAGCCTGTAACCAGCCGCACTAAGTTATTGTTATTTATTGGCGGAGCCGCCGCCGCCGGGGTTGGCTTGTGATGAGCGGAATAAAACAGCAGCAGCAGCAGCAGCAGCAGCCCCCGCCTCTGTGCGCGCCCGGCGGCACCTGCGAGCGCCCGGCCCGGCTCGCTCCGGAGTGACTCCCGGCGGGGCCCAGCCGCCTCAGCGGGCGGGAGCGGGCACTGTGGCTCGCGCCGGGCGCTCCACGGCCGGGCCCGGGACGCAGCTGCAGCCGCAGCCCGGGCGGGGTTCGAGGCCCCGCGCGGCTGGGAGCCGGCTCCGCGGACAGGCTGCCGGGGCTGCGCGAAAAGCCGAGGGCGGCCCCGGACCTCTCGTGGCCCGCCCGACTCAGCCGCCGCGTGGGGCGGGGCAGCGCCGGGCAAGGGGCTCCCGTCCGCGCCCTTGGCGGGTCCCCTGGGCCGGGCGGCATCCGGCCGGCGGCGCGGTGCGTGGTCCCGTCTAGACGGCGGCGGCTGCTTATCTGCGCCTGGCATCACCTGCAAGCGATCCGCCGCCGGCCCGCCCCGCCCCGGCCCGGCGTTCGCCCTGTTCTCCCTGAAGCCCCGGGGGCGGCTCTGCCGGGCGGGTGCGGGGGGCCTGCTCGCCCCCTCGGGCGGGAGCGGAGAAAGAGGCCCCGGGCGCGGGCCTGGTCCCTCAGGCCAAGGGACACCCCTTCCTGCTGCTCACCCTGCTCAGGGGCCCGGCCAGGGCCGTGACAGACCGTCCTGCTCCCTCCTTGGGGATCCACCCTCCCTCTGGGCCAGCACGGCTGAGGGGAGGCATCTCTTTCCTCTAGGCCCCTTCCATGCTTGGCCTGGTGGCCAGGGACCTTGTGCCAAGCACAAAGCTTAAATCCTGGCAGCTAGAGGATGAGTGAGGAGGGCTGCCAGGGCTCTGCCTTTTGTGGGGGAGGAAAGGCTCCGGCACTGAAGGCAAATAAAGCAACAGGAGAGGCCCAGAGGCTGGGGCAGCTCTGCCTGTCCCCTCTGCTCAGCCCTGACAGATGCCTGGGGGACAATTTCCCAAGTGTAGGACCAGGCCCAGGACACTGCTAGGTGTGAGCTCCTGTGGCTTTACACAGGGTGTCTCTTCATTTCTCTTTTGCCATGAATTCTAGCTCCCAACTCCCCATTGTCTCCCCTGCTAAAGGGGAAAATAAAGGTTTGAAGTTTTATGTCAAAAAGGACAAATGTCTCCACCATTCGGGTTAATCAGAGTTGTGGCACGTTTATTAGATGCCAGTAACAACATGATTTATGCATGGCTTGAAAATAAAGGCAGTGAATGATGTGCAGGGAGCACAGCAAGGTCTGGGAGAAATGGACGAGATTTCCTACGCAAGGCCAGCAGACTGCAAATGATACCCCCGAGGGGAGCCTGCCCCTGGTGATGAGCAGGTGAATGCTAAGAGAAGAGCCATGACCAGGCCTGGGCTGCTCTAAGGCAGAGCCACACTGACAGAAACCCCTCCTAACCCTCATCTCACTGCCTCCAAAACATCCAGACACTCAGGCAGGATTTAAAGATTAAAGACTTTTTGGTCTTGTAAAAAGCAAAGCAGTGACAGCTAGAAAAGCAGGAGAGAGCAAGTGCCCTTGAAACCCCAGCTGGTTTTCACCAACCAACCTATGCGGAGGATTGGTATTGCCAGGTTTTTGGCTTTAATTTTTAAAATTATTATGAGGGAGCACCAAAGTCATGGTCCAAAATTCTGTGGTGACTCCCCCTGGAGCAAAGCACCTAAGATTAATGGGACTCATGGCTTCCAAGAGACATCACTCACCTGATGGTTTGGCTTAGACTAAGCAGCTCATCATTCCTTTATATATATTTTACCATTTTGTTATCTGCCTGTAATTTGTGATCTCTCTCCTCTGCCCTTTGGATTCTCTGTTCACCTCATCCACAGATGTGCTGCCCTCAGTCCTGGGCATCAGTGGAACTGCTTTCCAGACCCTAAGCAGAAACTGTGACCTGAAAAAAGAGATGGTCCAAGCCAGTGGGACTCAACCTTTTGGCCCCATGGGCCAAATGAGTGGTGTGGGGCCAGTCTGTGATTTGGATTGGACCCTGTGCTCAAGCACTGGGCCTGCATACCTGGATCCAGGCCATGCTGCCTCTGCCCAGCTCCATGTGTTGGGAGCAGGGCCCCATAACACTGTGCTGTCCCTGCCCAGTCCTGTGTGCTTGGATTAGGGCCCCCAGAATGTGTGCTACTTCCATCCTCTTCTGCATGCCAGGATTGGGCCCCAGGACCTCAAGTCACCTCTGTCTTGTCCTACATGTGGGCATTGGGCTCTGGGCCCTGCATCACCTCTACCCCATTTGGTGCGTTAGGATTGGGGCCCTGGGACCCCACACTGCCTCTGCTTAGGCCAGCATACTGGGATCAGGGCCCTGGCACCCCATACCACTTCCACCAGCCTGTGTGCACTGGGATCAGGGCTTGGGGGCCCTATACAACTTCTCCCTGGCTCCATGTGACAGGATTGGGCCTCACACTGCCCTGCACAGTGGATCTAGTGCAGAGGTTTACAGCAGAGCCCCACAGGATGGATGACAAAGTGCGGGGAGCCTGATCTGGCCCATGGGGGTTGAGCACCATTGGTTTAAGCCCATCCAGATTCACACAAGGCCTTGTTTTCCTTAGCCTGCCTTGGCAATAGGCTGTTTTCTACTGAGTAAAGTATTTAAGCACTGACTATACTCCACCTTCCAGTCTCAGAAAAAAAAGTCTGAATGAATCCTTGGTGATCAAAGGCGCTCCAATGATCCTTCTGGGACCTGTCTGCAAAGACTCTAAATCTTGTTTGCTTAATGGTTCTTGTAGCCCAAATGCTTCATATTTCCAAGAACCACAGACTTTTCCAGCCGGTGACATGGATATGTTAAATAGGTTTAGAGATCTTAACAAGGAACCAAAAGGCTACCTATCTTTAATCCTTTCCCCTCAGCTCATTTGGTTACTCATAACAAACACTGGCAGCAGAGTCAGGGCATAAAATGCCCTCTTTTTCCTTCCTTCTCCACATCAACAGAAAATTTCATATTTGCCATCTTGCATTTTGCTTTTTCTAGGAATTTTCAATCCCCAATTCCCTCTAGGTTATGAAAGTGGGTAACCTTGAAATACAGTAGGACTGTGAGCTTGAGTGTCCTTCCAGCTGCAAATGACATTTACATCCAGTAGCTGACTGCCACTGCCAGCACTTAGTGACCAGCAGGAGATTGCTTCACAATCACGGCCACAGCTCGGAAACACTGGAAAACAGAGCACTCAATCCTGTCCATATCCTGCATGTGAGAGCTTGCTGTGGACTTGAGAGAAAGCAAAGACAGGAAACGTGAAGTAAAAATAACAGAGTTCAAGCGTGGAGCTCAGTTGTGAGAGCAGGGATGACTGGATTCATCCCTCCTGACCTGTTAAATTAGGGGTAAGATTGTTGTTACTTTTATTACTTTTATTATTCTAGGAGGTCACTGTGGTAGGTGCTGTAAAAACACAAACAAGACTCTCCATGCCCCAAAGAGTTTATAATCTTGTAAAATACCTGCATGACAGGGTTGTTTGAGGCTTACTTAATGCATGCTCTTGGGGTAGGTGCATCCTTGGACAAAAGGCTGCAAGGGAAGTACACAGTAACGTTGTTACATAATGTTAACATTGAACTATTCATTATGTAGCACTGTGAATGTGCCTGTGACTCTAATCATACCGACAATGTTCTGCACTCTTTTGTCTGGTACCAGTTTGATTTTCCAGGTTCTATGTTGTTTCCTCCACTGGCCCTGTTCTTCCATGGTGTCATAGGCTAAGTTTGTGCCATCAGAACATCTGCAGTTGTCATACATCATATTGTTACAAATAATGACTTGCAGCATCAATAGTTCTAGAAGCCAGCTGGCTTATAAGCACAAAAACATCTATTTATGCTGAAAGGTCTTGATTTTACAGAAAAGTAAGGGAAGAAACGAAGGACAGTGAAGAGCTTGCTAAAATCCATAACTCAAGAGTGTGCTGGGGAACACTCTATGGCCTTGATTCTTCAAGACATTTATTTCATGCAGGGCACTCCCAGGCCTGCACTAATCTGCCCTCTAAAGTGTAGAGAGACATTTTATAGGCCTTATGCATTATTTCAAAGACAATGCAAGTTAATGCTATCACATTATTTACACATTATTATTTGCTTATAATAGGGCTCTCCAAATTCCCAGTGGCTGGGGGCTGTATGCCCCACAGGCTGCACCACGGCAAGCCACAGGTCGCCATGCAAATGTCTCCACTGTTGCACTGCATGCCTGTGCAGGCCCAGAGACGCCCTCTGCTTCCTGCCACGTCACCCCACCCCCTGGGTGAGGGCAGGAAGCAGCAGCCAGAGAAGGTAGGGGGAGCTTGGAGCCCTTGCAACTGGAGCAACTGGGTTGGGGAAGGGGCGGGGGACAGGACACTGAGAAGGGCAGGGGCCAAGGGCTGAAACTTAATTCCTTGTAGATCACATATGGGCCTTGATTTATAGTGTCATTTATGCTGTGCTTTTTTTATATCCATAGATGTTAGGGTCAGAAAGAACCTCGGTAGGTCACTGAGTCCAACCCCCTGCCCTGGGCAGGAAAGAACGCTGGGGTCAGATGACCCCAGCTAGGTGCTTTAATTTACTTATGTGAACAATATCCGTAAATTGCTTGAGACATTTTTCTCTCATCTCACATTTATATGTACCTGTTTGGTATTCCTGTTCACCAGGGTCAGCATACATCTGATATTGCCATATTTTTGTGGAGTAATTGTAGCTTCGCTATTCGGAAAAAAATATTTTCAACAAACTCTGTAATTACATATTTTAATATTACTTGATATAAGCTTCATGAAAACTCACTATATTAACAGTAACAAGATGAAGCACACTTTTTTTTAACAACTATGAAACTTTAAAAATGTGTGTGGTTTAAAAAGTTTATTACAAATGACCTTGTTCTAAAAGAGGAACAAACTTTAAACCAAGTCAAATCAGGTTAAACTCTTCAGAATTTGGATTAATTCAAAGTATAACTCAACAAGACTTATTTTTCTATATATGAGTTTGTGTTGTTTATGGAAATTTGACCATACCAACATTTGTAACATAAAGTCACACTAAAGACAGAATAAGTTATTTTATTACAAGATATATAGAACATAGTATTTTCTATACCTGGAACCTAATTTAATCAGTTTTGCAGTGCAAGAAGTAACCACATCACAGAAACCAGGGCATAGTATAGAAATGAAATAAACTCAAATTTTTCAAAATTACAAGATAACATTTTAAAGTATCTAATGTACTTATGATATAAATAGTGCAAATTATATATATATATATATCTATATATAGATATATATATCTACAGCATAAGTATTTAGAATACCGAAATGTTTCCAGAACAGATTCTTAAAGAATGTACTTAACAAACTGCTTAACATTAAAACGTAAGATTTTTTGAAAATGAAAACAAAAACACACTTATTTTTTCAAGAAGAACTGCCGTGCTTCTTCCCAGGCCTGGCGAGGGAATCTGTTAAACAGCTCAAGATAATCGTGGGAACTGAAGAATTTTTCTGTTGAAGAGAGAATGTAAAATTACCAAACTATTCCTTCTCAAGATAAGATTGTAATGAAATCAGGAGAAAAACACTGTGGCCAATTCAACCTGATTCACCTCTTTTACCCCTCTTTCCCCCAGCTCTGAAAAGGAAGAATAATTTTACATAACTACAGAGACAGATTTAGGAGGAAGCAAAGAGGGAGGCCATATCCTGCTTCTAATAAGGTCAAGGCAAATTTTTTTTTTTTTTTTTTTTTTTACAGGCTCAGGCTTCTGCTCCATGTATTAAGAGGGCTTTATTCACCTTTTTGCAGTTTAGCTCTGGCTACATGTTAGGGCAGCCACAGATCAACTCTATCTTGCACTTACTTTCTAATTACTTCAATGAGGACCCATGCATGAGAAAAGGCTTATGTACAAAACCAATAAAATCAGGAATTTATTTTGCACACACTTTTGCACATGGGTGCTCCTAATGAAGTTAACTGGGTCTGCTCCTGTGAGTGAAAGTTTGTAGGAGCAGCCTGTGAGAGTACTGTAAATGATCACAACTGAGCTTCACACTACACTGGATTTTTTAAATTTAAATCAAAACTCTTTTCAGAGTGAAATAGAATGAAAAGCCAAAAATGTTTACTTAATGGAATATTGGCTTTTAGTTGGAAATGTATGTAAAATGTATGTAAATGAACTATTGAATAAACCAAAATATACTGATTATATTGGTAATAAGCTTTGTTTGATGCAAAGGGAACTTGTTTGGACAAACACCTGTCACCAAGTACATTTTTCATGTTTGAAATTCATTCAGTTTGACAATGAAAATAAAAGTAAATTTTCACTTTGTTTTTCCATGTTTCACTAGCATGCACACAGCACTATAATGCCTGTGTTGCCAAAACTACAGGAGCATGCCTGTTTCAAGGCAAATAAAAGAGTTTAATTTACATTATGACATAGCTCAAAAATGGCATGAAGACATTTCTATTAATAGTGCATACTGCGTAACATTTTGTTTTATAACAAAGCCTAAATTTTGAACTTGGGGTTGACAGTGAGGACACTATTCATATATTTTTTAAAAAGGTACACTGTATTGTGTGCAGAATACAGAGAATCCAAGATCAGCTCTTGAATCCTCAGCACACTTGGGCCTCAAGGCTGTCTAACAGGCCATGACAGTCTCAGATTAACATTTTCCAAAAATTTAGTCTGCAGCAGTTAAACATATTCTACATTCCAAAAGTATTTAGATGAACAGAAGGAAAACGTAAAACCCCTAAATAGTCACTCACATGACTAAAGTTACATATGTGTGTAAGGATTTGCTCTAATGTACATCGCAAGGCAACTAATATCCATATCCTTAACATATAATACTATAATCAGCAAAAACTACAAGTTGCAAGTCATATAAGTTGAACTAAAAGAGTTTTGCCAAATTTGTGATGGCATTTTATTTGCATTCTGTTTACAGTGAAAGCTGATGCTAGAAAGCTGAATCAAAGCAAAACGTAATATCTATGTTTTTTGTTATAGAATTGATAATTTTATAAATGTCCTAGACATACCCCGTGATTGAGAAGACTGGTTATCCATTTGGCCTGAACTCTGTGCAAAGTCCTATAAAAATAAAACAAATCTATTTTTATATGCATTATATGAAGGAGAATTTTAAAAAGCATTCTTATTCTTTACAGTTACAAAAAAATACAACCCCTTTGAAACCTGTAAATTAACTAAAATACAAAAACTATTGATCTTTAAAGTATACACTTTTAAGAAAAACTTTTTTTTGCATACTCAGCATAGTGGGGCAAACCTTAATGCCTTTTTAAGGAATCAGAATTACTTTTTATTATAATTTTTTTAAGGAAACTCTAGATACTGCTATTTAAAACAAACAAACAAACAACCCCCCTCCCAATTGTCTTGTCACATTAGCACTTTCTACTTTGAATATACACTTACAATTTCTTCAGTTGTCACATATTATCATCTCTGTTTACCTATAGTATGAAAAATCAATGGAAGTTTTTCCCACAGGGCTGATTACACTACGACTAACTGTATAACAACTTTCAACCATAATAAAATCTGGGTGTCTATCTGCCAATCCTGCATAATCCTAACTCATCTAGGACTTGATCCTGGACTCATTGAAGCCAATGGGGACTGTCTGACTTCAATTCAACATACTGAGGCACATAAGTAGGCACTGGGACTACTCAAGTAAGCAGCACTAATACTTAGAAGAGCAGGGCTCTCAGGTTCAGGCCCTTTGCTTAGGTATCTGTTGAATATAGGTGATGTGTGGTCTGACATAAGAGCACGACTGTATCCAGTCAAGTATATTTTATTAAATATTTTGGTCTGTTTTAACACAATACATCTAGAATTAGAGGCAGTACAAATTAGTTGGAAGGTGAAGAGAATGGAAATGAATCTTTTTTTAGGCTGGCGTTATCTGAATAGCTGTGAAGTTTGACTGACTTGTTTTCTTCTGACATACCATCATCGCACATTTTTCTCAAACACAACTATATTTTTTGTAAGTTGCCAAACATTTAAATAAGAGAAGGATTTCATTCTGCATTTCCTAGTATGGGAAGAATCTTATTTTCTAATCTTGGGGGCAGATCCCACAATCCTTAACTGAAACTCAACTGAACCAAATGAGAGATTTGCTGCCTAAAGATGGCAGTCCGGCCTCTGATAACAGCAAGTTAATATTTACGGGCTAATGCAAATCTACTGTTTGCTTATCAACATTTAAAAATCCCTTAATTCTAACAGGAATTAATTTTTGTGTGTTTTAAACATCTGGGGTCAGGTTTTTAGGTGGTAGTAACTGTCAGGCTGCCAAACTCAGCAAAACTATGACAATTCTCACCAGATGAAGATCTGTTGTTGGAATTTTAATTTTAAGATTAAACTAAAAAAAGCCCCCGATAAACCTGTAGCTCGTGTTAGCTTTTGAATTATGTATATTCTTGTGAACCAGAAATCAAAACAATACCTAACCAGTATTAATATTTAATAAAATTAGTTTAACTTTTGTAACTTTAGTTATACTCAGTCAAGGACCATACTCTATCAGGGACCATTTCTCAAATGCCAACTTCTCTCCTACAATGGAGAAAGCAAGATAAATAACTTTAATTATCTTGGAAAGGATTGGAGTGTTTTTTCCCCCCTTCTGGTTGAGAAAAGTGGTGTAATTTGTATATGGAGCTTATTTATATTTTTTAAGTTAGTTCAAAGGTTCAGAGTTTTCATACAAGAACTATTCATTACTTTAATAACTAAATCAAAACAAACATGATTTTTTATGGCATGGCAATATGAGATTGAGATGAATTATTTTTCAATATAAAATTCTAGTGTCCCTTGCAACAATTAGGTAATACTTTTTAGTATCTTAAATTATAAAAATACAAACAGTTATACTCAAAAGTTTGATGTCATCCAAAGATGAGTAAATATTTAGCTTTTATGCCTTCTCCCCAAAAATCTACCCAGTCCAGCTTCTGACTAACTGCAATGAATTAGGAAAAAAAGCACACTTCATTTTCTCCATTCACTAAGTCTTAAGTCATCAGTTACATATAACATTGCGTTGTCAATGGTTATGGCTTTTACTTGATGGCTAAAGGCTGTTCTATAATTGAAAAATATATTTTCAAATAAAAAAAGACAAAACCTACATGTAACTTTTTAATATGAAAATAGTTAATAGTATTTATGAAAAATAAATACAATCTAATGGAGAAAGCAAAGAATATAAATTAAAGAGAGAACAATCCTGCAGAAACCTTTACTGAGAGTAGCTTCAGCAACTTCAGTGAAATACAGGCTTGAGCAAATGTTGAAAAGATCAGGGCTATAGTGTGTGTTCTGTACATTTGTGTAATGTATGTGCATGTGCGTATGTGTGTGCATGTGCGTATATCTAAACACTATACAGTTAGATCTATCTATCTCAATCATTTAGTTCTCTGTAAATCTGTGGTACCTAGTATAAAACAGTGCATCTATATTTAAATAGGTATACTATACAAGGCAAATACTGCTGTGCAATATATAAGGTTCTTTAAAAATAGAAAAGGACTTGTTAAGTAGCAGCTGCATCCAGTTGCAATCTCATCAATATGTCCAGTAACCTTAACAAAAACATTCCTGCATGGGACAGTGAAAAGCTCTACTGCTCTGTAATCTTTCAGTACTATAAGAAGCGTCAAGTACAGAAATAATCTATGGTTTAGAAAAAAAGAAATCTGTGAAAGATATCTTGAAGTACTTATGTTGTTTACTCCTGTTATTTAAAGTCAATTAACTGCACATAACACAGGGAAGACAAAACAAACTGTAGTAATAATATTGTGTGTAATCGTACATCACTGGAATATCTACCTGAATAAATGTGGCAAGTAAAACACAACTCATCTCCTGCTCCAGAATGATCTTGTTCTGCAGGTTATTGTAACAAGCAGCTATTAGTGAAGGGAAGAGCACTTTGATTAGGCGAGGATCACTGAAATACTGGAAAGGCAACTGGCATAGCTTTTGCAGCACTGTGGGGTGACGACCAGATTGTACAATTACCTGAAAATAGAAAGTAACATAGCATTAGAACACCTGTGCTAGACATGTAAATCTCTGTTTTTCCTTTTCCATTAACTGGCAAGAAACAATGCCTAAGTAGAAGAAAACATTTAATTAACACATTAAAAAAAGCCTAAAACATTTCATTAAAGTAATTCCTGTTTTATCATGGAGGTTATTTTGCAAGGATGCAAGCACCTTTTTTTGTGTCATTTAAATAAAGAAATAAAAAACAATAGCCGTTTGAAGACTACAACGAAATATATTATCTACTGGTGCCATAAAAGAGAGAAAGACTACAAAGATGCATAATAATTTACAAACACAAACAACACATGCTTTTTAAATGACAAGCATGTTTTCAGAAAAATAACCAAGAAAGATCACAGCAATGAAATAACCCTTAAGATGCTCGATCACCCTTTACTAGAATTCTCTCTAGCAATTATAGAAGACTATGTTTCATTGTAGATGTCTGCTATGCATTCACTCAGGCACTGAGAAGAAAAGGTGATTGTAACTTGCACAGCAATAAGTTTCAGCAAGTAGAGACTCAGAAAGATCCTCCCATCTGTATTTCTTATCTCAGTTTCTATCAGTGCCACTGACTCTAAAAGGAGAATTGTTTAGATAAATGGGACTGTTGTCATGAAGCAGGCTCGGTTTACAACTGTGTACATCTTAAGAAATAAGGCAATGTCATTAATGGTCTCTTGCAGGGGAACCCTCCTAATTTACTCACTACTCCTACAAAGTCCTGATGATAAACTAAGAAATGTCAAAATCAGATCTGTTCCAAGTAATCTTGATTAGACGATTGTAATATGAAAGAGCTGCTTGACCCAAAGTTGGCTTTCCAGTAAAGGAGGAAGCTCCTATAAGGTTAGGAACACTGTAAAACTTAAGGTCGTGCCTGTAAATTGTACTTGGAAAAACACAATTTTACAGGTACACACCCAGACAGGACTGCATTCAAATTAAAACCAGAAGGACAGAAAGAAGCAGTGGAGACCACAGGAACATAAATTACAGGGATTTACAAGTTTTCAAAGCACTTTTAACAATATGTTAAGAACACACTCAGTTGATAATGCAGTTCAGTTTAAAAACAAGATCAACAAAGTAATAGTTCACATTTTTCAGTTCAATAGCTGAAAAGACACTGAAAACCCTTCAGAGAATGTTGATAGAAATGTCTTAATTCCCTTAAATCCAGGAGGAATTTTAAAAAGACAACCAAATATGTGACAATCGGGCATACTTTCAAACATTGCTCTTCTGGGAAAAAATATCAGCTATTTATCAATAAAGCGTTTGGATGAATTGCTCTTTAATAATCAGTTATAAATTCTATAAGTAAATGATTGTCACTTTAGAATTTGTAATTACCTGTTACATTTTCAACTCTACATTTGCAATTATATTTCTGTAACTTTATATTCTTTTTAATTCTGCTACTAAAAGTCATTAATTTAAACATTCTAGCACAGGCTAAAGAAACTGCAAAGGATACACCTTTGACTAATGAAGGAGAGAATTTTTTGGTTTCTTGTTAATGGCTACTGTACATAACAAACAAGCAGGAAAGGGAATTTTTAGGATACTCTATTTCTCATCCTACATTATCAACTCTGTGTAGTTCTTCAAAATGGAACATTATTAGTGACCTCTTTCCAAAGCTGCCAGATAGAATTAATGGAATTAGTATTTAAATCATGTCCTTCCTTCCCCTGCAGTTTTAAAGTTCAGTTGTACTATGAAAGCATCACCACTAAATGTAGTGAGCTAATATACTGATTATTTTAAGTCTGGTATTTATCACATATGGAATCAATTTAATGATTTCAGTTCATTGTATTTAACATGGTTACTAAAAATGATAGACTGGTAATATGTACTGTGCACAAACCCACAAAAGAATTACCTTCTTAATGAAAAACAATGAAAATAAAGCTTCCTAGTTCAGTATCAGGGACTGGAGGAAATACGCTCAGCACCCTGGCTTAATAAAAACAGCAAAGAAAACAAACCAAATCTTTGCCCCTATGTCCTTCTTTATGATAAAAAAGGACTGTTGCAAGACTACTCTTTTTTCCCCCCTTTTTTAACAGCAGAAATTTCAGATCCTCATTCCATCTCTTTGCTGAAGGACCTTGGCAAGGTTGCAGGACCACAGTAATGAGGTCATAAGAGGCTGTAACCTGAGCTAGAGTTCCCCCTTTCCACAATTCAGTGAGGAAAGGGGAGGGCTGATTCTCTACTGTCTACCTGAACCAGATTATTTACCTATAACTTGCTTTTCCTGCTACTTTTCCTTCAGCTTGCTCAGCACATAAGTTAAAAGTTCCAGTTTGTCTGGCCTTCTTTATTCAGCAAAGAATATAGGCAAATATTTAATTTTCGGTTCTATGTAGGTGCTCAGAATCTATTTCCTAAGCGTGTGCTTGACTGTTTTGCTTAATTGAGGCCTCTATATCAAATGAATAAAAGCTACGCTATTTTAATACACATTTTCTGGACAATTTAAACTTAGCCTACAATTTACACTACTATTTGCAAGAGCTAATCCAAATGATATAGTGCAAAAAAAAAGTGCATTTTGTTGGGAGCTTTAAAAATGTTCATATAACTCTCTTGTCTACCTTATTGTTGGCTGCAGCTCAGAAAACCTCCATTTGATATCGCCTACTTATCCCAGGCTGCATTTTGTCCAACGCACAACAAATAGGTAAATAACTCTGTGAAGATATGGGTTACTAATGTTTCCACAGACTGGCTGAACCACATTTACAATATATGAAGCTATCAGAAGGACAGCAAACATGTTTTTGGTAGTTAGAACAATGCAATAACCATATGTGGTCATATTTAATTGTAGCTTTGTTTGGCCACAAATAAAAAGCCACAACTAAAACTCATAACATGAAGCTTAAACTGCCAGTACTGAAGAGTTCTCAGCTACATTTTAGAGTTAAAATCCCCAATATGCAATCATATACTTAAAGTTAAGCATTTAAGTCATTCTGGCTAATAACACAGTCCACTCCTAAGTTAAATACTACTAAAAATAAAAGCAATCTTGTAACATCCATTGTGTTGAAGACCGTATCATCATATAAACTGAAGCTCAGAACTTGACAAGAACACAACTTGAAAGTGATACAAAATAAATCTATCTTTCCTTCAGTAAAGGCTGGGATACTGATAAAGGAGGACTTCAATAGGAAAGGGGCATCTTTCTGCTATTGGTCATCAATGTTAGGGATTCAGGGAAGTGACGCAGCAGAGGAGAGTCAGGTTGGCAAACCTGTAAACAACGTTGTAATGTGAGAGTCTGGTAGGTAGGAGGTCTGATCTGAGGTGCTCTTCATTAGAAGAAGGGGGGAGGGAGGAGTTTATCACTCAGGAATGCTTTTGGAAGTACCTATTTGTGACACTTCTTCACTATCTAACCAACTGACCTCTTAGTCTCCTTCCACCTCCATCAGGTTCACCTGACTTTAGCATCTCTGCTTGCACTAGGTATTTGTCATGCTCTAGGGAGCAAGAGGTATACCCTGGTTCCACAGAGCTGAGGAGTTGTGCTCTATCAGAAACGAGTTGTTCTATCAAAGGTCAGAACAGAACTCATTTCTGATGCCTCTAGATGGCAGTCTGTGACACCTACCCTTAATGCCAGCCCTGTTATTTTACAATGATTGTATGTTCAATTTTAGCCAAGAGTAAATTATATGAAACAGAATGCTGTCTGACATTCATTATCATATGAAGAATTACCTAGTTTTAATCAAGATGCATTTCTAAATACTGTGCTAGAAAAGACACACCAACAGGTCTATAGACAAAAGGAAAGCAATTAATTCATAAAGTGAACTAAGCCTGCAATTCTATGTGCTGCACATTCAAAATCCTCTGAATGTATATGGAAACCAAGCAAGCTGAACCTAAAAACACAGTGGCCACAAGATACATATATATGGTTCTTATAAAGCAGAGGGTTCTCTGTGGGTGTCTTAGGAATCTTGTTTCTTTTATAGAATCATAGAAAATTAGGGTTGGAAGGGACCTCAGGAGGTCATCTAGTCCAACCCCCTACTTGAAGCAGGACCATCCCAGCCAAAGCTTTGTCTAGCCAGGACTTAATAACCTTCAAGGATGGAGAGTACACAACTTCTCTGGGTAATCTGTTCCAGTGTTTTACTACCCTCTTTTAGTGAGAAATTTTTTCCTAATATCTAACTTAAACTTCCCTTGCTGCAACTTGAGACTGTTGCTCCTTGTTCCGTCTTCCTTTTATTCTCAGACTAAAAGCTCACTAAAATTTACTACATTTACTGTACAAATGTAAGACATCACTCACTAGGTTTTTGTAGGGGAAAAAAGAAAACAACCATTCCTAAAAGTTTAACAGTTAGCCTGGTATATCAATGAAATGTGGAGTAAAGCACCTTGCATTTGCCACAGGGTAAGTGGTCCACATAGACACTTGCCGCAGAGTAGCCAACTCTCTTACTCCGTGTTAACTTGCTCATTTGTCCATACCATTAGCCTTCCAGAGTGAGCTGGACAGATTCTAAAAAGGGCTGAAGTAAACAATATACTACATAGTGGGCATGTCTATATGTGATGCTACATTGCCATAGCAACATACTATGGCGGTATAGCATCCATGGGCAAAAGCTGTGATGCCACTATGTTGCCATAGCAACGTGCTTCCACAGCATAGTGCATTGCTATGGTGATATAGCGGCTAAAAATAATTGTGCACTGCTGGCACAGCACAGTATGGACTGTTATTGCACCGTCAGGGCATGTGTAGATGTGCACATTGGTCCAGAAATAAAAGGAAGATAAATCAAATAAAGTATAACTACTCCCACCCTGTAGGATGAGATGGTGGTAGAGAAAGTCTCACTTTTATGTTAGGACAGAATTTCAGCATGAAAATTGGAGTGTCTGCTGAAGGGTACAGTTATCTTCACTATTTCTTGCCCTTGTAAGTTCTGCCTTAAATCCGAGTTGGGATAGTTTTACTTATGTGTCAACAGATCTTCCATTCCCAGCTCCTGGAATGATCCCATGCCCTCAATGGAAAGCAGCAGAGGGCAGAAGTTCTTTGTTCAGTTGCTATTAAACACAAAGTTTCCAATAACTCCAGAGTGGATTTTCCCCAGAGCTTGGAAGGTAATGGTGTGTGGTGGCCCTGCTAAGAGCTCAAAGATATTTTACTTTTCAGGCTGGATCCTGGAGCCTCTAATGAGTTCCCTTAGAAGCATACAGTAGTAGGGCAAAATCTTGGAAGGGGTAGCTTTACCTTGTTAACATGGGGAGGGACACATTCATATGCAAACATGTCAGAAACCTTTACACAGAAGAACCATAAGAATAGGGGACTTTCTGTTTCAGTGAACTCAAATAAAAGCCACAGGTCTGCTGAGCAGGGATGACTTATTGGGTCAGCATGGTGAAAGCATACCAGTTTCTGGAGCATAAGGAATGATGTGATTAGCATCACACATTGGGCTGTGCTTTATTCCACAGTTCAAGTGACTAGGTACTCATCTGCAACTCGTAGACTGGGGATGGCCTTTGGTGTGAATCCAGAGCAAGTCTCAAATTCACACCTCCGGACCTGAAGCTGCTGTGTGACTGGGTCCCAGTGTCTGGTGAGCTCCCTGATATCTGATATCCCCCCTGCAGATAACACTGTCTGGTATCTCCCCTGAAGATAATATTTTGAATCTTGATTTAATGTGTCCCCATATTCCCCTTGCCCCCCCTGTCTATGGGAGCGGTTTGGTGGAGTCCCAGCAGCCGGTGGGAAGGGGGGGTCTGGTGGTTCCCTTGCCTGTCCCTCCTGTACCTGACTTCAGGCTCTGGAGGAGCAGGTGAAGGAGCTGCAGGCTGAGGTGAGCAGGCTGTGGGGGATCAGGGCTGCGGAGGACGAAATTGACTCCTATTTCTGCTCACTGCAGGACCAGTTGTCCAACGTATAGACCCTCCGGGAGACACGTTCAACAGAGGAGTAGCAGAAGGTATCCACCAGAACCAGGGCTGCTCGGGCTAGCGTGGCAAAGGCTCCCCAGGTACAACTGGGGAACAGATACAAGGCCCTGGCAGCCCTGGTGGGGAAGGACGAAGGGGATGCCTCCAGCAGGGAGGGTGCCGCTCCATGCATGACACAGACGGCACAGAGGGGATGCACCATGAGGAAGAAATGCTGGGTCCTCATCATCAGGGATTCCATCCTAAGGGGAATGGAGGGTCTCATCTGTTGACTTGAGCCCGTGGCATGAGAGGTCTGCTATATGCCGAGGGCTAGGGTTCATGATATCACAGAGAGGATCCCAGCCTACATTTGACCCTCAGACCAATACCCTATGGCTCTTATCCATGTGGGAACAAATGATGCGGCCAGAGGCAACCCAGACCACATCATGAAGGACTTTGAGGTCCTGGGGGCCAAACTCAAGGAGACAGGGGCACAGGTAGTATTCTCCTCTATTCTCCTGGTAAGTAGACGTGGATGGCGACACGAGGCCTGCATTGGCGAGGTCAGCCGATGGTTACAGAGCTGGTGCCACCAGGCAGGTCTTGGATTCCTGGATAACGACCCATACTTTTGCATATGGGCTTGCTTGGGAGGGATGGGCTACACCTCTCCTCTAAAGGCAAGCGTGTATTCTCTTCCAGGTTGGCTGATCTCGTGAGGCATGCTTTAAATTAGCTTCGCTGGGGGATGGGGCCACAGGAGGACTTGAGGACACCTCCCAACCAAGACAGGTGATATGCACAAGGAGTACCCAGGTAAGTGATAAGGTTCCGGATAATCCTGGGAGTTGGGAGGGTGGCACATGCACCAATTCATGGCCTTAAATGCCTCTACACCAGTGCTCATAGTATGGGGAATAAGTAGGTGGAACTTTCCCTCCAGATAGCTGGTTCAAACCCAGACATAGTAGGGCTCACAGAAACCTGGTGGGATTCATTCCACGACTGCGCTGTTAATATTAGGGGCTATAGACTATACAGGTAGGATAGAGCGGGGAGGAAAGGCAGGGGTGTGGCGCTCCATGTCAAAGAGCAATACACATCCTCAGCTAGGAGGATGGGGTCGGAGGAGGGGCAGGCTGAAGTGCTCTGGGTCAGAATACAGGGGGGTCATGGGGAAAGGGACTTAACAGTGGGGGTCTACTACAGATCTCCCAACCAAGGGGAAGAGCTGAACTGTGAATTCTCGGGTCAGCTTATGGAGGCACCTGAGGCAAGAGATGTAGTTGTCATGGGTGATCTAAATTACCCAGACATCTGCTGGGAGGAAGAGTCAGCCAGGTCGGAATGTTCATGTAGGTTCCTGGCCGAGATACAGGACCTCCACTTAACCCAGAAGGTGCACAGTCCCACCAGGGGAACTGCCCTGCTGGACCAGGTCCTGGCCACAGGCGACAACCTGGTGAGGGAACTCCAGGCTCTTGACTACCTGGGCGACAGTGATCATCGCTTGCTGGAATTCACCATCCAGCACAGGGTGTCAAAGGCCTGCAGCAAGGGAGTAGTTCAAGAGGGCCAACTTATATGAGTTGAGGAGATTGTTAGGAGAGGCACTGGGGTCCTGGAGAGTAGGAGAACTGGGTGCCCAAGATGAGTGGTCGTTCCTTAAGGAGATGATACTCAGAGTCCAAGGGGTGACAATCTCAACAAGAATCAAAGGGGGGCAAGAGTGCTCAAAAGCCCCCCTGGCTCACCAAGGGCATTCGGGAATGCCTGATTGCCAAAAAGGAGGTGTATACCTAGTGGAAGGGAGGGGCTATCACCAAAGAGGAGTATACCTCCATTGCTCAGGTCTGTAGGGGGGCTGTTAGGAAAGCTAAAGCTAACTAGGGCTAGCATCAAGGATCACGGACAACAAAAGGTCCTTTTTTTAAATACATAGGGAGTATGAAGAAGGCACTGGGTAATGTGGGGCCCCTGCAGGATATGCTAGGCAACCTGGTGGTTGCACCGGAGAAAAAAAGCAGACCTTTTTAACAATTTCTTTGCCACCTTTTTCTTGTGCAGGGACCAGGACTCCCCCACCGAGATTCGGGATGGACTCATGAGAGACTCCGCCAGGCCTAGGGTCAGGGAGGACTGAGTTAGAGAACTTCTGGAGGGGCTGGACATGTTCAAATCAGCAGGTCCAGATGCTCTCCAACCCCAGGGTGTTGAGGGAATTGGCAGGGGTTATCGCAGGGCCCCTGGCACGACACAGTGAGCACTCATGGTGCTCTGGCCAGGTGCTGGATGACTGGAAGAGGACCAATGTGGTCCCCATCTTCAAAAAAGGGAGGAGGGAGGGCCTGGGCAACAATAGGCCCATTAGTCTTACTTTGATCCCGGGGAAGCTCTTTGAGAAGATTATCAAGAAGCACATCTGTGAAGGGCCGGCAGCAGGAATGATGCTCAGGGGCAACCAGCATGGTTTCATTAGAGGCAGGTCCTGTCAGACCAACCTGATTGCCTTCTACGATCAGGTCACAAAATCACTGGATGCAGGTGTCGCGGTGGATGTAGTCTTTCTGGACTTTAGGAAGGCCTTTGACAGTCTCCCACCCCATTCTCATTAAAAAGCTAGGTGACTGTGGTACTGATGCCTACACAGTCAGATGGATAGCAAATTGGCTGAGGGGCTGCACTCAGAGAGTGGTGGTGGATGGGTAATATTCGACCTGGAGGGATGTGAGCAGTGGAGTCCCCCAGGGCTCTGTCTTTGGGCCCACACTGTTCAATTTCTTTATTAACAACTTGGACAAGGGGGTGAAAAGCACCCTGTTTAAATTCGCGGACGACACCCAGATTTGGGGTGAGGTGGGCATGCTAAAAGGGAGGGACAGGATACAGCTGGACCTGAACAGGTTACAGGGGTGGGCAAACGAGAATAGAATGGGATTCAATACTGACAAGTGCAGGGTGCTGCACTTGGACAGTAAGAACCAGCAGCATACCTATAGGCTGGGGAACTCTTGTCTCGAAAGCACTGTGGCAGAAAGAGATCTTGGAGTCATTATCGATTCCAAGATGAACATCGGCTGCTAATGCAAGGACAAGGTCAGTAGGGCTAATTGCACCTTGTCATGCATCCACAGATGCATCACAAGCAGAGCCAAGGAGGTGATCCTCCCCCTCTATGCGATACTGGTCAGGCCGCAGTTGGAGTACTGTGTCCAGTTCTGGGCGCCACACTTCAGGAGGGATGTGGACAGCATTGAGAGGGTCCAAAGGAGGGCCATTCACATGATCTGGAGACAGCAGGGCAGACCCTATGAGGAGAGGCTATGGGACCTTAACCTGTTCAGCCTTCACAAGAGAAGGCTGAGAGGGGGCCTGGTGACCATCTATAAACTTACTAGGGGGGGACCAGCAGAGAATGGGAGAGACCTTGTTCCCCCGAGTGCCTCCCGGAGTAACAAGGAATAACAGCCATAAGTTATTAGAGAGTAGGTTCAGACTAGACATTAGAAGGCACTAGTTCACTGTCAGGGTGGCTAGGATCTGGAACCAACTTCCAAGGAAAGTAGTGCTGGCTTCTGCCCTGGGGTCTTTTAGAGGAGTCTTGACAATTACCTAGCTGGGGTCATTTGAGCCCAATTTTTTCTCCTGCCCAGGGCAGGTGGTCGGATTAGATCTGCAAGGTCCCCTCCGACCCTGTATCTATGAATCTATGAACGCCTATTAATTCTTCATAACTAATTAAATTCAGCTCCTTTAAGTAAGGCAGATCAGCAGTTCTATCTCAAGTTTAAAGGCAAATCTTTGATGTCAGTGTTAAAAATATAACTTCATACCAATCTGTTAGAAGGATTCTCAAATCTTAACAACTGTATAATTATAATTGAATAGCAATGCTGTCTATATATTTTGCAACTGTAAAATAGATTTCTCATTATGAAAACTAAAACTTCACCATCAAACATCTATAAACTTGCAGAATAAATGAATACAAAAACTTGGGAAACAAACATTTGAAATTAGTCGACTTGAAGTTGAAGATGGTAACATACCTTGAACAAAGTACACAATTTTGTTTTTTGAATTTTTTTTAAAGATGCATGCTTCTAAATTAATATCTTCAAAGACCCAATAAAATGTAATCAATTGTCTTGAGATTTATTTTCAAGTGGTAGCTGAACACACTTTACATATTTCAAGAGTTTAAAAAGAACAAGTGATACAGACTAATTACATTTAAAATTTTGCCAGCTACTTTCAAATGATTTAAAGATTAACTTCAGTTAAGATCACTGGTTTTTAATGACTCCAAACTTGTACACTAAATATTGTAACATTTTATTACAAGGAATAAGAGGACAGTTTAGTCCCAAATTATGATGTTTTCTGCATTTCCTGTAGTGTAGAAGTTGAATCAAGGACTATTGCAGACTGGAAGACCTAACTTTTAGGGTGTGCCAACATAAGAAGCTGACTGCACAGAAGCTTGATACTAATGCACAGTAGTATTGTGTGGCAAAAAACATGCAGAGATGTTACTGTGAAGTAGTATTAGGCTACTGTGCAGTAGCATCACTTAAAAGGCATTTGCTGGTGCTAGTGCACAGTAACTTTGGTTACTGAGCATTTATTTAGTACTTGCTTATACAAGTATCACTGTGCAGTAGCATCTCATAGATGTTCCCTGTAAGTAGTATTTAGTTTAGATCTAGTGATAGATTTAGGTTTTCGTGCCCCATTCAGACATTTTCAGTGTTGTAAAGGCATCACTCATGTCAGTTATTCCTGCCTTCATCCAACAGGAAAAGATGGACTTATCTTTTCAAGAGGCTAATTAATCATCAGGTCATAGGCAGGACAGAACTAGTGGCAAAGGCAAGAATTGGAAGTAACTAAGCTAGTTAATATTCAGTAGATTCAAATAAGTCAAGGTCTCAGTTAAACATATATCACAAGAAAATCTCAACAGGACACAGGCAGATGTTAGCTATTCCTAATATTATTAGTATTTACTAAGCACTGTTCATATATTTAGTACACTAAAACCCATAAAATATATATATGATCTCTGGTGCCAAGAAGGTCATATATTTATTTAAAAAGTTATTGTATAATGCTATATTATTTCCACTAAAAGTGTCTTTTGGCTTAAAGAAAAAAGAAAGCAAGTATAGTTGCTATATCACATGCTAAAATAGAGTTGGTACAAACCTGGCAATAGGCTTTATAGGAAGAATGAGCAAATGGGCTTTCAAAATTAGTTAAAGGAACAAACTAACAAAAACATGGAGATTTTAATTAGCCAAGGTGCTTTCCTATCTATCAGAGGAACTCATTAAACAATACCTCCCATCTACTATGGCACATTCACAAGAACCCATTCATCTTTTTATCAGACTTTGTTTTTGGAGATGCAGTCAGAACAATGCCAATGTCAATCTGATACAGCATAATGCACCTGGGAGCCCTTGATAACAGCTTCACTTAAGAACATGAAAATGTACTTTATTATTATGACTTTTGTTTCATTTTTGTAGCTTGGTAAAGCAGTGGCTTCACGTCACAAACCCTAAACATGCTGGGAGAATATCCCTTAGAAGCTTTTAGATGTTGCCAAGGGCATGCATTCAGGCATTTTCTGTAGCAAATCCTGTAGCTGGACTGGAGCCCCAGTTTTCTCTCTCTTTCAGGTGCTCATATGTTTTCCAAGGAAATTCTTTTAGATGAAACCATTTCTGCATATCTCAGTTCAAAGATCAATTATTTAAAATGGTTTGAGTAAATTGAATTCATTCCTTCTGAAGTTGCATGAAAGAAAACACATTCCCTGCCTACTAAATATTCTGACTGCAATTTTGTTCTAGAATTATTTGAAAAATGAATAATGTACTAACTTCTAGAATAACTGAAAAACTTCACTTCTTATTTTACAGTCCTCATTTAGGACTGTAAAATAATAGGGAAAAAAGCAAGCTATAGTTTGATTTGATAAACACTTAATTTTGTGCAAGTGGGCAGACTCCCTGAACCATGAGCTTACTTTTATGCAGACAGGTAACTTCATGTATACATGTCTGCAGGACTGGGACCCATAGAAGAAGATACTGATTCAAAACTGATGCCTCTCCACTAAAGCTAGGATTTCATTCCGAGCTCCCAAGCTGCCAACCAGCTGCTCTACTCACCAGTCACCTCCCAGGAATCTAGTACGCAAAGTCAGACCATTGCAGTTAAGTATTCTGTTAAACATGTACTATGAAAATATAGCACATATCATACAGTTCAGTTTACATTACTTTTAAACCTTAGGCTGTATATGGCATTTGTGGCATAACTGCACTGAAAGCAAAAGAACTGAACCCATGGGATAAGAACAGGAGTCTTGCTGACAAAAGTGTACAAATAAGCGCAATGTATTTCCTGTTGCCTCGGCACCTACTAAAGTTAAACAATTCTGCTAGAACTCTTGAATCCACAGAGGCTGAAAAATATGGTCACCTCGTCATACAGCTACTGGAGATGAAGACATAGCCATAGCAGAAAAGGGAAAAAGGAAGAACTGTTCCTTGCAGCTTTGGAGCTGATGAGAAGTACTTTGTGTAGGAGAACTGAAGTCTGAAGCTGTCCAAAGGCCTCAACTAATAATGCAATTTCATCATTTTCTAGCATGACTAATTGTGTGAGGAAATTCCATACTGCTTGAACAATGGTTCTCAGCCTTTGCAGACTCAAGGACCCCCTCCTAAGGTCAAGGCACCCCTTGGAAAATGCCAGCTCTTAGCTTTCACTTGTTTTTTGACTCTGGAAAAATAACAGAACATTCTTCTGTTGTGAAAAACTCAGATCACAAAAGGTCAGAATATTTTGACACTGTGGATTCCTATTTGAAACTTCGAGGTTTATCTTGTGAATCATGTAGGTGTTTGAGCACTTGACAGTGATAATAGTATGTACCACCATGCGGCAACCTTAAAAGGATCTTGTGACAATTCAGCATGCCATAGCACCCTGGTTGAGAATCACTTTTCTAGAATAATGATATTCTCAGTCATTTGACCAATACGATGGAAACTGTAGTTATCTGGGCGAACAAGAAGTTTCACAGAATTATTGTAGCCTGGAAAGGGGGAAGGTCTAACTGGTCTAATTCTGCCATCTAAACAGAAGTCCAACTTTAAATTTACTGAAGGAAAACGCTCCTTAGCTCCTTAAGAGAAAAATACACAGAAGTTAAGGAAGGCCCACAGATATTTGTACAAAATTTGTTATTTACTCTTCTGGGATGAAACTAACTACCCAAAAATGTAACCTTCTCAACAATATTTCATTCCTTGCTAAGTGAAGCATTAAAATGTTCTCTTCTACTTGACTGTGTTCTTCTGTTGCGATTTATTCCATGTTCAGATGCAACTCTCTTAGGACAGTTTAGGCTAAAAAGCTAATGGGTCTAAAAGGAAACTACTTGCCATTTTCAGAATCTCATGTGAATGCTGTTCCAAATTTGAACATGTCCACTATAAACATTTGGACCTTTAAAATACATGATAAGTATGCAAACTATTACTGTTTCTTTTCTATTTATTTATTATTTATATAATGTCAATTCCAGTCTGTATAAAGGAGTTAATAATTTTACTAAACAGGAACTGAAACACAGTGCAACTATTCTTCTTAACTACACAGTACTCCATCAAACAGTTAAATGCTTGGATTTTATGTCAGGTTATTTATAACTTTGTAAAAGAAATAATTCTTTATATTAGTAGCTCAGAGTTTCTCTTCAAAGTTAGATCTGCATTATTTCTTTGCTCCTATATAAACAAATCCCATACTTCTAGCATTTAATCAGCAGAATATGTCACCACTCAGGCTCTTCTTCTGTTTTAAGGTCAAGCTCTTTCCATTTTGCTTACTCCACTATTGGCAAGAACCTGACTTTAAAGCAAAGAATGTTCTAAATTCAGTTCAAACATTTGTCAGGAATCAGAAGACCACTTCTACACTGAAAACAGTTTTCAGAATGGTATCTTTAAGGTAAAAAACAATTATTTTGTCCATTTGAAAGGTTCAAATGTTTATTTTCTTAAAATGTATGCTTCTAAAAAGACGTTAGATACTAGGGAGTTCAAAAATAACATTAATTTTGCTACAGCCGCCATCACTAACATTTTAGTGTTAAATGGGCTTGCATGGCTATATAACCAAAGAAAGAATTTAGCTGAACACTTTTTTTTTTGCATTACTGAAAACCTTTCTATCATTTAATATCAGTGGCCATAGCAGCATATTTAACTGTGTAAACATGTTTACAAACCTTATACTAATGGGACATCAACGTTAAACATACAAATTCATTATGTTCCTTATCTAAAATTGGAAAACATGAGGAAAAATATGGAAAGAGATATTAAGTGGTCCCTTTAATTAAAAAGTAATATAGCAGATAGAGAACTACTACAAATCAAAAGTAGTTGTGAGGAAAATGTATGAAAATGTATGCTTTATTATAGCAAAACAAGGTTAAGGTTTATAATTCTCTACAAATTAAAAGAATTTAAATACATCTTGAGGCCCCCAATTCTAAGGATAGCATGTGTCTATGCTAATGCAGTCTATTTTAAAGTAAAAGTAAGCATGAAGGTCATTTGTGGGTGCCATGAGAAAGCACTAAAACTGTGGGAAGGCATGTACTACTGAAAAGGTTGCCAATCTAATGCCCCGATTCAACAAAGCAATAAAGCTTATGCCCAAATTTAAGCATGAGTACTTGGGACTACGTACTGGCTTAGAAATTAAGCAAGTACTTAAGTAGTTTTCTATGCTGGGACCTATGTATTTTAGCCCAGCAAACCTCAATTTCCAAAAGAATACAAATAGTATTTTGTTAAAATGTACTGCATATTACCCTCAGGCTAAATCACTGTAATTACTAAGCAGATGACAATGTTACAGGAGGCACATTCAGCTATACTACAAAACATATATGGGGAAATACATATATTATAGCTTCAAATAATAAGGATGACTATGCGGTGTCTCAAATTTCTATGTCCTACTACAAAAATTGACTTGAATGTAGCCTCCTAATTCTTTTATTTTTGAAGAGGTCATCATTGCATTTAGATAACATCTACCACTTTCCTCCCAACTCTTTGACCTTTCAGTTTCCTAAAGATACATGCTGTAACATGTTAGAAATTCTTGTCTTGCCACTGGTCTGCAAATTTTTAAGACTGTTGGAGCTTGGTATAAAATGGATCCTAAAACACCTTTATGTTTGCAGAGAGTGAGTTGGAACTTATATGATAAACCTTCCTTCTTGGCCAAAGTATTGTTCAGTGCAATTATAGATTGGAATTGGTACTTTAAAAGTGACTGATTTGAGACACTCATTTTTCATGTTAGATCAAGGCAAAACAATCTCCTTTAGAAATATGGTGAAGTTTTAAATTTTTAGATTTTTTTTTTTTTTAAACAAATGCTTAAATTCCCTCTGTCTTTATTGGCCTCATATATCAGTGTTGTCTGAACACTACAGAATCCAGACTTTAGGTTAAATGACTGAAAATCAGTGTTTAACTTGCATACATAGATTTCATAGATTTCATAGACATTAG
>NW_017728911.1:6729278-6732024 GCF_001723895.1 Crocodylus porosus | reverse complement strand
ATTAGGGCTGGAAGGGACCTCGGGAGATCATTGAGTCCAGCCCCCTGCCCAAAGGGCAGGAAGTCAGCTGGGGTCATAGGATAATGGGCATGTACATACATTCACTCTTCAAGGAGAAACTTTCATGGGAAAGATTTAACCTTGGTTGTTCCTAGATTATGTTTTTCTTGGACTGACCTTTTTTACTCTGGGAGAAACAGACTGAACATCTTGTGGTTTCTCCTGGGAGAGCAGTGATATGTGTTGTGGTATTTTCATACTTTGTATACTAAAACAAATCTATACTGGTATACACTGCTAACTATTCAGCTATAGTCTGCTGCACGTAAGGAATGGGTCTCAACTTACCAAAAAGTGTGTGCGTGTGTGTGTGGCTTCTTGGCCAGTTGATAAAACTACACAGTGGGTGTATCTATATGTTTATTAATGTGCTTTAGGTAATGTGCATTAAATCTAGTATCTCCATTGTGAAGTACTAGAAAAAGGAGCATTAGTCTCTTTTAATGTGCATTAGCTAGAAAGCACATTTTTTGGGAACCTTACATGAGTGTGGAGGCTGCTCTGGCACACTGGAATTCTAGACCCATTTATTCAAGTCTACGGGAGTGGGGCAATTGCAGCCCCCTCCGTCTCGTGTATCAGCGCCCCACCCTTAAAAATGGTGGCAGGGGTACTTCCACTAAAGTTGAATGAGCTTTAGTTCAAGTGCCACCACCATCATTTTTAAGCACGGGGGTGCTGATACACAAGACATGGTGGTGCTTTAATTAGAATGCTTCTCAGACAGTTGTGTTAATTGAAGTGCCACTCCCCCTTACCCTCAGAGCACATGTAAAAGTGCCCTCTGTGATGCTTTAACGTGCATTAAAATACGTTAATGTGCATTAAAGAGCATGTATAGACAAAAATAACATTATGTGGTTATTGATGTCTACTCTCTTTTTCACCAATTACTCTGTAGAAGCATGTGTTTTGCACAGTAGTTTGGTGGCCTTAAGAGGTTTTCAAACATGCTATTTTCTTCATCTTAACCTGGGTTTTACCATCCACAGAAATTACATAAAAATGAATTTGGAATGGGTTTTAACTATAGGTTTCATTTAATTTTTACAGGTAAAGTCTTTAAAGACTGTGGGAGAACTGGGTTTTCCCCAGTGTAGTTTTTACTCACTGGGCCTAATTCCTCACTGTCTTGTGAAGTAATTCACACTTGTGCAAAATGAGAGACTGAATAGATCTAAAATTCTAGAAGACTATTACTCAAATACATCTTATAAATATCATATTGCCTTTCACCGCTGTTGCTAGGATGCATTCAGGTGAGAAGCCAATTCAGGCCACAGCATATTAATTAATTATCATTAGGAGAAACCTGTATTTGTGAATCTTGGAAATGGGATTTTATAGATTGCTAACAAATGTTTGAGTTACTTCTGGACCAAAGAATAACATAATACAAAAATTCTTTATGAAAGCTGACAATTTAGGGCATTCATACATATACTTTTTTTCTTGCAACACGCCAGAGATCCGCCGCTTCAGAGCAGACTCAATTAATTGAGTCTGTTCTGGACGTGAGCTGAGGTAAACTGTGCTACGCCACATGCAGTTGTATAAGTGGTGAAATGCACATCAGTGCACAGAAAATGGAGGTGGTGCACTTTGGAATGAAAGCACCCCCAAGGTGCATTGCGCCGCTTATACAACTGGAAGCGTTGCAGTGCTGGGCACTTTTCAGAACACCTGGTACTGTGGTGCTTGCATGTGTAAAAATGCCCCTAGGGTTACATCATTTCTATTGGAATAACTCAATAAACTTTAGTGGAGTTAGTCAATTCAGAATTGTGTAAATAAGGGAAGAAACAAGATTTTAGTCTTCAAAAGTTAAATAGAATTACTGGAAGGGAGTTCTGTTATCACTGCTCTCTATGACAGCTTTCTTCAACTGGTAGGTCAAGGCTCCCGGAAGGTTATGAGAGTTATTCGAGGTGTTGTGAACCACTGATGCCATTACTAAAATAAAAAGCAAAGGAAATTTGGCTCCCTTGCTCTCTTTATATCCTCACCCTTCCAGTCAACTATTTTCTGTCAATCAGTCAAAACAAACCCACAAATAAATTATGTAAGATTATGATCATTACCATGGACACATTTCTTACTCTTACTGCAGCACAGAGGCAGAGCGGGATCTTGGAGTCAGGATTGACTCCAGGACGAATACAAGTCACCAATGCAACGAAGCAATAGGCGGAGCCAACCGCACCGTTATGCATCAACAGGTCCAGATAGGTCTTGCTCCTCCTCTATGTGGCGCTGGTCAGGCCACAGCTGGAGTACTGTGTCTAGTTCTGGGCGCCACACTTCAAGAAGGACATGGAGAACCTGGAGAGGGTCCAGAGAAGGCCACTCATATGATTGACGGCCTCCGTGGCCAGCCCTACGAGGAGAGGCTGAGGGACCTGAATCTCTTCAGTCTCCGTAAGAGCAGACTGAGGGGGGATCTTGTGGCTGCCTACAACCTTATCAGGGGCCAGCAGCAGGGACTCGGGGAAAGTCTGTTCACCAGGAACAATGGCCGCAAGCTGAGGGAGGAGAGGTTTAGGTTAGATACTAGGAAGAACTACTTCACTGTAAGGGTGGTCAGAGCCTGGAATAGGCTTTCCAGAGAGGTGGTGCTCTCACCTTCCCTGGAAATCTTCAAGAGGAGCCTGGACAGGCACCTGGCTGGGGTCTTATGACCCCTGCC
>NW_017728911.1:6720219-6729178 GCF_001723895.1 Crocodylus porosus | reverse complement strand
GGGACCTGAATCTCTTCAGTCTCCGCAAGAGGAGACTGAGGGGGGATCTTGTGGCTTGATACAACCTTATCAGGGGCCAGCAGCAGGGACTTGGGGAAAGTCTGCTCACCAGGGCCCCCCTTGGAGTCACCAGGAACAGTGCTCCTTCCTGCCCATGGCGGATCGGGGGTCGGACTAGATGATCTGTTTAGGTCCCTTCCGACTCATTGATTCTATGATTTTATGATACTTTTATAATAATGCAATGTAGTTTGTGAAAAGGCTCAGAAATGCTAAGATATGGGATATGTAATTGAGCTGGCAACTGAAAGCTCCAAACTAAAAATTAGAAAATATACTTTTATGCCATAAAACTTAAGTTTTTCTTTACCTGCGACTCAGGTTAGTCATAGATTAGCAAGACTTTCCACAATACTCACTTTAGTAAGATTAACTCATTTATCATTGTCTCTCCATTCCTGTCCAACTCCAGTACAAGTGAATAGAAATGAATTTGGGGCTTATTTTGAGCTTTTTTGGCTGACATGTTTGGAATAGCATCAAAATATATATGTTTATCAAGAAAGACAGAGGAATAGCTACCATCTTTACTTGAATACAAGATGGTCATGATTATAACCTGTTCCCCAATAATTAGGTTCCATATATAGAACAGTTATACATTTGATGTAATTTTCCAGGTACAGAATCTAATTATTGGAGGTGTGTCTTGCATTTATCCCCCTCTCACTACTATAGGAGGGAAAATAAATCCGAGGAGTCAGGTATCCCCTTGGCCCTCTGCTCCCCTGAACTTCTTTCTTCTGCAGCCCCATTCCCATCCCCACTTCCTTACTGTCAGACTGCTCTCCCTGAGCACATGGAAGTGAGAAGCAAATGTGAAAACACTGACCTTGAAATAAACACAGCTGTAGTAATTTGCACGTAGTACCCATAGACTTAGTTCATCCAGAACTAATGCGTCTTACCTTTTTTGAAACTGCTGCAAGTTTTAGTGCAGGTACTCAATAAACACACTTTTAAGTAGCACGTTTGTACTTGCTTCCATTGAGTACAAATTTTATTTTATTTTATTTGTTTTTTAAATTCATTTCAAAAGCCAAATCGATTGCAGATTAAGTTCCAAATTTCAAAAGGGCAGAGTGAAATCATTCATGCCTGTGTGGCACTACCACTGACAAATATCCTATGTGTGATATTAGTCCAAAGCCAAAAGGGTCATGATTTACAATATAGTTCATCAGGCTGGGTCCCAGCAGATCAAACAGTATTTCAAGCCATGGTGACCCCACAGCTCAGCATTGTTTAGTACGTGTTTGTACTCCGGATACCCCACAAAGGATCCATGTGTTAATTTGTCATTCTCCCCCATCATGATTGGAACCTGGTGTTCTTGTCATGAGTCCTGAGATTCCCCAAAAATTTATATGCAGATGAGACACGGGGCAACCTGGTCTGGCTTCACCTCGTGAAGGGCGGGAGCACACTAATTATATGTGACCAGCCGAGGGGGCAACAGACTGATTCTGGGCAAACCCTTTGGGGCCCGATTTCATGATATTTGCCAGATATTTAAGGCTGGTGAAGAAACAGGACTCATTGGAAGTGGAGCAGGATGCAGATCATCTATGGGAGTGAAGAGTAATTCAAACTGTATTCAACGTAGTGGTCACCATGACCTGAAAAAAGAGTCGGTACTGAGGGGAACTATACTCAATGGGCTTTAACCATATGTCTTATTCAGATGGGCTGCGCTGACCTACTCCTCAGCCTTTTAGCTAAGGTTTGTTCGGATGGGTTAGCATGTTTACCCGATAAGTGCCACGTGTTTCCTGGCCTCTTGTAGGCTAAGATCAAGTGGGAGCATCTCAATCCCAAGACTTCTGGGCTTGGGCCTGCATGTAGGATGCCTGCCAATGGATTTGGTAGTATCTGAAGTCCCAGGGTAAGAGCCTGGGGTGGAGGATGCTCCCTAGTTGTAGCGCCATACATGGTGTTTAGAACAATTGAGTTCTGGCTGCTCAATCAATATGGTTTTTGGAATGACTGAGTTCTGTTCAATTGATGATTTGGAATTGATTTGGCTGATTTGACCTGGAACACAAAATATGTTAGTTAAAAAAAAAAAATCCCTGGCAGGAAAGATACCATGATGATGACTTTACCCCACGTGGTTTTATATACCTGACAGGGGAGATCCAGTTCTTTCTGGCCATGAATGACTTGACTCAGTGTAGTTGAGGGTGGAGACCTATCTGTTGCACTGTGGACAGGCACCCCTGTGACATTCTACTATAGCCTCTCAATGGGAGTATCTCAGCTACACAATTTACGGTGATGGGGGATTGCTCTTGGGTTCTCACTCTAGCTTGCTTCTATGGCCTTTTGGTTAGGGGTGAGCAAGACTAGGGGGCATCTGAACTCCAAGGTCTCTGGGCTCAGGGCTTGCATGTAGGATGCCTGCCATGTATTTGGAAGTATCTGAAACCCCAGGGTAAAGAGTCTGGGAGGTAGGATACTTGCCAGTGGTAGCGCCAGGCAGATTTGAATGACTGTGCTCTGCTTAGCTGATTGAATTTGGAACTGATTTGGCTAATTTAGTCTGAGACAGGAAATAAAAAATAATATATGGTAGGTTCCTATCTGCATCTCAGCCTTTTGGCTAAGATCAAGCATTTTTGGCACCATGGGGAAGGTGTTAGGGCTGGTGTTGCAGTATCTCCAGGCTCAGTGTCAGTTCCCTGTGAAAGAAATACTTGCTCATTTTTTTTAAAGGGTCATAAAAAGGAAAAAAAATGTGTGTGTCCAGGGGGCTGGGAAGGGGGGAAATGACAACAACTCAACAGCACGTTTACCCAATATGGGCCATATATTTATAGTCATGCTCAGTGTTGGCTGTATTTAATCACCTTCATAGTTGGTTTCCCATTATTAAGCATATGCTGCTTTTGGCAGCAGTTCAAATATAGACAATGCATTTAATACAATTTTCTTGTATACAAACATAAGATAAGGGTTTTTTCCCCCTATACTGATGGGAGAGGGGGGAACCTTGTATCTGTATCTGAGTAAATGTGGTAATTGTCCGAGGACAAGAGAAGACTACTGTCTTCCTCCCCAGATATGGCATAGCAACACTGATGAGAGCCACTGTAGGCCTGAAGAGGGCTGAGAGACATACAGCCTCTGACGTTATTTACAGGGAGTTCCATCACATGTGAGGCCAAACAGATGATGGCTCCCAATTAAAGATTTGCATACTGCAGACATGGTTTTAAATTTGTGTGAAATTTAATTCTCATGAATATGAGACACTGATAGCCTTGGTTAGTCAGTTAGAGTAAAGGCAGGCAACATACAACCTTATCCATCCATCTCTGCCAATGCAGTTCTATCCTGACTGCCCAACCCCACAATATTCCAGGTCTGGGTCTCAGCTAAGAAGAAACTGTGTATTAAGTGTAATCATGCCAAACTCTGTGGTGTTCATTTCACATGGGACAGTGTCCACTGGGGATTAATCTGAGATCATCAAACTCCTTTTAATTTTGACCTAAAATAATTTAGTCTTTCAGAGGCAGTGTTTGGCCCACCCTTTTTCACCTTGGAATTGTTTCCATGTCTAAGTTTCAGTCAAGGATGACGACTGACAAAAGTAGCACTTTTCACTACATAAGGAACTAAGTTTACTCTTCTATTTGTACAATCCAAGTCCAACACTGAGATATAACTGAACCCATGAACCTCCTGTATTAATTCCCAGTCAGTCCCTCTTGTCACCTTCCACAACTATGTCAGAACTTCAGATGATTCAAATACTTAACTCAGTTGGAACTACAGTTTACCTTCATAAAATCTTCAGTCAGTTATATCCATGCCATGCAAAGCATGCAATGGTTAACCAGCAAAGATCCTAAAGGTACCAATTTATGTGAGTCATCCACTGTCACTATTATCTTGATTTTATTTACGGTTTAGCAGTCTACACATTTTCATTCTTTTCCATTAGCAATGGCATCTCCAATCTTTCTCTATCAATTTATTTTTAAGCTTCTCTATCAATTTCTGCCATTTAAAAATAAAGTATTATCCTAATCTTAGAAGTTTTCTCCACTCTTTTCTGTGTGAAAAAACTATGCAAATTACAGGGAAAATGGACTACATAAACAAACAGTAAAACTGGATACACAAAAGTGCCATCAAAGTAAACCAACTATAAGAACAAAGCATTTTCTTTTGTAAACTGTATCAGTGTACTAATCTGATGTGATATCTGCAGGGATATTTTTGCAGGTATACATAAAATTTCAAAGTTAGCAAAGTGCGTTTAATGTGGGATAAATATTTTTATTAAATGCAAAACTGCATCTGCTACAGGAAGATGCTCATTGTGCCGAGTGGGTGGAGTGGATGGAAGGCAGCTGGGAGCTGGAGCTGGTGCTCCACATTCTGGGGAAGCAGCTGCCTGGCTGCAGTTTCCCCCCACAGCTGGCTGGTGTGTGGTCCCCAGCATGCGCCCCCATGGCTGTTGGTGCTTCCCCATGCTACCTGCTGCCTGGAGCAGTACATCAGGGACAGGAGGAGGAAGAGCTGCTAAAGGCAGGGGGAGCTGAGCAGTACCCAAGCAGCTGCAGCCACACTGGGAGCAGCCCTACTGGGAAGCTGTGCACACTGGCTGGGGTTGGGGTCAGGGGCGGGCTGCCCTGGGTAGGAGAATGTGGGGCGTGGTCCTATGCAGAGCACTGCAGAGGCACCCGCAGGTCATATTTTGCCCACCTGTTCTAGTAGCAGAAACTTCAACTGGGTCATCTGCTGGAAATACTGCTTTAGAAGGAGAAAGCTACTTGTGGGAGTGGCTGCTCCCTACCTCCATTCCTTTTCCTTACACTGTGCACTGAGCTTCCTTGGGAAAGAGAGTGATGTTGCTTCTCTGGCTTTGCTCTCCGGTCAATGGATTATTGGTCCCTTTGCTGTTTTTCTCTGGGTCTCTTTCTCCCTTAATGTTCCTGTCCTCACTAAACAAATCTCCTTGAGTCCTAAGAACCAGCATGTATGCTGTTAGATCTTGTTGCAATTAACATTTCAGAACAATAAAGGGTTCTGAAACACACACAAAGTAGCTGAAATTATCAAGGTACTGCAAGAGGTTTACCCATACATTTTCTATTAAAGCTAATGGAAAATGTCTACCAAAACTTTCTATGCTGCCTTGAAAATCTCAATGTATAATTTTGGAATAATAGTAGGAAATAAACTCAGTGAAACTGACTGACAGTTGTACTCTACTGCTTCTTTCACAATCCACAGCTAATGCCAGAAAGCATAAAATAATAAGTATCAAGTAGCATTTCCCATTATAGAAATAGTGCACTTAAAGTTATGTTATTATGGTTTTTAGTTAAACGGTTATTCACATATTTTAATATTACAAATATCAATTTAAGACGACAACTGAAAGGAAGGAACTTATCAGCAAATTTCATAAAAATAATTTAACATGTTTTTATACATATAACCAGTATTTGTGCCCACAACTTGGACAGATAACTGTATATACAGTCACGCACACAGCTTGAAGGTAAAAAAAATTTCAAGTACCAGTTTTAAAGATACCTTTAAGTCCTTTTAAACACTTGGGCCTAATTCTTATGTATACAAAAGCTCCTTTACACTATAAGTATCCTTAACATAAGCAGAGAAAGGCAGAGAAAGGACAGGCACCTTAGAGACTAACTCATTCAGAAATACATGAGCTTTCATAGGTCACAGCTAGGGGTGTGTGAAGCAGGCCCTATTCAATTCGGATCTGGCTTGAATCGGAGACAGTGATTCAATTTGTTGATTCAGATCACAGTCCCTGATTTGATTCAGCTGACTCCAAATCTGAAGATTTGATGCTGATTCAGAGAACCAGCAATCTGGACACAGATGCAACTTTAAATGGTTTTTCTACATACCTCGAGGTACCAGTGTGGCTTGTGACCGCTGTGATGCTGGGGTGCATAGAGTGTCCCAGCGGAGCACAGGGCCCCTCCCCCCCATGTGCTCAGTGGCGAACCCAGAAGTGGACTGGAAGTACTTCTGGTTCACTTTCACGTCTGCTGGGGAGCACATGGGGGGGCTCCCTGTGCCCCCCCAACTCAGCGATCAGTTGTGGGAGGACCCCGGATACCCCTCCAGACCCAGGAGGCACCAGTTGCTGAGCTGAGGGGGGGAGAGTGTGTGTGTGTGTGGGGGGGGGGGAACATGGGGGGCCACCCAGCGCACTCCATGGCTGACCCGGAAGTGTTTCTGGTCCACTTCCAGATTTGCTGCCGAGTGCACTGGGGACTCACCTGCACTCCTGTGGGTTGGTCCATGAACCCCAGCATCACAGCATTCACAAGCCACCTGGTACCTAGAGGTATGTAGAAAAAACATTCAAAGCTGTGTCTACGTTCGAATCGCCAAATCTTTCTGAATCTCTCCAAATTAATTTGGAGGGTTCCGATTTGAGCTGGAGAGATTAAAGGCCCTCTGATTCAATTCAGATTCAGAGATTTGGACACTGAATCAGGCTGAATCTCTGCCAAATCGAAACAGGGACCAAAACTTTGCACAGCCTTAGTGACAGCCTATTTTGTTAAATGCTATTAATGGATTTGCAGATCTAGGCTCTCATCTATGAAAGTTCAAGTCTTTCTGAACAAGTGAGGTGCCATTCTGTAAGTGTAACTTACTTCAGACCATTTCATACTTTCATGGACTTTTTTGTTTATATTAAATTTCCTCTCTCAGTGATATTCCTGTGTGACCTTCAATATTTTCAAAAGAAAAGAAACTCTTCTATTGAAAAGTAAGTCTTATTTTTATGGGGTTTTTTCAATTAAATCTGGTGTTATAGTTGAAAGGGGTTCTATTGGTTTTACATTCAATTTTTCACATCAACAAACCTTTACTGAGTTTGAGTAGGCATATGGTAATATAAAACAAAAAGTAATACATCACTATATGTATTCCTAATTACAACAGATGGACTACTTTTAATCCATCAATGTTTTAAATCATATCTAAATTTACAATAAAATATTTTAAGTGGAAACATTTTCCCTAGCCATTAAACAGGGATTTTATGTCCCATTATTTAGTAGGAGCACTCCTTAAATAGATAATTTAGAGATAAGGCTCTGTACTCTACTACCAAAACTAAGTTAGTCAGACTAACAGAAGCAGTCTAATCACAACATGCATTTTAAATCCTAAAAGAAAAAAGGCCAGATTCATTGTAGAGCAACAGCAAGACAAATGAGCAATCAACTTCTTTTAGATCCTGACATGTAAGATCATGGGTCTAAGGACTTTAATTTGCAAAGATTTTTCAAATTAAGAATATTCACTAACTACAATGAATATGTAAGGATTTTTATTCCCAATACAGTACTGTGAAGGAAGCCAAATCATCTGTCATTCATGTTAATTTAATTATCAGACCACATTCAATTATCCAATATAAAATGCAAATGAAGCAACTGGTTGACAGCACATGCTAATTATGTTCATTATAATAATTAAATCAGACAAAGTAGAAAAGGGAATGAAAATGTAATAAAATACGAGGAGATTTTTTAATTAACAACAACATTTTAATTAGAAACTGTAATTCTATGGTAAATAGATGACTGGCTTAATCAAAGATAGAGACATATTTTTATTACACAGTTTTCTCTTCTGAGTCCATCTTTGGTATAATGGGACCCGTTTTCTTAAGTTAATAGACTAAATGGTGGCAAATAAAGAGAGCCGGTTCCACTGACCATACTTTATGCAAAGCAGATGCCTAATAAAGCAATCTGACACTACAACATGATTACAGAATTCCTTGTCTTGTAAAAATGGAAGCTGTCTAACGTTATAGTAAACAAAAGTTCACATGCCGATACAAAACAGACAGAGCAGTTGAGCTCTAATGATGCTAAAGAAGCACTGTTTGCTTTTTGAAATTTTGTAGCATCATAACTGCTTTGTTTAATTCAGTGAAAGCAGTGGCTCTGAAACAACTTTATGAAAATTAAAACAAACAATGAATAAAAAAACATTATCACATTTATAATAAATGTGGACACAGTCAGCAAAGTTATCATTATTTTAAAATAAGTGAAACAAGCATGGTCCAAAGATTAACAGTTGCTCTACTATGATGCAAATCTACCATCTTGATCACGGCTTATTGTTATCATTTAGGTGCATGGACCAAAATAAAGAAGTTTTGTGGTGAGTTTGTGAACAAGACACTGACCATTGTCTTTTTATGTATGAACAGAGAACCCATCATGAAGGGAACTCACTCTTGGCTGGAGCTCCTGGAAGCTATTAAATGACAAATATTTAATAATAATAAGAGCAGAAAAATATCACACCTTTGAATTGATATTCACCAGGCAGATATTTTAAGTGTTCTGAAAATTCTGAATAGCAACACTACTGCTTTTTTGTCCCATCACATCACCCTGTGTGTGGTGTCTGCACTTTTGGGCATGCATGCAAAAGCACAAAGGCTTACTATTCCTATGCTCTCTGTTCATGAGCTTGCAGGGAATTTAAATGTAATAGCTAGTGACTAACAATCTTCAGAGGGAAAGACAAATTTAAGTTACAAACCAAAAAACCACTTATTTGACCGCTGGAATAATCAGAAGGCTGATTTAAAAATAGTCAAGTCAAAGAGCCCCATCATAGAATCATATCATAGAGTCGTAGAAGTAGGGTCGGAAGGCACCTTGAAGATCTTCAAGTCTGACCCCCCGCCTGGGCGGGAGAAAAAAGTGGACTCAAATGAGTCCAGCCAGGTAGGCATCAAGCCTCTTCTTAAAGACCCCCAGGGTAGGAGCCAGCACCACTTCCCTAGGAAGTTGGTTCCAGCTCCTAGCCACCCTAACTGTGAAGTAGTTCTTGCGGATGTCTAATCTACACCTACTCTCCA
>NW_017728911.1:6716249-6719600 GCF_001723895.1 Crocodylus porosus | reverse complement strand
CAAGAACCTGGAGGCCCCTTACCAGGTCATCGCCTGTGGCCAGGACCAGGTCCAACAGGGTGTTTCCTCTGGTGGGACCGTGCACCTTCTGGATTAAGTGAAGGTCCTGTATCTCAGCCAGGAACCTCCTGGAATGGTCCGTCCTGGCTGACTGTTTCTCCCAGCAGATTTCCGGGTAATTAAAATCAACCATGACAACTACATCTCTTGCCTTAAATGCCTCATGGCAACATTCATTTTCTCGATGAATATATAAAAACAGTTACCAGGAACTAAGGGATATTTGGCTTCCTAGGTGAAGTCTGGCACACATACTTAGATCTCCAAGTATCATTTCGGAGGCTTAAGTCTCCTGTTCTGGAGCATTTGCTGTGAGATTTTTGCTGCAGGACTCTGATTTATTTATTTTTATTAGTATAGCTACTCAGAGGCAAAAAAGGAAGCTCAAAAACAACCACTAAAGTAGTGGTAATCAATTAATTTAAAATGAATGAATAAAAAATAATTCTTTTATCATGAAAAAGGTCACATCAATCCTGGAAGTCCTACTACTAACATATAAAAAGAAAGAAAGAAAAGATTTAGAAAGAAAAAGAAACTCAATTATAATCTTTAATACCAAAATGCAGTTAGGTACCTGCCAGAAGGGTTTAAAACCTGAAGGGTCCAACTTAAAGAAAGCATACAAAAATGGCCTCAGAGCAAGGGATGTGTGTATCAGGGTTCTCTAAGAAAAAAAATCCATTAAAAACATCTGTAGATAGCTTTTTAAATAAAAAAAACAATAAACCAATTTTAAGAGTAATTATGGCAATAAAAGCAAAACTTGGTTTCAATCTAGTGGTGTATCTTAATAATATTATGATAAGGACCGAAAGGTGGAATCCCCTTGTCCATACGGAGTTAATGTGCAGAGTCAGTTCACAAGTACAAAAAAAGTCCTGTTGTCCAGCCTCCCCAACATTCTGTTAACATGGTAGGAGAAGTGAAATTACAGCTTCAATGAGGGCAGGTGGAAAGGGAGGGAGAATGCACAGAAGATACACTATATGATCCTTGGCTCAAGAAAACTGATGTTTGGAGGAAAAAAGGCAAGATATTCAATACAAAATCCCATTTTTCTGAGTCAAACATTCAGTAACACATTTCTAAGTAATGCAAATCATCATCTGTATTACAGAGAGGAACACTAAAACAGTCTACTATCCTGTTCTGCCTCTATCACCTGACTACTACTACTTCTCAGGTCCTGTCTGAGATTGTGGATGACAAGTATTTAGCAGAATTTGCAGATTTGTTGGAATCTGACAGGGTCACAACATGAGTACTTCTGCTATGCTACCACTGCTCTGTTTCAGCCAGGATTTAAACTTGTCTTACGTAGCTGAGGAAGTAATTTTTAATCTTAAAAATTAATCCAGTTCAGGAGTAGATTAGTGATGGCACAAAATCCTACCCAAAAGTGCAGATGTTGAAGACAGAGACAGTGCAACATTACCACCAGGGAATCATGCTCTCAGAAAAATACTTTTATGCATATACTTTTATCTCGGCTGCCTACATTCACCATGGCCATCTGCTAAGATGGCACTGTGCCTACTCAAAAGATGGACAGACCTTTGCCCCAGGGCACTAGTGCTAAACAGCAATGGGTATTACAGAGTGCTACAACTGACAGTTCTGGAAGGATGTCCCTCTTCTGCGTTATTACTGAGAATATAATGGTGCATGAATCACATCTGTTTACTCCATGTGCCAAAAAAAAAAAAAAAGGATTCTTAAGCTGCAGAGAAAACGAAGAGTTCAGTGGTACTTCTGCATGCCAACTACAGCAGCTGTACTACAGTGGGAATCGAGAAAGCTCTGCAATACCCCAGGGGTTCTCATAACGAATGCCTTACAAAAATATTGCCTGCAGGAAGTCTGGGTAAGGGAACAGTGTGTCTTTGAGTGGCTTCTGGAAGTCCGCTTCAAAGGACTTTAATACTGAATCAAATTCCTGAAACCGCGTTAGACTGACCCTGTGAAACACCGGACCCCAATGGAGTCTATGTTCTCAGGGACCTGTGCCAGGCAGCTTTTGGATCCTGAGCTAGGATTCAGCTTTATACAGTAGCAGTGCTGCAGCAACTTCATTGAAGCTGCAGCCAAAACCACTGAAGTTATAATATTGTTTTTACTGCATTGTCAGCCCTAAGATACTACAATGCTGAAACCGCAGCTGACAGCCCTACCATCACAGCTAAAATGGTTTTCTTAACTTACAAGGAAACAAGCTGAAGTACTTATTTCTGTTCTTCTATTTATGGAGGAGATTAAAAGTTCTTCATTTGAATTAACAAGTTTATTAAATAATAGACGGAACCAAAAACTCAAATAACTTGACATAAAGTACACTATTTAATCCCAGAGAATGATGCCACATAATACAGCTTCTATGGACACACAGGCTGCCAGATGAGTGTGGATTGCAGTATGTGGTGATGCAAAGAGTCCTGGGGTCAAAATAACTCATGCTGAAAAAAGGTGGGGGAGCAGTGTGGACTTCCCAAAATGGAGCCTGGCTGGCTGGAGCCACACACTAACTGCCAGACAGGCTTCCTGCCTTGGCTGCAGCCTCAGGAGGCCCCCAGGTAAGGCTGCTGGGACCCACACAGTTGCTGGCCCCAGCCTCCCCTATCCCACCCAGGGTAACCTGCCATGCACCAGATTGTACATGGCACGGATGTTTCCCAGGGACAAGCAGCAGCAGCATAAGGTGTGGGGCTGCTACTTGTCCTCAGGGAAGCAAATGTCTGCACTCATCTGGATCCACCAATAGAAAGGCAGGCACAGGCATTAAAAAATAAAAAGCAAGAGCCATAGTTTGCCTCAGTCTACATCCTGGGTTCCTCTAAGATAAGACGACTGCAGGATATTGGATGTGTTGTAAAACACGACTGAATCTGACTCCAAATAGCCCCAAAGTTATGCATCTTGATTATTTTGTAAGCATTTTTATTTAATGAGTGCATACCAAGTCCATTCTAATACTCAAAGGGGATTTCACTGTTTTAATGTCAAGTCTTGTTTTGCCAGTGAAGCACCATGTAATGACAGTGGGAGCCAACTTTTTTGGCAACTGTGCCACAAGCGTCGCTTTGATTTCCTTCTTCTGTCTGTTCTGCTGCTCTGCTTTCTGCTCCCTGCCCTCACTCTAATCTGCCATGTACCACACACAGGGGCTGCTTAATAGGGCTGTGTGAAGCTTTGGTCCCTGATTCGACTTGGCAGAAATTCATCCCAATTCGATGATCAAATCTCTGAATCTGAATTGAATCAGAGAACCCTTTAATCTCTCCAAATCAAATC
>NW_017728911.1:6691475-6716074 GCF_001723895.1 Crocodylus porosus | reverse complement strand
GGGGCTCCCCAGCAGGCTTGGCAGCAGATCTGGAAGTGGACCAGAAGCACTCCCAGTCCACTTCTGGGTCCACTGGGGAGCACGCAGGGGGGCATCCCCATGTCCCCTGGCTCAGTGACTGGTGCCTCCTGGGTCTGGGGGTGGGCAGCTGAGGTCCCCCTGTGGCCGGGCAGCTGAGGTCCCCCTGTGGCCAATCACTGAGCCAGGGAGGTGCCCCGCATGCTCCCCAGCAGACTTGGAAGTGGATTGGAAGTACTTCCGGTCCACTTTCAGGTTCACCAGTGAACGCGTGGAGGGCCCCTCCGCACTTCTGTGGGACGTTCCATGAGCCCCAGCATTGTAGTGTTCATGAGCCGCGCCTGTTACCTCAAGGTATGTAGAAAATTTTTTTAAAGCTGTGTCTGTGTCTGAATCGCTGATTCTTTGAATCAGCATCGAATCTTCAGTTTCGGATTCTGCCTAATCAAATCGGGGACTATAATCCAAATCAACTAATCAAATCACTGTCCCTGATTTGGGCTGAATCTGAATCAAATAGGACCCACTTTGCACACCCCTACTGCTTAAGTCACTTGTGGCATGCGTGTTGCAGGCTGGCCACCCATAACATAAGACCATGGTTTACATTAGCAAGATGTCCCTGGTCATCTAAGGGTATATCTACATAGTGCAGACTGCATAGCTTTCACTCTGGTACAAACTTCCACCTCAGATGAAAGGACCCAAGAAAAATCCATATGAATATAAAATGCAGGATTCTTATGGACAGTAAAACCTTACCAATAACTGTGTTTTCACAGCAATATGGTCAGTGTTACCAACATCTCATACACAGGAGGATCAAATTTGCCTATAACTGTATAAAGTAAATGCATCTAAAATGCATGTTGCCCCTTTTCCATTGCTCATTTGGTCTTTACTTGCTAACTACCACCATCAGATATTTTTGTCCTAATTTAGTCTCTGACTGTCAATATGCCTAAGTATACTCATATGTTTACATTTACAAAGAGTCAGTGATTTCAATGGCACTACTTACATGTTTGCATGATCAAGATATAAGTACATACACACAACCCCTCGATCATATTTTTGGTTCTCTTACCTGATTATCTGTGTGGTTTACAGTAAAATATCCAACACAAACAATTACTTCATGGAGCAATCCTTCACAAGTGTGCTGGGAACAGTACGACAGCAAAGAGCTGATAATATGGCGGAATGCAAGGGAAAGTCCCTCGGCACCTACAACAGACTGACAGAAAACACCCAGTCATAACCTAGCCATGTAGTATTATAGGGACTAAATGAAGTAAGGGCAGTTTAAAATAACCAGTTACCCACTTTTCAGGATTATCACCAAATATGGATCTTACAAAATATTTAAGCAACATTTTAGTTACAGTGTTTACTGTCAAAATAGTTTCTGATAAACAGCAACAACAACAAAAAAACCCCTATTCATTCAATAAATTAGCAGCACAGCTCTAATTATAATTTTAAATGCCACTGTAAATCAGACTGAATTTTAATTTTGAAAAGGACTAAGAAAAATTTGGACTCTTAGTTGGCATACTATTTAGCATTTAAGTGGCCAATTTCATTAGATATGTAGCACATGTTCCAGGAAAACTTAATATTAATAATATTTCTCAGTAATAAGCAAAGGAAAACAAATTATCCCTAATTTTTTGCAAAAGAGCAAAATACATTTATTGCTAATAACTTGTGTGTCCTGAATGGAAAAGATAGATAAATAAAATCGAATAATTTCAAATAAACATTTTCAAAAGTTAGAAACATTCTAAAGAAGAGAACCTTCAGCTGCCTGTCTTTTTGGGGATTCTTTCTGAAACCAGGCAAATTGTAATGTGGAGATTCAGGAGAATTAGATTTTATCTGTGCAGCCTACAGCCTCTATTTAATAAACATGTCAAGCAGATAGAGCGACATAAGGTCAAAGGGGAAAACTGAGGCATAAGGCATGAGGATTTCACCCTTTTAATGAAGCAGCATTGCAGGCCTCTGGGAAAATATCTCTCATCTGGAAGTTTTTTTGATTTCATATCTCCTAGTCTGTGTGAAGTATACATGTATAAATGTAAATGTGTTAGAGTTGGGTTTTAGCATATACAACATTCAGCCCAGAAAACTGGAATTCTTAATGATTAAAAAAGAATCAATAACGGATACCTTCCATTCCCAAATGTAATACCTTTTGATAAGGTATCCTACTTTTAAGCTTCAACACATAATATAGTAGCCATTTGCTACTTTACATCATGCAGTGATATATTCTTGTGCCTAGCCCTTATTTAATTAGTCATGTCCACGCATGCTGTGACCTAGTCCTCTGTGTTTAACTTTCTCTGATAACAACAGGCCAAAGGGCACATGAGTTTGTGTATAAAACTTAAACTAATTTTTCAAGGAAACTATGCATCCTCTTTAGCCAGAATTAATAGCAGTTTAGTATCCTGTGTTGTTTCTCACTATCATCTTTCAATTGTTTAGACTCTCAAATTAAATAGAAGATCTACTCATGAGCCAAAGGATTATCTGTACTGATACTAATTTGCATTGTACTGGAAGTAGACATCCTTATTTGATCAGAAAATTGTTGTATGATCTTACCGTTACCACGATGAAACTATTCTGGAAAACTAATCATCAGGCAATATATAAACTCTATTTCGTTTGCTGCCTGATACTTCCCTATGGTTCACAAGAACTGGGAAGGACAATGATCTGCTTTAGGTGTTTGTTGCCCTTTAACATTAAAGAAACAGCTCAAAATGAAAGAAACAATATTAATCAAATCAATACTAATATGAATCAAAAACAATACTATGGCTGCTTGTACACACTACGGGGGTTTAATTAGGCTTAGTTCTCCCTAAATTGGAATGGTGGGGTTTTAAAAACACTGGTTCAGCTTAGGAAGAATAAAACCAAGGTAAACCCCTGTGGCGTGTACACAAAGGTGGGGGGCCCAATCCTTACCTGCCTCTTGAGCGGTAGTGGGTAGGGATTTGAAGGGGCAAGCTGCCAGTGGGGTGAGCAGATCCTGAGCTGCGCAGGGCCCCCCACCAGCGGCACCCAGCTGCTGGCACCTGGCCCGGGAGTGCCGCAGCTGCGGAGGGAAGCAATGGCCCTCATCTCAGCTGCAGAGGGAAGCACTGGGCCCCCATACAGCTTAGGGAGGCAAGGTAGGCTCCGGGGAGAAAAAAAAAAAGATCAGACTTGCTGCTTTTTTTTCTTCTTCAGTACAGCTTGCCTGCATGGGCTGCCGCTGGGTCCCACAGCCCCTAAGCTGCGCAGGACCCAACAAGCCCTGCGCATGTTGGCTTCCAGCGTCCTGCGTTCACTGTTGCACTTTGTTAGGTAGCAAACTAAAACACCTTGGAGGTGTTTTTTCTTGCTACGTACCAAAGTCATTTAAAGGGGAACACACTGCCGAGCGTGCAAACAGCAACACAATTAAAGCAGCGTAAAAGGGCATTTAATCCGCTTTAAAAGCCAATTTTGTGGTGTGTACAAAGGCCCAAGGTCCCTAATTCAGCAAACCAGTTAAGCAAATGGTTTATTTTACTGAGACCTGTTAATGAACCAAATGATTCTGATTCACATGGTCACTCACCGTTGGTTACACTTAACGGAATCATTTCTGCCATATACATCTTAACACAGCACAAACCAACACAGGAAACAAAAAGGAGGACCAATGATGACCAATACCAAGGATACTTTCTGCTGCAAGGATATTGTGATACTTGGCAGCTGGACAGATAGACACAGCGTAAGAAGATCCTTCTGTTTTATTTTGTCATAAGAATAAATATACTGTGCAATGGAAACAGGGATTTAAAAAATATAATGCTCTCAAGTGAAATCAATGGGCAGAACTTCAGTTGGTGCAATCTGTCAAAGCTCCACTGACTGCTAGACAAGCTCTGATACTTACATCAGCTGAAGGTCTGTCCATTTTTGCATAACTGTATCAACACTAACAAATAATCATCCAGCTTTGACAGCAACAATTTCAAAACATGCCAGGGAAGGGTCCTATTCCAAAGGCACTCCTTTTGAAATATGGAAAGGGAAGTTGCTTAGCTGTGCAGAGATGCACGGTTTATATATGAAATAACTTCTAATTTGCCTCCCTTCCTCACTTCTCTGTTACTCAAAAAAATTAAAAAAAAAGCTTTAATTCTGTGTACTGGAGCCATGTGGATGAAAGCTCTGCCTACATAAAACCAGTTACCAGACTAGGGCTACTCTGTCAACAATAGGTAGGAGAGTCTTCTCACACATTCTTCCCTCACGTAAAGTTCTTGCTGATTTTAGCACGGTGCATAAATAAGTCCAGGATGTACAATGTGATTTATGGAAAAATTGTCCATTATATGTTGGTTGGCATCAAAAACTTCTTTTAACAAACTGAATGAGACCAGCGCTACCACGAAAGTTTGATAAAGCATGTTATTTCAATTTCTTTGCCTTGTAGTAACAGACATTCATCTGTGCATGGACTATTTTAATATTGTTTCCTAATCTGGCAAAGAGATTAGTTTACATTATGGATTACTTTATAGAAGAAGTATTATTTTCTTTTAAAAGGAAATAATTTTTATAATAAACAAATCTCAAATAGTTTTGAGAACTGTTGTGGCTTGCATAAATAAAATATTTTACTGCAATATTTACTGTATTTTAGAAAGTTAAATTTCAAAAGAGATGATATCCCCAGCTAAAAACATGCATGTGTAGATTCTTTTTGGTTCATTTGCACAATCTTATATTCAGGTTTTATAATGCAACTGTCATTTTAGGGCACGTAAGCAACCCCCAAGTCCAATTATCTTATAAGTAAATCTTGTAAGTAAAAGAAGAGAAATTGTTATGTGTGGACCTTGATACAGAAAGCTTCAAAGCACTTTTAACACTGTAGACTTAAAACATAAAACATTAACAAGTGTCAAAATTAATATCTCTGAACAGAAAAAGTTATGTAGCATATTTAAATTTGTATATTCTGCATGTGCCTTTCTCACATAAAAGTTAATAGCATTTATTTCAAACAGTGACATAATGAAAGTAATATTAATAAACAGCAATTCTATGTATGAACAAATCTGACCAACACAGCTTTTATTTTATTTGTAGCTATTCTGCAAGTTAATTGTAAATATCTGACCTTGAAGGGAATGTGTAGTCAAAGCTGAAAGAAAAGAAAATGTATGCAACAATAAACATTCTAAGATTAACTGTGAGTTAAAATAAAACGAAGTCTGTACCTGAAAGGCTGGCAGATCAAGAACTGCAAAGCTATTGAAGAAGCGTAAACTCTGAATAGCAACCTGGATTGTGTTCTCTGCATAACTCTCTTTAGGACTTGCTGTATTTGAGTCTGAAATTGTTCCATGGAAAAGAATACAGTATAGCATATGCAAGACTCCAACCAGATCTGTAGCCTGAAGAACTGCAGTTAGTCCTGTGGGATCCTGACGTGTATTGTCAAATATGTTCCAAGACCTGCCAAAGAAACATTAAACTATGTAAAGAGAAAACTACCATGGGAGCTACCATTTCTAAATTGATAAATGGAAGAATACAAGTAAATGATCAAATAGGAAAACCTGGATGTCTCTAATATGTTAGGAAACTACAAAGTATTTTCACTATAGACATCCTCTCTGTCTGGCTGTCTTTAAATACCTCTCTTCATAAATACTAGTCTCTCTGACTGCACTCATGCTGCTAGTATGAAACTCAGCAGAAATTCTATGGCTTTAAAGCTTGCCTGTGGAACACTCAAGAGTGGCTCCCTGCATGCTTTTCAGACAGGTATTTTAGGTTAGTGGCTCTGTACCAGTCAGGGCTTTCTTTTATGGTGGCTGGCAGAGGAGGAGCTCCCTGGGGATTATAATCATCTTCAGTGCCAAAGAGAATGTGCCAGGACAAATTGATACTTAATTAGCAATAAGTTACTTTGGTCAAATGATAGTTAGCCAAGAGTTCTGAAGAACTAAGTGCCTGAGCTGTTAACAAAAATATACATTTCTTTATTACAATCACCTAAGACAATAGAGAATTGCAGGGTGGCAAAACCTAAACAAACACAAAATGATGAAGACAAATGACCACTGCGTGTATAATGGAAAATTATATTGTCATATACAATAATCTTCTTATGTTTACAGTTTTCCATCAGGGAAAACTGATGAGTTGCTTGTGATACCAGAGATTGGATTTGATGACTCAGGTAGTCCCTTCTAGTCCTGTGTCTAATATAATTTATCTGAAATATCAAAAGGTCTTTGACATGAACCCTCACAAGCACCTACTGAAGAAATAAAGTAAGTTGTTTGGAGGTAAAGTTCTATTATAGGATAGACACAGGAAACAAATAGAACTACGCGGCTATTTTTCAACATGGCAAGAAGTTATCAGATGGCTTTTGCAATGATGGTCTTACCTATCTCTAAGGTGGAAAAAGTGTCGATAAAACCCAGATAAAATTACTTAGTACAGTAACAGTTTTCAAGATTGGAAAATTTTAGAGGAAACCTAACACAGATATGTGAATGGGCAACAGGTTTGTATATACCAGGGGTTTTCAACCTTTTTGGGTCAGTGTACCCCCAAGCTGGATGCGGAGTGGGGAGGTAGTGGTGTGTGGCTGAATACAGAGAAACTTCCCCTGGTCCCTGTGTCCAGCCAGGCAGGCAGTGCCTGCTGCACAAGATGATGCATGATGGCACTCTGTCCCTGCTTGCCCATGCATACCCCTAGGACCTTCTCAAGTACCCCCAGGGGTACGTGTACCCCGGCTGACAATCCCTGGTATATACAACTAGATGTTGGCCAATATAAGGTAACAAATTCATCTGCACAACTCATACGTGGATTTAGATTGGCTTTAGAGCTAATCAGTCAAGGAAAGCACCAGAACCTTGTTGCTGGGGAAAAGTGCAGGGGGCCCTCAATGAAAACTCTGGCTTAATATGCAATGCAGGCACAACAACAATAAAATTTTAGGATGCAATAGGTAGTAAAACTGAAAACAGCGTGGTCACTATGCAAATCAACAATAGGTCTTTACCTTATACACTGCAGTCACTTCTGGTCACCCATTAAAAAAAGGAAAAATTAGAAACAGAAGTGATGCAGGGATAGTAACTATAGAAAATGAGTCAGTTATTATTCTACTAAGGAGAAATAAATCACAAGGAATTCTTCATCGCCTTGTCTGGTAAAGGTACAACTTGCCATTATTACTGGAAAACATACAATGTGATTTGGGTTTTAGAAATAAGGTTTGTTATGGAAATTTGTTGTGGCAACTTAAAAGGATACTAGCATGGTGACTAGGATCAATAGTTAACCTATCTGCTAATATAATCTCAGTTATTATTTTACATCTGCCCTTCCATAATTAAGTAATAACATTAAAAGGTATTAAAGCAAACAAGCATTCAACACTTGAGAATTCAAATGTAAAGGGTCCTCTGTCCTTGCAATACTTCCCTGATCATATTCATGTACAACACTCTTTTGGACTAGATAAGGTGCACAGTTAATGAATACGGTATAAATATTAGGCCCATGTGAAGTGGCTAGTATTTGTTTCAGATTTGGCCTTTTTTGGGGGACAGTGATTCAAATCACCATCCTGAATCAATTTGGCCGAATCTGATTCAGAGATTTAGCTCCTGCCAAATCTCCAAATCAGGCAGGTCCATCCCTCTCCCGCACTCTCAGCATGGCAATAGCTGCCCTCCCCACCCTAGCTCCCAGCACCTGGGGAAAAAAAGCCCCGGCTCACTGGGTGCTGTGGGCATGGGTGTGATCCCCGCTGCTCCTCACTGCCCCAGCATGGGGGGCTCTCCATGAGCCCCCTGAAACCCCCTGTTTACCCAGCCCCCACACCCCATGGCTGCCCTGCCTGCCCCAGCTCCAGACCGTTAAGAAAAGAAAAACTGAGAAAACCCCCGCACTCACCTTTCCTGCCTGGCCGGGGGGTGGGGGATCCCCATTGCCCCCTGCTGCATGGGGGGCTTTGCACAAGCCTCCCAAAGTCCCGAGGCTGCTGCAGGAGTGGTGAGTCCCCGGGGTTTTTTCTCCTTAAAGGGCTGGGGCGGGGGGAGAAGCGTCATGGGGCTTGTGGCAGAGTCCCCCATGCAGTGTGGGGCAGTAGGGAGCAGCGGGGATTGCCCCTCCGCCCTGCAGCATCCTGTGAGTTGGGGCTTTTTTTTAAAGGGCCGGGAGCTGGGGTGGGCTGGGGATGCAGGCAGGGGGTGGGGCCTGGCAGGGGTCCCCCTATGTTCCCCTCCCCCACCCCTATTTACCAGCTCTTAGTCTGACTGCAGTTCCCTGCTGCAGCCACCGGGGACTGTCTGAATCATCAAAACTGTCCGAATCTTTTCCGAAGATTCAGAGAGCTTCGAATTCATTCGGACCTTTTAATTGGTTCCCTGATTCAATTTGGATTTGGAGATTCGGCCACTGAATCGGCCAAATCTCCTCTGAATCGAATCACCACCCAAAGCTTTGCACAACCCTAATACATATCCTTAAAAAAGGCAGATAAAAAAGCAAGTGAGCTATAGTAAATGGCCTGAACACAACTATAACAACAAACCTTAATGCTGTGATTTACTATTTTTGACAATGTCCCTTTATAATTACAAGAAAATTCATGTTCTGTAACATAGGGTATAAAAGAAGACTCCCCAGGAGACCAGGGAGCCAGTGAACTGGGACTGCCTACAGGGGAGCAGTTTGTAGGCAGTTCACAGGACAGTCATGAGCAGGAATACACGGGAGCTTCTGACAGAGACTTTGGGTAAGTGAATGAGGAGGGGGGCTACTATGGAGGTGGTAACTCGGAGTGCAGCCAGGGCTCCTCCCCTGCCACTGCTTCCAGCTCGGAGCTCCTGTGAGGCCTCCACCCAAACAGGCCCCTTGGATGGGTCAGCAGTGCCCTGGCCCCCTATCTGCAGGGGTTGCCTGGCGGGACCTCTGAGGCCTGGGGGTAGTGCGGGAGCCGGGGGTTCCCTTGTCTGTCCCACAATTGAGGCCCCGAATTGAGGCACTGGAAAGTCAGGTGAGGGAAGTCCAGGCAGAGGTGAACAGGCTGTGGGGGATCAGAGCAATTGAAAAAGAGATTGATGGCTATTTTCATTCTCTGCAGGACAAGACTCCTGGTGAAGAAGTTGCAAGGGAATGCCCTGAAACAGATGCTGGGAAGTGGAGGATGGTCATCTCAGGGGCCAGACCTCTCGCCACAGAGACAGCTCCCCTGGTGAAGTTGGGGAACAAATATGAGGCCCTGGCTGCACTGGAGTGTGCGATGGGGGAAAGTGCGCTGGAGGGGCCTGCTACCATCACTGAATGAGCTGAGGGTTCACCAGGTAAGCGGAAGAGAAGCCGCGTCATCGCTGTGTGCTACTCCTTGCTGAGAGGAACAGAGGGACCCATCTGTTGTCCGGATCCCATGGTGCACAAGGTCTGCTGCCTGCCTGAGGCCAGGATCAGAGACATCACGACGAGAATTCCTGACCTCATCCGGCCCTCTGACAACTATCCCATGGTCCTCATCCATGGGTGAACAAATGATGCAGCCAGGAGTAGTCCAGACCGTATCACAAGTGACTACAGGGCTCTGGGGACCAGGCTTAGGAAGACAGGGGCACAGGTGGTCTTTTTGTTGATCCTCCTGGTCAGAGGTTGCAGTAGGCATTCCTTCTCCTGTGTCAGAGAAGTCAACCCATGGCTGCAGAGTTGGTGCCATCATGCGGGTTTTGGCTTCCTGGACCATGAGCTGCACTTCCATGCAAGGGATCTCCTGGGATGCGATGGGATTCATCTCTCTGCAAAAGGCAAGAGTCTCTTTTCTTACAGGTTGGCTGACCTCCTATGTTGGGCTTTAAACCAAGTACAATGGGGGACAGGGAGGCAGGAGATGGAGAAAGCCTAAAACATACAAACTGCAAGACATGCAGCAGTACACCCCAGGTAAATACCCAGGGGCCCTTTGGGCATCAGAATGGGGAGGCACCAAAGGCACCATTCAGAGGGCTCAAGTGCCTCCATACTGATGCTAGGAGCATGGGGAACAAGTGGGAAGAACTCACACTTCTGCTTGCAGACAATAACTTTGATTTAATGGGGCTAATGGAAACCTGGTAGGACCCTACCCATGACTGGGCAGTACACATTGAGGGCTACAGGTTGTTCAGCAGGAACAGAGCAGGGAGGAAAGGGGGCAGGGTTGCTCTCTATGTAAAGGAGCATTATACATCTACCCTAATCAAAATGGGATCAGAGGAGGAGACAGTTGAGGCATTATGGGTTAGGATACATGGAGGTTGAGGGGAAAGGGACTTGGTACTGGGGGTCTGCTACAGACCACCACATCAAGAGGAAAAGCTAGACTTGGAATTCTTGAGGCAGCTCTCAGAGGCCATACAGTCTAGGGACATGGTTGCCATGGGGGACCTAAACTACCCTGACACCTGCTGGGAGGAGCAGTCAGCCAAATCCAACCATTTACATAGGTGAAAGTCCCACACACAGGTTAAGAACCTAACACAGGAGGTATATGGCCCCACTAGGGAGAATGCCTTACTGGACTTCGTGTTGGCTATGGGGGAGAACCTGGTAGGGGAGCTGCACTTTTGTGGTCACCTTCGTGACAGTGACCACCAATCAATCAAATTCACCATACGGTGTAGGGTGGGTAAGATAACTAGTATGGTGGAAGTGCTAAACTTTAGGAAGGCTAACTTCATTGTGCTTAGGAGTCTAGTCAATGATACACTGCAGCATAACAGTATTGGTGAGATGGGAGTCCAGGAAGGGTGGTCGTTTCTAAAGGAAGCGATCCTTTGGGTACAGAGCGAGATTATCCCAGTACGAGGGAAAAGGGGGAAAGGAGACAGAAACTTCCTTGGCTGAACAGTGAAATCCAGGGGAGCCTAAGGGCAAAAAAGAAGGCATATAGGCAGTGGAAGCAGGGGGAAGCTACCAAGGAGAAGTATACCTACTTGGCTTGCACTTGCAGGGAGGCAGTTAGAAAAGCCAAAGCAACTACAGAGCTGAGGCTGGCAACACAAATTAAAGACAACAAAAAGGCTTTTTTTAGGTATGTAGGGAGTAAAAGGAAGGCATAGGGCAGCATAGGACCCCTACTGAACAAGAAGGAGCAATTAGTGACAGACAGGGGGGACAAGGCTGAGCTATTCAATAAGTTTTTGCTTCAGTGTTCCTCAACAGGGCTCAAGATAAGTCTCCTAATGGGTTCTCAGATAGGCATCAGAGGGACACCAGCCCACCAACTGTTGATGCTGACTTGGTGCAGAGTCACTTGGATGGACTGGATATGTTTGTCAGCAGGCCCGGATGAGCTGCTTCTGAGGGTACTGAAGGAATTGGCTGGTGTCATAGCAGAACGACTGGCACGCTGTTTGACCACTCGTGGTGCTTGGGTCGGGTCCAGTGTGGTCCCTATTTTCAAGAAGGGGAGAAAGGAGGATCCGAGTAATTACAGGCCAGTCAGTCTCAGCCCCATTCTTGGAAAAGGTCTTTGAAAAGATTATGAAGGATCATATTTGTGGGAGTCCAGTGGGAAAAATAATGCAGCAGGGAAAGCAGCATGGATTTGTAGCAGGTAGATCATGCCTAACCAATCTAGTTTCGTTTTATGACAGGGTTACAAAATCCTTAGATCTAGGAGTGGAGGCGGATGTTGTTTTCTTAGATTTTAGCAAGGCCTTCGATACACTATCTCATCTCATTCTCATAAATAAATTAAGAGGGTGTGACATAGATATTTACATGGTCTGGTGGGTGGCAAATTGGCTTAGCAGTTGCACCCAGAGAGTGGTAGTAGATGGGTCAGTATTGACCTGGAAGGACGTGGGTAGTGGGGTCCCGCAGGCACCTGGCACCAACACACCTACTGGCTGGGAAGTGACCCTCTCAGCAGTGCAGAAGCAGAAAGGGATTTTGGAGTCATAGTGAACTCCAAGATGAACATGAGTCGCCAGTGTGAAATGATCAGCAAAGCTAACCATACTTCATCATGCATCAGCAGATGCATGAGAAATAAAACCAAGGAGGTGATACTTCCCCTCCATGTGGCATAGGTCAGTTGGAGTTCTGCATCCAGTTTTGGGTGCCATACTTCAAGAAGGATGTTGATAGACTCAAAAGGGTCCAGAGGAGGGTCACTTGTATAGTTACGGGCTTACAGGACAAGCCCTATTTGGAGAGACTGAGGGACCTGGACCTCTTTAGCCTCTGCAAGAGAAAGCTGAGAGGTGATCTTGTGGTTGCCTACAAATTCATTAGGGAGACACAGCAAGGGATCAGGGATGCTCTGTTCACCAGGGCGCCTCTTGGGGTAACAAGGAACAATGGTCACAAACTGACGAAGAGCAGATTTAGGCTGGGCATCAGGAAGAACTTCTTCATGGTAAGGGTGGCCAGAATTTGGAATGGGCTTCCAAGGGAGGTGCTGCTCTCCCCTATCTTGGGGATCTTTGAGAGAGGGCTGGATAAACATCTGACTGGGGTCATCTGACCCCCAGCACTCTTTCCTTCCTAGGCGGGGGTCGGACTTGATGATCTGTTGGGGTCCCTTCCGACCCTAGCATCTATGAATCTATAGTATAGGTTTTTGCTAAAAGATATAAATAATGCCAAGCCCCTCTACATTGATCAGTTTGATGGGCACTTGAGGGCATATTCAGCCTTATAATAGATTCATGGGCAAATCTAGGATTATGAAAAGGGAGGTGCCCATGGTGAGGTGCATCATCACATATAACACAACACATTTTTTCTCCAGGTAAACAGAAACTAGCTTTCCTAATACCATGGGGCCTAGGGCTATATTATTCAGTTTAAGATTGATGCAAAAACAAATATAACTACTGGAATGAGATAAAAACATCTTGTGAAATAAGAGCTACATTACCAGAAGCAGCTAACAGACAGAAGAATTACAGAAGAAAGGATAGCTTGATCAAGACCATGAAAAAGGAGAGAGTCATTATCACTTGTGGAATGAAGAGTTTAGAAGGAACTAGGTATCTTTTAATGAGCCATGAAGTCAACTGACTCCCTCACTGCTGCCTGAGAAGAAATGCTGCTGCCACTACCAGGCAGTTGGTTTTAAATTTTGGGTAGAGCAGGAATCAAAGTGGGGTACCACTGCACCAGTGCACCCCACTGGGACAAGTTCAGCAAGGGAATGTTCAGTCAGCAACATAAGCCAAAACACTATCTGTGGTCAACAGCTGGGAAAGCAGTGGGGAAGATTTCATACAAGAGAGTTCATGCAAGTGAGCTGGCCACTTCCTGGTCTCTGGCTAGTTCCAGTTCTCAGGATACTTACATGCCCATTGAGCCGACCTGAGCAATGTAATGACTTCCCACTCCAGCCTGGGGGAAAGAGATGGCAACATTCTACCTTCCACGTAATCTAAGAGTTAGATAACCTTTTTCTTCATTAACTTATCTGGCTTCTGAAATTATCTACTGATTTTAACAATTTAGAATGATTTCTTAGTGAATAGATATCCAGTCATCCAGAGATGAACCTGCTCCCACATTGGCCTGCCATGGGAATTGCTCTGCTTGTCAGTATGATTTCCAATGTCACTTCCTTGAGTTTGACTGTCAGCCAGCAAGAAGTCTAGGATTCTACTCTAGTGAAGTGTTAGCTGTAACATATGTATACCAGCTGTCAGAGAGTTACCGTACCTTCTTTGGAAAGGAAATTAGATCCTGCAGTTGCACTGCTAAGGCATCACAAAGGCTTATTTTCTACTTCATCAAATGCTACAAGGGTGAACTACTTAGCGGTTTATCTTGTATGGGCACTCCCTGCCAATATCCACAGCTCTTCAGTAGTCACTTTTTTGTGGTGGTGACAGTAATATCTCAGCTCAGACAATGCATTCAAGGGAGTGCATCTCCCAGGCAGTATATACTTTGTGAAACATGATTTGCAACTGATTGTTAATGAAGTGTCTCTCATCATAAGTCCAAACCTACCCTTCTCCTGCATTGTCAGAAAGGTCCCCAAGATAGCAGAACTTCTGTAGTTGAGAAAATATTAGGCTGTACCTCCTAAACTGCAAAAACTCAAGTTCTGTGTGGCAAGGCTGTATATAGTGATGCCTTAGGAGCTGAGCTGGGACACACTCTGAGGATCCACTGCTAGGAAGACCATCCGTTCTTGGGGCAGGGGCAAGAAGAGACACAAAGCTCGTGGAGGGTATTCCAGCCCTTTGGGTGGAGCAGTGACTGTAAAAATAGCTGCGCTTATTCTCTTGGGTTTCTAGGGATTCGTTTCTGTCCTTGAAGCTTCCTAAAATCAAGCTGCATCACTTTTACTGGAAACTGGGGGAGGAATTAGGCATTTGCATTATTAACACATGCATCTGTTTGAAAATTTATCTTGTACTTATTTAAGTTTGCATGGTAATTTCTTATACTAACTACTGTTGCTTTTAGTCAATAATATAATCTGCATCAAAAATGATTTCTCTCTGAAACTGATGTCAGAGGGAAAAGTGTTCTTCTACCTGCAGTCTGTCCTTGGTTGATATTATTAAAATTTGCCTAAAATATATTCTCTTTTCCGCTAACCTCAAGGATTCTTTGGGCCCCTACTTCTATTTCAGTTAGGAATGTTGTGCAAGCTACACAAAATACTGCACAATCACCTCTTAAAATCTTTGAAAGGAAACAAAACAATTAATCGGATTAAATGCAGTAAAAACAAAACGAAGCAAACTGTGTCTGTTTACCTATAGGTACCATCTGCAGCAAACGCCTCTTAGCTGTTGTCAATCAGCACTCAACGCTTCCATTAGAGTCATAAGAGTTAGAGGTCAACCACTTGCAGAGACTCAACTAGAGACTAATGTGTCTGAGTTTACTGTACAAGTTCCAAAATGGGGCCTGTGTTTGTTTAACGCTGACTGGCTTTAATAACCAACTGGAAATCCTAAGAATCCTTTAAAGAAATCTTGCCATAAACTGAACTGTAGTTTCAAAAGGCTAATAGAGCTAAATTCTTCCAAAATGCAATGCATCACTGTGAAAGCTTTACCAAGAGGGGACTTGAAAGAACACAAAAAACCCCCAGTGATTAAATGCTGATTGGTTGCCACTACCTCCTATAAAAATGAAACCTAAATATTTTCGTCTCATTGAAGCCAGAACAACCCCTCTTTTTCTTCTCCTGGAGAAGATGAAAGCAAGTGCTAATCCTAAAGGGTACCAATAGTTAGTAAGTCCTCACCTTCTGCACATACAACAGTAGTGGGGCCACCAACGGAATGATTTGGAGGACATGTGTAGTTCCTTGGCTTTCCTATGGGAATCCAACTCCCTTCTACATGGATAAGCAGAATTTATGCAGTTCAAGTTAGTCACATCAATGGTACCGCAGGCCACTTCTGTAGATTTTCAATCCTATTCTTCTCTGTGTGACTCAGTTTGTACTTCTCAGCCTGCTCAGAAGGAATTTGCTCTAGCTACTTGTGCTCTGTTGCAATCCTATTCTACTCGGGCAGTTTTGTAAACGCTGAAGTCCCTGAAATGTTAGTTGCAGAAAAATCACTGCTGGTGAGCACTTTAGTTCTATAATCTAGTTAGGGCACATGGCTGGTGGGGATAGGGAAGACAAGGGGTCCAAATTCAAGGCCTGCCATCACTCACAGGGGTTTGAACCAATATTTCCCACTACACGCCAAAGTGCCTTAACAACCAGGCCATGTATAAGGCAGAACTAAAAGCACCCTCTACCCTAGGGCTGGGCGAAACTGCACTATTCCGTTCTGACTTCAGTTTTAAGGTCTGGATGGAACAGTGTTTTGTACTGAATATAATTTTGAGTCAAAACAGCCTCACTGTTTCACTTTGTTGAAACAGTGAGGCTGCTTTGACCTTGTTTAGACAGTTTTGCCAGACCGTGAGGCTTGTGAAAGGAACTCAGCTGGGGACGGAGAGTGCCGGGGTGGGGAAGCAGTCCAGGTGGGCTGCCTTGCCATCCCCACGTGCTAGATCACAGGGGGGGTGGGGAAGCAGTTCGTGCCAGGAGCGGGAGGCAGCCCAGCCCAACTGCTTCCCCACCTCTCTGCAATCTAGCGCAGGGGATGGAGAGGCAGCCCAGCTGGACTGACTTCCCAACCCCAGCGCCATGGTCAAAACGTTTTAACTTTCAAAATCTTTCGACTAGCCTCGTTTTGTTTCAAGGCTATTTTGAAGCATCAAAATCAAAATGAAACAAAGGCCATCAATCTCAAAATGAGTCAAAACAGCGTTGAAATGAAACGGTCATCAAAATTTTGCACGGACCTACTCTAGCCCAGGGGCGGGCAATTATTTTGGGTGGAGGGCTGCTTACTGAGTTTTGGCAAGCCATTGACAGCCGCATAACAGGCAGCCAAGGGCAGATAAATATTAATTTTCTAAATTTTTTTAGGGACACCATGGGCCAGATAGAATGGCTTGGCAGGCCACATCTGGCCTGCAGGCCACATTTTGCCCACCCCTGCTCTACCCTCATGTTGAAGCTGGACCAGAAAGAGAATAAGCCAGAGGGAGGGTGGTTCAGTGAGATGGGTACCATCCAGGAAGGGTGGTTACCTTGGGCCTCTGCTGCCCAGTGGTGTTTCTGCAATTTGCATTTCATAGTCATTTGATAGAACAGACCAGGGGTCAGCAAGGTTTTTGGCTCGAGTGCCAAAAACACCCCAACTTCAACCTATGCCTCAACTTGGCATGCTAGGAGCAAACAGCAGGAAAGATGTGGGGGACCTAATCCTTGCTGCTGATGGCAGGTGCACGTGAACCTCTGGGTAGATGGTGGGGGAGGGGGTGGGATTGTGCTGCCCTGGCTCCTCCCCCCGCCCTCCCATGTGCCCTGAGGTGCACATGCAGCTGTTACTGGCCATGGAGCCTGGGCTGTTCACAGCAGGTGGCAGGCAGACTGCTGTACTGGGGTCTGGAATTCCGCCTTGGTTCCATGGCTGGTGGCAGCTGCACGTGAACCTCAGGGCACACAGGGGGGGAAGATGTTAGGGCAATATAACCCTAGCCCCTCCTGTGCTGTCTGCCGAGGGGTGCATGTGCCCCTATTGCCAGCAAGAAGCAAGGCTGGGGCTCTGGAACCCAATACAGCAGCTTCCAGCCTCCTGGCTGCTTGCCACAAGGCCACTGCTGCCCAGCATGGAGCCCAGGCTGCTCACAGCAGGCCTTGCAGCCTCCCCATTGCCTGCTGTGAGCAGCCAGGGCTCCGTGGCTGGTAGCAGCTGTCCAGAGCCTGGGCCAGCTGTGGCGTGCCGAGTGAAATGGACTTGTGTACTATGGTCTGGCACACGTGCCAGGGGTTGCCATCCCCTGAAATACACAGACAGCAGTAGATAGCTTTTGTCCCATTGGGCACAAGGGTCATAAGCCAAGGCCTTCTCCCTTCCAGGGGAGAGTCCACTGCACTATGTCACATTCCCTCTGTTTTTGCTCTCCTTCTAGCCCTACTTACTATCCCTTCTTGGCAGCCCTCAGATTCAATTTCAATAGGAGCAGCAGAGGGTCCTTTTGGCCCTGCCTAGCAATCAGGCAGGGAATTGGGTGATAACTACATGAGCAGGGCCTAGACCCTGGATCTTTCTCTCCATGAACAAGTGACCTATTAGTATGGGGCTAAAAGGTGGTGGGAGGGCTGTCCTCTTCCATTCTTTATGGTGTAAGACCCTTCATCTGCTTAAGTGACCTGAAATGTTCCTTATACAGCTGAAGCCTGATGTGGAAGTGCTACTTACTCAGCAAAAGGTAGAGCTAAATGTGAGCCTGTGCCTAGTTGAAAATTTTTAGAACTCTTTGTCAATGAGAATCCCTCCCCTTTATAATGTTATAGTTGTTGCTCCGTCAGTTACGCTGCCATAGATTCTAGTTACTCAGACATGCAAGTCATAATTGAAGAACAATGAAGTCACTAGAATACTCCTTTTTCTTTATTTTAATATATCAGCATTTCAATAGTATAAGAGGGAAGTATTATTGGTTGAAAAACAATCATAATTAAATAATAGATGCGTTGCCTCCCAGCCATTTTTGCTGCTACATATAGTGGAAAGACTGATCATTTTTACCTGACATTAAAGTTAACTTATTTTAATCTCTCTCATTCTTATATTAATTTTAAACAACTTCACATGTTAAAGATGACTTACGTGGATTCAATTCTTTCACAATTTTGTACTGCTCTGGAACAGTGGCTCAATCAACATATATACTCAGAATATGAGATGCATATGTAGTTCAAAATGAAATCATATTTTTTTCACAGAAAAGACCATGCATTGTGAAGCTATGCCACAGGACATAACTGTGAAAAAACCCTCTCTGTCTACTGTGTTAGGCTTGCAGAAAACTAATGCGGAACTGAAGGAACTCTTGGAAATGTTTACTTTTGATTTTGCCTGTATTACAGATAATTTATACATGAACAGGCCCCTGGCTCCTGTTGGTTTCAACTGTCAGTCATAATCACTTTAAATCTAAATGTTTACAATAAAAAAGTAAAAGACCTTATTCATAACAGTTGTGAGCTTTAAAGTGAAAAATGTATATGAGATGTGAGAAAACAGAACACAAATCTTTGTATATGCTGCTGTGATTTTGTTCAAGCCAGAAATATAGTGAATCTTTTACATTTAAAAGGTTTAAAAAAAATCTTTTCATTCTCTCTCACAGATGAAGAAACACAGTAGCCAGCTCCATGGCAAATGACAGGCACTAGACTAGACTAGTTTTAAAAAGCATTAAAAATACTGGTGCAATTTAGCTTCAAATTAGGTTTGGTATCTGTAATAAAGAAATGCCAGGAAATAAGGGTTCTATGAATAAACATGATCTCTTTTGGGATGATTTTTTATGCAGATTATTTGCATCTTTTCTTTATTACTCACTAATATTAAACACCCAAATTGTTTTATCAGGAGTATCAGTCATCAATGTCACGTTTCTGACAGCATGACTTGTGGTTCACTCTCCAGGCCAGTTAATGTTACAAGAATAACCTACTGCTGAACTTCAGAAGGGATAAGAAAGTAAGAATGTCCCAGCTATAAAAAAATAGACACGTTCTAGTTTTCTTTTTCATGCCAAGGCATACTTTACTCCAGGAACACAATTACTACCCTCTTGGTATTATTTGGTTTATTTCTTCTCCTTGGGTTAAGCCTTGTATAATATGGATCCTTCTCTTTGACCAGCCTGTTTAAACTAATTCACTCCTTGCCTGTATCTGGAGGAACAGTTTCTGTAACAAAATCATTGTCCTGCTCTCAGTTATCATTAACATGGAAAAACAGGTGAGCATTTAAATTAGTCACACAAATTAGAGTGTTCCTTTTGTTTAAAGAAAGGCCAGGCAGCCTGCAATACTGCTGGGTGCCCACTAAAGAGTTCAGATTTTGTCATAAAGGAGATCTGTAGAACAGATGTACAAGATAGGCTGGGAGAAAAGATTAGGCCAAATAATAAGTGCTCACGTAAAAATAGAATTTGTGGTGCTCAAACTGTTGGCCCCCAGAAGTGAACAAACATTTACCTTTCATTCAGGAAATGCAGCCACATGCCTGCAATGGCTCAGGCCAGAAGCCAGGCGGTGCTTGAGCAGGACTCTCTGGCTGTGTGTTTACTTCCTCTTCCTGCTGCCCCCAAAACCTCTTGGATTTGCAGTCCAGAATTACAGCAGCAGGACTCTGTAGGATTGCTTATCACTTCCTCTTCCTGATTCCAAGTGCCTCTGGGATTTGAAGTTCACAGTTGTAGCCAGCAGTAAGTTTGAGCAGGGGGAAGGGCCATTTAAGTCCCCATCCTGGCCCCACGCCTGAGCCAGGGTTTGCCTGGGGGGGGGGCAACCCCCCCTCCCCAACTGGACTGCATCCCCAGTCAGGCTTGCCCCCACCCCTTTGCCAGCCAGCCCTCACTGCTCCAGCTAGGAAGCAGAGGGGTGGGGCCAGCTCTGCTCTCTGGAGCAGACAGTACATCCCAGTCCAGGGCTGCAAAACATGCTGGGATGCTGGGGAACTGTGATTTAACTTGAACCAGGAAGGGGTTTGGGACAGAAGTTTCATAAATTGGCTTGACTCAAATCAATTAAGTCTGATACTACATTCAACCAGGTTTATCTTAAACCAGTTTCAGCCATTTTGAAACTGGTTTATGTACACTGAGCTTCTATTGTTACAGATTTAAATCAGTTTCTGATCACTTAAACTGGTTTGTGTGCAACTTCTGTCCCTAACCTAGAAGTTCAGTGTACTTAAACCACTTTTGAAATAGCTGCTACTGGTTTAACATAAACCTGGTTAGATATAATATCAGACTTAAAAAATTTAGGTCAGATAAGTTTATGGAAAAGCTATACCAGATCCCCTCCTGGTTAAAGTTAACTTACAGTCTCCCAGCATCAGTCTGCTCTGCCCTCCTGCTCCCTAGCCAGAGCACTATCATTCCTCTGGCTGGCTGAGGATGGTAGGGGGGAACCACCCTTTTGGCCTGGCAATGGGTCCCCCTAGCTGGGTGCTGCCAGCATGGAGGAGAGGGGGGCAGAGAAGCCTGCAGTGGGGACTGGTTTGCATCCCCTGGAGCTGGGTGGGGTCTCCTGGCAAAAGCTCCTCAGCCTCCAGGCCAGCTGAGGTGGCAGGGGGAAGTCTGCAGCAGGGGCTTAGCTCCATCCCTCAGAGCCGGGCTGGCATTCCCCAGTCATACCCCCTCGTCAGCCTCCACGCTGGCTGAGGTGGGGAAGGGGGAACCCTGCAGCAAATCTCTCCTCTGCCCCCCTTGCATCTGGCCCAGAGGCTGAGGAGTGGCCATGGCTAGGGGGATGCCAGTCTGGCTCCCAGCACCCAGTTCTGGAGGGTGGAGCCAAGCCCCTGCTGCGGGCTTCACCTCCGCTTCAGCTGGCCCAGAGTCTGAGGAGGGGGAGTGACTGGGGGACCGCAGCCTGGCTCCTGACTTCGGGAGGCAGAGTCAAGCCCCTGCTGCAGGTTTCACCCTGTGGAAGCTGAGGGCTTCTTGTGAAAACTCAGGCTTGTAGAAATATACACAGTTCCATTCCCTGTGATCCTGCTTATCCCCTGTGGTTCTTGCCCACCATGTCTTTGATCTTAAAAAAAAAAAATCCCAAAGGAGAAAAGTAAATACTGGGAAGCAGAGTGCAGATTCCTAATGCATTTCTGTTGGCCGCCCAGGCTCTTTGCAGGGTTCCACCATCCCCATCCCCTTCCCTTATCACACCAGTTATATTCTGACAATTTCTTACCCACTGTCCATGCTCAAAGCACTCCCACAGTTCTGGAAAAATCTCCCAAATTGCACCCCTTGGCGGGTTACAACATGTCTCCCAGCATTAGGTTGAGTCCCTCGCAAGCTCTTTATCAGTCCAAAGTGGAGCTTATTTGTCTTCAGATTCCCAGAAAAAGTTTCTTCATACATGCTAGGATTGCCTCCCTCTCCTTGCTCAAAGTTCAGGGTAGTCCCGGCATTTCATTTTAGCTCTTCTGTAATCTAAGAGTCTCCCAGTCTGCAGGCAGCTCACTCATTCTCCCCGCTGGCTATGGGTTCTGTCTGTTGCAGGGGTGAGCCCTGCCTCCTCCCAGGAACAGCTCCATCTAACTGGCCCTTCTCTTCTTGCTCCTCCTGGTTTGTGTCACTCACTGGGTGACATCTCTGCAAACCTTCAGATACGAAAGCTTCACGCCAGCCCTAGCTCAGGTAAGTAAGTTCTGATACTGCAGCACTTCTTCTGCCATCCCTGTAGACGCCCAGCTGGGTCAGGTAATCACTGTGCCTCTGTACAGCTGCATGAGCACTTGATCTGGTGCGTCTCCCCTCTCCCGCACTATATCTTCTCATTCAGCACCCAGGAGTCTATCCAGCCACTTCTCTTATATCCCCTCCTCCTTCCAACATCTCAGATGCTCCCATTAAAATTGCACTTGAGTTGATTAAGATTCTCAAACTCTCTGGTGGGGCACTCCCCATCTGTGGCACTTCTGCTTGTTTGTCCTTCAGGACAGGGCATGACTTCTGCCCTGTCACATCCTCCTCTCCCCCATGCTAGGCAGCAACCAGCTGGGAGTCCAGACCCAGGCCAAGGGAGTAGGTTCCCCCCCAGTCTTAAAGTCTAATATTGACTCTGGTAACAGGAGTGGGAATCCCCTCTCTGCAGCAGGGACAGGGCTTTGGGGACTCTGTCAGGGGTGGGGACCCCCCTCCGAGGCTGGGGGACTCAGCCAGCCCCTGGCTGGAGGGACTGTTCCCCCTGGGGGGGTGGGGAATGGGACCACAAGGGTTTGGGGGGGCATATGCTGGACAGCCAATCAAGGATGAACCCTACTTGGCTATGTTTGGTTGTCTTTGGCAGTGGCTAGGAGGTGTGCTCTAGTGCCCCCTGGCCACTGCAAGTATCTGGCTGACTTTTCAGTTTCAAAAGTGAATGTCTGTTCACTTCCTTATTGGTTCAATCTACACAGCTTAGAATAACCTGCAAATATTGAAATGATTCAGCCCTGGGCATTTTTACTGTCTGTACGTAGCCTATGAAATCGATCTTAAAACTCATATGAAAACAAACATTTTGCAAAAGGTCCATCAGAATGTAATTTGCCCTGTGTGGCTCAGCTTGTTGTTTCTAACTTTATTTACAAAATACACATAAAATGAATATGTAAGTAGAAAAAATTAAGCTCACAAGGCCTTTAACACCTGCTGCAAGTAACATCAGGAAACCAGGGCCCTTGACACTGGGGGCTTTGTGCAACTGTGTAACATTAGTTATTTCACTTGTAGAACAAGCTTCAGTTACTTGACTGAAGTTTGCAATCCTTGTTGAATCTGCTCGCTGTTGGCAGTGGTAAGCAGGACAGCCAGTACTCGAGCAAGCTGCTTACATCTGATTTGCCATCCAGCAGCCAAAAGAGGCATTACCTTAATTACTGTAATAAAACAAAAAACAAACCAGCCTCCTTCCATTTTTATATTTGTGACCTGACATTTGCTATTTTCCTGGACAAAATCCTATATATCTATAGCATTCCACCAGGGTAGCTTGTAATTCACAGATTCATTAGCTACTGACAAAGATTTACAAAGTTTTATTCTGAGATAACATACAGTACGCAGCAACATTCTGTAGGATGTCACCTAGGATTCTGTTTTTTAGTAAATTACTAAGGGAATTTAAAAATAGTTCTCACATCGAACAGCAGGAAACAGACTCTACAAATTGCTGTTTTAAGAAGATTCACGAGTTGAGGGTTGTTCTACTATTATTTTTTTAATCTGCAATATTCTTCCTAAGTACAACCAAGTTTCATTGGGGCTGTTATTGTTAGTCTATTTAAAAGTCATTAAGAACAAGATTCTCTTTACAGTCTGCTACATCTGAAGAATTCCCCACTCTTCCTTTGCCATATGCATCAGATTTATATATAAATATTTCATTTAGGGCTCATAGAGAACCACTATTCTTTGGCTTGTTGGTATTGCATTAATTTTTAACAGAGGTTTTGATTTTGCATTTCCTTGTGCAGTGCACAACATGTTATGTTCTACCACGTATGAGCAGAGGTTACTCATGGTTACAAGCGAGAAGGCAGTGTATAGACATTCCATTTGTGTTGGGAGAAAAGTGTTTCTCTTGGTAGAAAAAAGAGAGCGCGCAGACGTTCAATGGCTTCCTTGGGGAAGAAAAATGGTTCTTCTATAAGAAGTTAGATCAGTTACCTAAGAGGAAGATCTTCTCCCTCCCAGTGTAATTTAAACACCCACATATTTCTAAGGACAGAGGGAGGAGAGAAAGGCACCCAATATCCTAGTCTGTTCTCTTGCAGCCTTACAGCCATAGCACAGCTGTCTCCTGCCCCTCAGAGGCAGGACTAGACACAGGCATGGGTGAGCTGGGTGGCTGCCTGGGGTCTAGATAGAAAGGGGGCCTGAAAATGGTAAGTTTTTTGTCCTATTATCATTATTATGATCTCTGGTGAAGGGGGGCCTGATACTATTTGCCCAGGGCCGTCAGGAGTCTTGATATGTTGCTGCTCAGAGGGATGCAGCCACAGGAGGTTCTGTGAATTGGACTCAGGGAGACTGCTTCCATAGCTGGTTCCCAGCCTCTCAGCTTTAAATGCCACCCCTGCCACTCATCTGGAGAGGAGTGTGGGGGGCAAGACTGAAAAACTCCGGAGGCTGGGAACCAAGCTGGGGAAGCTATCTCTGCCTTGGTTTATGGCCCTGTGGGCTTTAAATATTGCCTATACAAACCAGCTGGGCAGATATTTAGGCTAGATATCAGGAGGCGCTACTTCACAGTTAGGGCGGCTAGGATCTGGAACCAACTTCCAAGAGAAGTGGTGCTGGCTCCTACTCTGGGGGTCTTTAAGAGGAGGCTAGATGTACACCTTGCTGGGGTCGTTTGACCCCAGTACTCTTTTCTGCCATGGCAGGGGGTCAGACTCGATGAAGCCCGCTGCGCCCCTGCTCCCCTGAAGCCCCCCAGACAC
>NW_017728911.1:6651149-6691464 GCF_001723895.1 Crocodylus porosus | reverse complement strand
AGGTCCCTTCCAGTCCTTATGTCTATGAAATCTATGAAATCTGCTCAAGTCCCTTCCAAGCCTAGAAACTATGAAGCACATGTAGAGATTTAAAAGCTGGGGAGCTGGGGCACAGGGTTGGAAAAGCTGTCCCTGGCTCTTCTTCTCCATGTCTCAGGCTTTAAATCACTCTGTGTGAAGCCCAGATGGGGGTACTGCCTATTGACATCCTTCCCCCTTCTCAGGCGGGGGTGACGATGGTCTGTTAAGTAATGAGCTCTCACAAGGGTGGGAGTGGCCCAGAGAACAGCCCTCTAGTGACTCCTTGCTGGAGGACTTGCCTGTATAGCTTTCCATTTAGGGGGCTGAAACATACATGTATATATGCTCCAGCTCCTGGCACAAATTTCTGAGAAATTCTTACCATTACCAGTGAACATCTGTCCATGGCCTCAATATGGACTGCAGTGCTCTATATGGAAGGACAGATCAGTTCCCTGCACACACCTTCCTACATACAGGTACTCAGGGGAAATAAAGAAGGGAATGGCTGAAGACTGCGTATATCCAAGGGGAGGTGGACAAAAGCGTGATCCTTGCTTTGCTACTGAAGGACCGGAATTCATGTTTTCCTTCTTAGGCCACACTCCTGCTATGCCAAAAGACTACAACTGAGGCAGCACCACAATGTTGTTATTTATGGATCACGGACCTGAAGGTAGCTTTTCTCAGATAGCAAACTTTTAAAAACAGACCTGAATGGAAAATTGTGGAACAAAAAAATCATACACAGACTGGACTGTATTAAGTATGGTTTTAAAATGGGACTATGAACTCTTAAAGGCTGGAAAGGACTAAGTAACTTTGTCATGTATGGATCATTTTCTTATTGAGACTGCAACACACTGCAGCTGCAGATGCTACCGCAGCCAGAAAAACTACTGTCCAGTAGCATAATGAAGGAGTGGACAATTGGGTCATCAGCCCTGTTTAGCAACCTGGGGTGGGGGAGACAGTGGCAAAAACAGCAGCAGAAGCTGGTCTGCTGGATCACTTGCCACTATGCCATTAACAGCACAGACAATGACACTGCCCCTGTAAGTCATGCTACCCAGAACATTCAGGCATCCTGTTACGTTTCTACTGTTGTCAGCATGCAGACAACCCATATCTACCCAAGCTACCAGTCTACTGCTTGACTAGTGTACTACCAGGAACATTTGGATCCAGCAAAGTTACTCATTCTTTTTCAGCATATAAAATGTTCTCGTAAGATTAAAAACTGATTTTAATTATTTTAATTTGCACAGCTCTCAACAGTTTCTCTTTGACTATCATTCAAATCATGTACAATCTATTCTATACTGTGTAGGTTCTTATATCACAAAACCTTTCAAGTGCATCTTGGACCAATGTGCTGAAGAATCTAAAATTATCCCAATACTGAAAAAATAAACATTCAATGATTATAAGTACTGTTTGCCATACACTAAAATTGTTTAAAAAACCCTCTATGTTTGCTATAATGTTTACTAACTATGCATACCACAGATATTGCTAAATCATATCCATGATAAAAATCTGCTTTGTTATATTCAAAATACTATGCATATTTTTAATATTAACTTTAACCCTTCTATGCTTGGCTTTATAAATAATATAATCACTGTACTTATTTTTTGTCCATATATAATTTTGTGGCTCAATATAGTGATTCATAGGGTAGGAACAAACATTGAACTTGTCTTTGGATAAGTTGTGCTTGTGTTTATCTTAGAACAAAAATATCCTGGGATACACACATAATGTACACACATAATCTGTCTAACCAGGGTTTAGTGAGCAGCTGAATACAATGCCAGTTTTCTGCCACCGATTCAATGATGCAGTTCTGGATTAGCTGTACAGATGTACTTTGCAGTACTCCAGGATAAACTGTTACTACCCCTTAGCTGTGAAACTTTTTTTTTTAAGATTTATCCTGGGACAACAGACATGGATGTCTGTACAACTGCACTTATTCCTGAGATAAAATGGTTTATTCCCAGGATAAATAAGAAGTTTGTTTGCAGCCTCCATGATTTCCATGAATCTCTTTTACATGATCATTTTACTAGGCCATTTTAACACAAAACTCCCCCCTCCACACTTTTACATAGATGACAGGTGAAATAAGCCAGTTTGATACAGGATCAAAGCATAACTAGACTTTTTTCAGAGCTTGGCCAAGACCAGAGGTATTCAACCTCTTTGCATCTGGTCAGTGGGGACACCCACAGCTCAGAATACTTGGCAGTGAGGGAGTGGTAGCCATTAATAGGGTCACCCTCTCCCCTGCCAAATTCCCAAACCAAGCCTCACATACCCAGTTGGAGCTAGGCTGTGCCCTGTTATCCCTGTGGGGTTAGGCTGGGGCCAGGCCAGGCCCTCCACCCTCCTGAGGCTGGGCCATGCCCCATTTCCCCCATGGGACTGGGATACACCCTCTTTTCATTGTGGGGTGGGCTGGGGCCAGGCAATGACCCTTTTCCCCCATGGGGCTGGGTTGAGGCTGGATCATGTTCTGTTCCTTCCCATAGGGCTGGGACAAGTCCCTTTTCCTACTTCCCCACTGAGGGACTGGGTAAAGTCTCTTTCCTCCCCTGCAGGCCCAGGCTCAGACCAGGTTGTCCCCCATGCACCTCTGCATGGACGGATGGCGGCCACCATGCCAGCCCTTGATGCTGGATAGGAACCACCATCCAGCCCCTGCCCAACTAGCCTATGGAAAAAGGTTGAGCGCCACTGGTCAAGGCAACCAAGATGAAAAACAACTTGCTGTCAGAGCCAGATTAAGGCACAGGGGCCTAGGCACAAGCCAAGGGCCAACTTCTGAAGTCATGTGATTTTAGCACAATCTCCAGCTCTAATACGTCCATTGACTGCAACGAATGCAGATGAAATAAAGACAGTAGTGGTCTCTCTGTTGGAAAACTCTTAAACTAAATCATTGATACCCGTGGCATAAGACTTCAGGCATTAATAGAAAATGATCAGAAAAGGGACTTGAGTTTTGAGATCGTTATAAATGTTTTCAACAGATGATCTTTTAAACATAATACAGCATGTTTTGGAAATGGTGATATCACATCCACAGCAAAACTTAAATTAAATGACTCAAAGCATTTATTAGGTAGTACCAAAAAATAACTTTTAAAAGGTAAGATCAATTTCAATGTTAAATCATTTTAATGCCCTGCCAATATGCAAAAAGAGAACCCTTCTTTTATTATAGTGTATGCTTATAGCATACATTCAGAATGGATTCCTTCATTTCAATAACTAACTTTTTATGGTACTAACATGAAGACTGTTTGAATTTGTTATCACATTAGCAAGAGTGTTGTTATTGTAACTTACCTTATGATCCTTTTTTAAAATTTGCCAAGGGAATACAAAATGTAATCTTAGTTTAAACTTCTCCAAAATTTAGTTTCTATTGTACAAGTCATACATTTCAGCTACCATCTCTTTTTCAGATTCCCATTCTGTGAGTTGAGGTTTTTCCTCTACTAATTATTACTGTAGTGTCAACTTGCCTACAATTGATCAAATCCAGAGGTTTCAATAGTTCTATGGAAGTACACTCAGACTAGCAGGGAATAAAATTTATTTTATTTAAAATAAATAAGTAAATAAATATAAGCTACTGCCAAACTCCTGATGCAGAACTGGAGCAGCTGCTCAGCTGGTACCTCAATGTTATTGGCCACAGTGAAAAAAAGCTTTTCAAGAGATAATTGGATAAAATAAGTTATGGGTCAGCAAGCTACTAGCCCCCAATCACAGCAAGTTTCATCAGCTTTCTGGTAAATCTTAAAGAGTCTTATAAAATGTTCTTATGAGGTTGGTAAGAAAGTATCAACAACTTTCTGTTACAGATGGAAAAAGCCAGGCAGGCACATTAACAGATTTCACAAAGGCCACAAAAGAAGTCAATATCAGCAAAGCAGAAGGCCTTTGCTCTCAGCCTATTGATTTGCCCTGCTTGCATGTAGAGCCTACACAGACTGCTGCCCCTAAGCATAAAGCAATCCTGGAAACATTTTCAGTCTAAGTTAAAATAGTTCTAAGGATTAAACAGATGAGCTGGCACGTCCCACAGCAGATCAGAAGGACCCATGTAGTTCAGTCAGTAGGGTGACTGGTGACAGAATGGAAGAACCTGGATTAAACTGTAGGTGAGGGCAGCAGGTTTCCATTCATTGTTTTCATTGCCAGCATGGACCTGAGGCCCATCCAGCCTCCTATCCAATGGTTATGAGGAGCTAATGCAGCTGGAGCAAGCTGCTCACCACATTACCTCCTTCTTGGGCAGAGGTTGAAGAAAGGGTGATGACCTGCCTCTACTAACCCCAATGGGCCTCAATGGCTAGTAAACAGAATGCCTTTACCATTACCTTTACATATTTTCTTTTTGACCTATTCTTGGTATAAAAAAGGAGTATTTTCTTTCTTTGTTATAAACACAATTTCCATTAGCAAATGCAGAAGTTACCAGTATGTAACTAGGGGGGAAATTATTATTGGGGTCTTTAGAAGAAAACTTCTGGCATGTGTTTTACAGTTACTTCATATTACTCTTTAGACAATAAGAGCTTTACATTAATATCTCTGTAGATTATCCACTGAACATTGCGTACTGTCAAGTTCAGAAGCTCAAACTTGGGGCCTATTTTTGTTATCCTCCTTTGTGTTGAATAATACCTTACTCTGAGTAGTCCTTTTGAAATCTAAAAGTTCTCTAGTAGCCAGAAAGACGCCATGGTAGAATCATGCCCTTGATTTATGCTCCTAATGAAAGTGAAGTTGGTAAAGAAATAGACACATGATCTAAGGGTGTTGGACAGCAGAACTTTCAAGTGGTTAAATTTGAAAGTCCTCAGGTTCCCATCTATGTTTAGGTGAACTGATCACTTTAAAACTTGTTGTTTCTGAGCTAACTGGAACCTGTAAGGAAAACTATAAAGTTATGTAAGTATTGTAGTTGTAGCGGACAATATTCCAGCTTTGTTACAAGCCACAGATTTTCTTGAAAGAAGTAACTGCACAGTTATCAGTCATTCTGGGATACAAAAATTTCTAATTCTTTAGGAAAAAGATATGCCTATTTCAGAAATTCCCAAAATTATGTTACTTATTCTTGTAGCTAGAATCATTATTCAAACTCACAGAAGGGTGATCTTTTATTATGTGTTTGACTTTTGGCAGTGCTGTGTTGGAAGTGTAATATGCTAAGTGGGCAGTCTATGGAAATAAATGCAAAGACAAATTTTAGTGAGCCTGGATGGTTTCTGTAGACTCGTATTTCTGGAAACAATGCTTTTTCTACATGTCTGAGTCTCCTAGTTATCAGAATTACAGTATGTGGAGCTTTGGTCCTTATTTTGTGCTTAAGTGACTCATATTTTGTTTTTAACGACAATTTTTTTTTCTTTTCAACATTTTAAGCTAGAAGTTTTTCCCAGGAGCACTGTTGTTTTCATTCCCCTTCACCCTTACCTGTATTTTCACCCTACAGTGACTTCCCCTACCTCCTACAATATTACAAATAACATCACTTTTCAAGAAAAGTGTTTTAAAATACTTTAGAATTATAATGGGGAATGTGTATTTGCTCTTTTCATGACTCACTCGTGATAATTTAAGCATAAATTATAATCTAGCTGTCCAGATTTTAAAACTGTTTGTTAGTGGCTGTGTTCAAAATGTGGCTAACTGTGTGCATCTTACAATAAATGTTAATTTTTAAAATTCTCCTGAACAAGGACACAACATACAATCCCAACACCTTTACAATGTTTTCTGTTTTACAGGATGAATTCCACTGAATAGTGGAGTAGTGCTGGCTTGAAATTGGCTCCTACAGGTTACCCTTTTGAGAATTAAAGGCAGCTGAGAATACTCACAAAGCAGAGTTAGCTTAGGAGTCTCCAAAGCATAAAACCAGCAGGGGGTCATGGGGCTCCCATGTCTGTCATTGTGCAGAAAGCACCTGGGATCTCAAGAGCAGAGGCTTAGAGTCAGGGCTTCTAGACACCTGGCTATGCTGCGGAGATCCCTGAAATCCTAGTCAAAATTGTTATGTTTCTATTTTGATTTAGATCAGTGATTCTTAACTTTTTTAGACTAAAAGCACCCTTTATCAGACTCAAATCACCCCTTGCCAGACTCAGAGACATTCCTGCATAACTTTTGTGAATTGCACAGCAACCTATTAAAAAAAATAATTTATTTATTACAGGGCTTACCTACTTACAGAGGAGGCAGGTAATAGCGATGGGGGAGCAGCTAGGCAGCAGAACCTGAACCTGCCCTTATCTGCCTATCTCTTCACACCTAACTCTTTACCCTTTCTAGGACTAATGGGTGCAAACTAGTGGAGAGCAGATTTAGGTTAGACATTAGGAAGGAATTTTTTACAGCAAGGGTCGCCAGAGTCTGGAATTGGCTTCCAAGAAAGGTGGTGCTATCACCTAACTTGGAGGTCTTCAAGAGGAGGCTTGACAATCACCTGGGTGGAGTCATCTGACCTCAGTCCTCTTTCCTGCCAGGGGCAGGGGGTCGGACATGATGATCCATTGGGTCCCTTCTGACTCTATAATCTATGAATTTATGAAAACCCTTCAAAGGATTTCCCAGCACCCTGGTTGATAATCACTGTTTTATATGAATAAACGTTTTGAATCAGAAAAGTCCCTTCTTCAGTTGGGATTTCAAGGGGCAAAAACCAAATTAGGCCATTCAAGATAAATCATTTTAGCTAATTTTAGTTGATTTTAGCTGCTAATAAAGTACCTCTAGAAATCCTTGGGACTAGATACTTAAAATTATCAGTGATAAAACTCACTCTATAATGAGCAAAGAGGAAGTCTGCAGTTCTGCCAAATTACTTGCTAGTAAAATCATTGTGGGTAACCAATTACATCTGTACAAACAGCAGGCCTGTTCAACTTCTGGTAGCCCTCCCTCTCTCCACTCACAGCATTCTACTGAGAACAGCTCCATTTTATAACCTCACCTGTTTAATTCCCAAAATAGGGTATGCATGTGGCAACAAAGGCTGATGCTTTTCAGACACTTAAAGAAAAAGTAAAGAACAAAATGGATATGACAATAACAAATACATTTACCTTCCATTAACAGCAAAGCACAGTTGACACATTCCATGTAAAACTGCTGTAGCATTTTGCAGAAAAGTAGCTATTTTGGGATTTTCATCGACAGGGCCTTGGACTGAGAGGAAACAGCAGCGTAATTTGTCTATCAATCCTATATTCACCACATAACTAGAAGAGGAGGGAAAAACACCATGTTAATAAGTGGCACCTCAGCAATTTCTGTGACTTATTTCCTTTAGTTATGCCTGCATCATCAGTATTAAATTGTACACAAACCAGTTCCTGAACTCAAATATACAATCTTACAAGGGTAAATATATTTAAGATAAATCACTTAAAATAGATCAAGTTGCAATAATCTTAGATTGGCCCTCTTTAGTATCAATAGTTTCCATTAAGACATCTGTCTATCAAGGGGTAATTTTTATTATTTCTTTTAAGTAACATAAATGTAAATATTTATTTTATCATACTCTTAGCAGAACAGTGGATCTTGCCATAATAAAATGATTTATGATAAACTTTATAGCTCTGCAGTAACATGATTTTTTTTCTATGAACCAATTCTCTATGACAGAATAATGCAATAAAGAGATGATGTTACACAGATAAAATCTTATTACACTACAAACTCAGTAACAACCACTTTATAACTTCGCTTTTATTTTACAGATAAGAATTAACAGACTAACAAATAATACTTAGGTGGAAGATTTCTACTGTCTGGAACAATCACTTGTTGATGTCTAGTCATCAACCAAAATTAACACAGACAAAAGTGAGGTCCTAATTTTTCTCCCAGAATATCCCCTTCTGCCTTTTCCATTATCACAACAGACAGGACCACCATTTTCTATACTGATGACTCAAATCTCTCTTAGATACAGTGTGGATCAAAAATGTTGCTGCTTTTTCCTATATATCATCATCCAAATCTGGCTTTTCTTCCTGGCCTCACTGCTAAGACTCTTGTCTAGGCCATATTCACCTTGTACCTTGATTGAAGCAAGGAGGTAGGGAGCTATAATTCCAGTGAGGGCTGCTACCAACCAACTTACAATATTTACATATTGTGCACCCAGCTAGTCTCATGAGAACAGCCTAGTATTCCTATGTATTCTCTCAGCTTGCTTGCTTGTCAAACCTGACGCTATAAATGGAAGATGTCATTTGCTATATGTTTGTCGAGTATCTAGTCCAATGGAACCTTGACCTGACTGAGGGTTTTTATGTGTTGTTTCAACAGATGCAATAAATAATCAATAGAATTAGGTAACTCTTGTGCAAAGAAGTGTCTAAGCTTAGAAAAAAGATAATCTCTATTCCAGTCTGAATAAGGAAATATTGAAACTGCTCCCAGGTTTGGGAATAAAGGTCCCTGTCTGAACAAGGTGCTTTTCAGGGATTGACATCTTTCTGTGGCTAGAAGGTAGACTTTCTGCCAACGTTCATGCTCTGGGTACACAGCTATTGGAAGCAATGAGGGTAATTCTGAATTTAAATTAAGCTGAATACAAAGTAGTAAAACTTGCAGTTTTTAAAAGGCTGTTTAAAAGTTGAAGTTTGACAATTAAAAGTATTCAAAGATGCTCAACCACTACATAAGACTGATTGGTCAGGTAAAGTTAGCCTGGTGACTGACTTCCATTTAGCAATGTGAAAAGTTGCAAATATTGAGTTTATTTTGCTTCTCTCATTTAGGCAATCCATTTGAATCATACAGGTGATAAACATGCTGTCTGGTATTGGCAGGCTATTTGCACAAAGACACTTAAGGAGTTAGTTGTGTGCTAAGTCACCAAAAGAAAAGTGCTAAGTGCTGAATATCTCTCACAGAGCCAGGAGGGGGAGGGAATGAACAGGAGATGAAATGGTATGCATAGCAATACATGAAAACTTTAAAACAGACACACATTTTCTGATTAACGTTATTTTTCTTTTTTCCAGGGTAATTTTTATACCCTTACAGATTTCCTCCATTTCACTCTCACTTTACTCCCCCAAAGCTGGGGACGTTTTCTTAATTGCCATCCTCCTGACACGGGAAGAATGGAAAAGACTCTTTAATCTGTGAGGGTCCTTCCTTAATGACTTCTGTGGAGGGCAATGTGAGAGACATGAAGCTCTCCCTTGCTCCAGAAATTAAGCACACAGCTGAGTGAACTTATAAAACTTTCCTTTTCCTTCCTTTTAACTATCCATTTCTCCCATGCTAGAGTTGTTCCAGAGTCCCTGCTATTCCAGTTGTTTTTGCAATATGCAAACTGGGTGGTAGTCACTTGGTTCTAATTGAACACTGGAGTAATTTTTTTCCCACAAAAAGAAGAACATTTACTGAAAATGCCACCTCACCTTCCCAAATATATTAGTTTAAATATGTTCAAAAGGATACACAATGCAGTGATCCGGAGGTGAAATATTTTCATTAATAATATTAATTTGTCTGTTTGTGACTACTTTAAAAAGCCCTCCCTCTTTTTTTCCTAATTGCACTATTACCTTGTCATCATGCCTTTCATTCTCCTGCTAGAACCCGATCCTTTAAAGTGCCTCAGGTGAAAGGCCTAGTCTGATTCTCATGTATCTTTTTAGCTTGGGGGCATGCCTGTGCTTCTACAGTCAGTGTCAGATGTCAGCACAGCACAAAATATCAATAAGCAGACCTCCCAGCCTGTCATTTATATATAGGAAGAATACAACATCCTGAAATTTCACACTCCTTGAAAACCTGTTTGGGAAGGAGGCGGGGTTAACATGGGAACAATGAAGTTTTAGAGGTCACTGGTATCCATGACAACTATTTGTTTTGCCCTTTCCTACAGCTGTCCTTTTACATTTTCATTCAGCAACATCAGAACAGAACCTTAAAACTTCTGAAATGCACAAATTTATAAAATTTGAAGTAGAATGGACTGGGGGGGGGCAAAGTTCTTTTCTGTTGTCATCTAATCCACCTGTACCACATTTTTTTCACTATATCAGCATTCCAATCTTGTAGTGGCAAAACACCCATCATAGATAGCTTTTGTGTATTTAAGACATTAATTCATTAGCAGTTCAATAAGTATTGTTCTGCTGGGGGAATCTAAATTCCCTATCTTAGTTAACACATGACATTAATGGACAATAAAGAATGAGCATTTAATAGAAATGGCAGGGAGGGACCCTGCATTTAGTTCAATCCTAGCTTTCTACTGCTTAATTGATTAAAAAAGAGCCAATAAACCATTTGAATGCCAGACATAAGGTGTATATTCAGTGGCCATGGAGGTTTCTGTGATGGCCTAATGGTTGGTAAAGTTCACTATAATTCATTATTCATGGTACATGGAAGCAGAAGTGTTTAGTGGATAAAGCACAGGTTTGAGCATTAGAAAAATATTTTTTTACAATCTGTACTGAAACAGAAGGCTTTCAAGGCACTACAAGCAGCAAGGAGTCCATACAGCTTCACATGAAAGAGAACAGGCAAATTCAAAATGTACAAGTACCTACTCTAAACAGTAGTGTAAAGAATATGAAATATAATGTGTTGTAAAAAGAACAAGTAATAATGAGAGATTTCAGACAGGTGCCATACCAAATGAACCAAGTCATACATTCAAGAACATAGTGCCTGACTTATTTAACCTACAAAATCTTTAGACAGAACCAACAAAAATAAATTCTAATATAGCCTGAGTATTATCAACCAGTGGAATTCAGTGCCTCAGAAAGTCACTGAATTAAAAACTGTGACTGGATTTTAAAAGGTCTTGATAATTACATAACTACTGACATGTTTCCTAGTTACACAGATTAAGATAATAAGGGCAATCAAATCTCATAATTTGGGGTAAGAGAAAAGCACCTACAGGAGTCAGAAAGGGATTTTTCCCATCCTATTCAGCAGTACATAAGCAACTAGGTGTATTCTGGATTTCTGTGTCTTCCTCTAAATCATCACACATTAACTATTGCAGGAGACAAGATTTATGATTAAAGAGAACAATAATCTGATCTGATATGGCAAAATCTACATTCCTAAAAAAGTCAATGGAAAGATGACAGTGAAAAGTTACTGTCTTCATTCTAAATAATACCAAAGACACAATCAGAGATACAAACATTTTAAAGCTACTACAGTGAGATTAGGACTAAATTAAAAGGGAGTTTTTACACACAAACAAACAAAACTTCAATTATTAAGATTGTAATACCAAACATTCAAGAGTTCAGAAATGCCAGAATTTAGGTTACCAGTTCAATCTTAATTCAGTTCCCTTGTACCTTCAGTCTATAGCCATACAATCATAATCTATTTGTTCTATAGGATGCCTGCCTCATTCTGTGCAAGGTAAGGATAGTGTTCATACATTTTCTTTTCAGCATTCAAAGAGTGGCCCCATAACCATTCAAATGAAGTCCTTAAGAGAAAATTAGCAATTTCCTCATGGACTTAATAGGGTGCTCATCATGGAGTGCTTCGTAAACATTAACTATTTTGTGGAGGTATTATTATCATGCTTTACTGAAACAAAGCATAGAGAAATTAAGGTTAAAGGATCCACTGATTGTTTTCAGAATTTGAGAGGCCCAGGACTAGGTTTTTCAAAGTCCTTAGCATTACATACTGCTTGAAACATATTAAACTCCCTTTCACTACAGCTGGAGTTGTGATCTCTCAGCTTTTCTGCAATTTAAACCCAAGGCTCAAGGGATCCATTAAGGTGTCCAGAAAACGAAGAACAACAGGTATGGTCCACTCACCCAGTGTGGATTAAGGCTGTTTACAGACTTTAAAACAAACTGTGCTTTACTGGAAAAGCAGTGTATTACTTAAACCTGGCTCTACAGCATCTGTAAAGATAGGGCAGGGCTTTTTGGCACTTTTAAAGCTGTTTCAATCAGCTATTAGATAAAAACACCAAAAAGCCCCACTAAAGTGCCTGATCATTACTGATGTTGCATGCACCAGGTTAATCCAGCGAGTTGCCTCTTCTGGGCATGTGTGGGGTTCAGCACGGGAATGCGCTGAGTTTATAGTAAAGAGCTGTTTGTTTGTTTTTTTTACGGCTGCAAGCATCCTAAGTGACATGCCCAACATGAAAGAATGATGTCAGAGGCAAGTTTAGAATCCAGCTCCTCAGTGTAAAATTCAACGGCCTTAACCTTAAGGCTATCCCTCTACTTCTTGAAATCCTCTACACAATTACTACACAGCTTCTGACTTCCGCAGAAGCAGTAGATGTCCCATGGACAAATGTCTCCTTAACTGAATAATCCTGATTCATTTGCAGTGCAGGTCTATCCTATACCATAAATGGGGCTAGATTTGTATTACAAGTAGACTCTTCTGCTCAACTCTCCCAAGCTTAATTTCTTTTGTCCGTTCTCATCAAACTGCCCCTGCTTCAGTCCTTTCTCTTTCCCAGCTCAGTCACTCTTCGAAATCCAATTCTCCTCACTTAACTAGACCCAGTTCCACTCCTTGGGCACATCTACATGTGCCCCTAGGGCACCATTGTTACTGCACTGTCATTTAGTGCTTCCTTTTGTATGTTTGTACATGTAGATATATACACACGGATGCGTACTGAAGTACATATGTAAGTGCATATGCGGACTCATGTTTTACCACAGAAAAGAGTGATCAAGGGTACGAAAGAGTTATATTTAAAAACAGCACTATATAGGGTGTCAGTTGTAATGACAGTCTCAAAAGAACAAATATCAAAGCTCAGTTTATTAAAAATGCTGGCAAAAATTAAATTAAATCAGAAATCAGTGCACCTCTACTCAATATTTACCATATGGTTCACTGGGCTGGGCCCCAGCAGAATCAAGTGTTTCAAGTCACAATGACCCCATCGCTCAGTGCAGCTCAGTATGTGTGTACTCCAGATACCCTCATAAACCATCCATATGCTAATTGGCCCCCCACTCATGACTGGAATTGGGTGTTTTTCTCACGAGTCCTGAGATCCTCCAAAAATGTATATACAGCTGAAGTGCAGGACAACCAGGTCTGGCTCCACCTCACAGGGGACAGGGCTGTGAGGTGGAGCCTGTCACTTATCATATGTGACAGGCTGACAGAGAAGTTAACAGAGGGATTCTGGGTGAACTGTTTGGTGATGTCTGCCAAACATTAAAGGCTGGTGAAGAAACAGGAAAAAACAGGAATTATTAGAAATGGGAAAGAAAGGCACAGCTGAGCTGTGGGAATGAAGAGGAAGTCAAAATGTATTTAACTTAGTGACTCACCATGACCCGAAAAAGAGTCTGTGCTGAAGAGGACTGAGTACAATGGGCACTACCATATATCTTTTGGCTAAGATCAAGTGATCTTCTGAGAGCCTGATCAATGCCTTAAGGACCTGCTCCTGGGCGAATCATGCCAAGCCATGTGGGAGTGCATCCAATGGAAGGAGCTGTACAAAGATCACAGGGACCTGAATTGCCTCATAGCCCAGTGAGCTCTATCAGTGAGGGCCCGGAGACATAGAGAGGGACAGTTCGGGAGACCCAGCTGCCTGTGGCCCAACTGCTGCAGAGCCACGGAGACAATAGAGCACACCTCCTGTGGCTCTGCACCTGCGCCAAGTAGGTATGGAAAAGGCTAAAATAGCTCTGCGAGGCAGTGACCGGCATCAGCTGGCTAACCAGCGAGGCCACACTGTACGGGCACCTCGCCAAACACCAGGGGAGCCTGTCACTCTGTTTCGACCAGTTTGCATCCTGTGTCAGGAGCGCCTTGTAGAAGGCACAGCTCCTGACACAGCTGATCTTTGTACAGCTCCTTCCAGTGGATGCACTCCCACATGGCTTGGCATGATTCGCCCAGGAGCAGGTCCTTAAGGCATTGATCAGGCTCTCAGCAGATCACTTGATCTTAGCCAAAAGATATATGGTAGTGCCCTCCTCCTGTACAGGCAAATGGACATACGAGTAGTGGGCTGCTTGAAGATGGTGCTGAGTGAACTCTGGACCTACTATCAGAAATCAGTAGCAGAGGATGCAGCAAACGCCACCTAGCACAGGGACATGTGGCACAGGACCATACAACCCCCGCTGAGTGAAGAAAGGAGCGAAGACAGTGGAGAAGAGGAACAGAGAACAGCAGCGAATCCTCCAGCAGAAGCTGAAGCGACAAGGATGAAGACACCACTTGAACCGACTATAGCACCTGATCCTGGAAGCGGAGCAAGGGTGGAAATGAAGGGAGAGATGGCTGGAGGGACCAGAAGGAACTGATGGGCTTTTCTGGGTGTGTTGCGTGCATTCACGGATTTTATAACAGGTATGGGTGGCCAGCAGACCTTTGTACGGGTGCAGATTTCTGTAATGGGTAGGTTTAATCCTTTTGTGATGTAATAGGCAGAGTGTAGATATAAATAACCTTTATATATAGAGAGAGACACACAGTTTTACAACAACAAAAAATGCCTTAAGGACAGAGAAAGACATTGATAGAGTTTTAGGATGGTATGAATGAATGAAAGAAACTCAGAATCCCAAATAATGGTGGTGATGGCTGATATCCAGGAGGTGGGAAAAAAGTGAAGAGCAGAAATTAAGGTTTGGAGACAGAGGGAGAGTGGATAAGGTGGAGAAGTGGAAAGAAAAGAAGGCACTGAAGATGAAGGCAGGAACAACAGCAGAGACAGCAACAGAAGCAGCGTCAAAGGCAGTGGTGGAGAGAGTGACAGGCTTGTAAGAGCAACAGGCATGCAAAGGCAGAGTCAATCACGATGAGCATCGACACAGATGACCCTTAAAGGGACAGGCACACCCAGTTTAACACAAGCACAACTGCACTGATTATAGCTTAAATTAATGTCAGGAGTGTCTTAACAAGCAAAAGATGGGAACAGGTCAAACCAATATTAATTCAAGGAAAGGAATACATAATCTGCTTACAAGAGTGTGGTATACCGGTGAGAGAAGAAGTTTTGAGAAGAGGCAAAGATGGATACTGTCTTAGTGGTCAGGGATAAATGAGAACAAAGCTGCTGGAGTGGTAATACTATTCAAGAATCCATAGGTGAAAGCACAGCAGGTGGAAGACATCATTAGTGGCAGACTAGTGAATGATAATATCAGTCAAGGGAGCAGAATTAGAGGTTTACAATGTATATGTACCACCAGAGTGGGAGGGAAGGAAGGCTCTGCTTAGAACAAGCAGTTTATGTGGTTGGAGGGAGACCATGGATAATAATGGGGAACTTCAATGCATAATCAAAGAGGGTGACAGAACAGGGGAAAGACGAAATGGAACTTCAGACAGTTCATCCAGATTGTTAACAAATATAATTAGAGTCACTAAGGACATTTTTACATGTGCTCCAGGGGTGGGCTGCTTTAATGAAAGCAGATCCAAGAGCTGCTCTAATCAAAGTGCCCTGAGTGTTCCATGTATCAGTGTCTCCTAACTTCAAAATGGTGGCAGGGTGCTTTATCTAAAGCTTGTCAAACAAGCTTTAGTTAAAGCACCCTTGCTGCCATTTTGAAGCCTGGGAATGCTGATACATAGGATATGGGGGCTGGCTGGAGTGTGCTGATTAGCATGCTCCATCTAGTCTCCTCCAACAAGCTGTGGTTACCATGTATTGGAGCAGCTTCCTGGCATGTAGAACCCAAAGAGATGTGTGGGCAGGAGAGAAAATTTTCCCTAGAACTAACCCCAGTGGAAAGAAACAATCAAGAATGGACTTTGTGCTTGTATCAGAAGAAAGAAAGAAACTATACGTGTAGCACTTAGTGATCACTCGATCCTGGTGGTGGTGCCGTGGATTGGAGTGCACAGAGCCGGATGGGGAGGAGGGGCGTGCAGGGCTGGAGGCAGAGTAGTGGCAGCATTCCATCTCTGCCTGCCTGCCACCCATCATTCTTGATGGGCAATTGGCTAGTGATTACATATTTGAGGTGCTAACAAAAATGGAGTTCCCTGAGAAATATACATGTTGGATACGGTTATAGCATAGAGAGAAGTAGGGAGTCGGATCCAAATGAATGGGCACTTAAGCGAGGCCTTAAAAATCCATACAGGAGTGAGGCAAAGGTGCCACCTGTAGCCACTGCTATTTGTGTGCAGCATGGACTCATTAGCACAACGAATAAGGAAAGACAAGGTCATAAGCCGAGTAAAAATACCAGGAGGGGAAGAGGTAAAATACGCACTGTACATGGATGATATAAATGTACTAGTTAGAGACAGATTTTTAATGGAAACGGTGTTAAAGCATACATCAGAATACAGAGAAGCAACAGGGCCTAAGCTAAATAGCTCAAAAAACACCATAATGGGAGTGGGGAACTGGAGGGACTTGGTAAGTTGGGCCTTCAAATGAGAGAGTGTGAAATTAAGAGTGCTAGGGATCCAGAATGGATACCAAGGGGAAAGGTAATACAGCCTAGGAAAAGGTGATGGCAAGGATATGGCAAATACTTTGGTTATGGTCCATTTTTTTGCTGGAAAAGTGACAGTGGTCAAGGATGTGCTATGGCCAATTATTCTATATATGGGAACTGTATTCCCACTGATTCAGTAGCAGATAGCAAATGTACATGGGGAATATATGTGTTCTTTTGGAATGCCAAAGTGTGGACAGTTCAGCTTCTTGATACTTGACAGGACTGAAACAGTCCCTTAGGCCTGCAAGGCTAAGAGCAGCCTTGACATAAGTAGGCTAAGAGTGCATTCATGGAGTTATGAGATCGTATGACCTGCTCTCTACAGAAAAAAGGTCTGATGCAGCCTGTTTTTCTGCAAGAGTCTGATGATAAAAATGCTTGTTATAAGTAAGTGTTTGTTACGGTGCATTCCACCCCATATCTGAAGCAAATGGCTCCTGGTACCAAGAGGACAAAAACAACGATAAAGCAAAGACAAACTATTGATAACAAATAGAAAATTGGCCTAATTCAGGGATGGGCAGTTTGGCCGGGCCGGATGGATCTGGCTGGCAATGAACTCCATTTCCTAACCACCCTTGCGCATGACTGGGACCAGTCTCCATGAAGACCCCAGCTGCAACTGCGTGGGAAAGCTGAAGGCTGGGGTTCCCATGGAGACTAACCACAGCCATGTTAGCAGTGTGCATGGCAGAGCAGGGCAGGGGGCTGCTCTGGAGGTGCTGGGAACTTGTGATGGGGCAACTTGCTCTGGAGCCAGGGCAGAGCCATGATCTGTAGCCTGCACATTCTGGGCAGAGGCACACAAGCAGGGGATCACAGTTCTACCCTTGCTCCAGACCAGGCTGTTACCACTGCAAGGAACCAGAGCAGAGCCATGATCCCCTGCTTGTGTGCCTCTGCTGGAGTGTGCAGGCTACAGATCACAGCTCTGCCCTGGATCTGGAGCAAGCTGCCTCCATTGCAAGATCCCAGTGGCTCTAGAGCAGCCCCCTGCCCTACTCTGCTGTGAGTGCTGCCAACAAGGCTGCAACTAGCTTCCATGGCAACCCCAGCCTTGAGCTTCTCCATGCAGCTGTAGCTTGGATCTCCATGGAAACCAGCCCCAGCCATGTAGGTGGGGACTGCTAGGAAATGGAGTCTGCCTGCCAGCCGGATGGGCCACTTTGCCCACACCTGGCCTAATTGGTAGCTACATGACTAAAGGACTATAAATATTACCCGCCTCTTTTCCTTTTCCCTTCTCTTCCCCTTTTCTTTCCCATCCCCTCCTCCTTTTCCCCTCACCCTAATGATGCCTCAGAACTGGAGACATCTGACCTTCTTCAAGGAACCTTGCCCACTCTGGAAGCCTGGCCAGCTCCTGAGTCGTGTATTATTAGAACTGGTGACATACAATTACTAGCTTGCTTAGACTGTATCTTGCTAAGATTACTGAAACTGCTACGATTATATCTATACGCATACTTCGAGTTAATACATTATAATGCTCAATAAAACTGATTTATTAAAACATATACTGGGTATATTAAAACAGATAACTGGGTTCCCATTTAGAGAAGATAAATAGATTCTCATTTGGAGAAAACTGAGCATACTTTAAGGAAATATTAAACTTGCTGGTTGCTCCTCCTCCATTTGGGAAGAGAACCAGATACACCCTGATTTTTAGGGCAACAAAAAGAGAAAGATTGGCTAGATCTGAACTGCACAAAGCAAGAGAGATGGGCGGATGGGTCTGCCAGACTTGGGATTGTTTGTCTATGTGACACATGTAAGTGTGGTATGCAAGACGGTAATGGAGGGAGAGGAAAAACAGAATGTATCACCCAATTTCACACAGCTGCAATTTTGAGGAAATGGGGAGACCTCTTGGCAACTAACTATTCATTACATCAGAATGGAGGGTTTCATGCAGAGGTGTAAAATAGGGAAAGCATGGTTGGAAATCCAGAAGGATTATTTATAGAAGGACAAGTGAAGAGGGTGTGGGGAGTGGTGGCGGGTAAACAACTAAAAGGGGAACATGCTGACCAAGCGTGGATGGTTGTAAGAAATATCCTTCCAATAAGAGACGTGCATCATAAATGGGGCTTTATGAGTTCTTTTAGATGCCCAAGGGAGAGATGCAAGGAAGAAGAAACAGTGGAATATGTCTGGGAGTGTACCTATGCAAAGCGGGTGTGGGAAAGGGTCTGCCACTTTCTTAGTGTCACCAACTGTTTACCTTTGCTTCAGCCCTTTATCCCAGTCGCATCTTTTTTTCATTTCTCTGACAAACTCAGTCCAAACCCTTTCACTAACATCATTCACCAGTGGCTGAGTGTGCAAACTAAACTCTCAAGGGCTCGATTTTCAGAAGGTATCCACTAAAGTTCATTGGGAGCTGCCAGTGCTTCTCACCTTTGAAAACTGGGCCTTTATTGGATGTTATTGGAAAATTTATGTCTGTCTGAAGAATACGCTTGTGAGGCACTGTACACATGAAATTCCAGATGGGACACTGTAACATGGCATCTATTGCAACAGTGTTGCCTGATACCCTTTGCAATAGCATCTCAACAGATATAAGTTGATTATTGTATTACAGTTGATTATTGTATTATACTACTAGTATTAGTTTTACTGGGCTAACATTTCCAGAATGATTTTGGGTGCCCCTATTTTGGATGTTCCTCTTGAAACAAATTTAAAGCCCCATTTTCAGCAAATCCTCTATAGTCAAGACCAATTTAAAAAATACATGAAATTGGCAACCAAAAACACTTTTTAAAATTAGGGAAATGAATAGTTAATTATCAACCCAACCCCAGATTCCTCATTCAGGCATAAATCTTAGAATTGGGTCACGGAGGTCCGGGTGAGGGAGATTCCTTGTCCTCCATCAAAGCTGACCTCATGAAGGAACACCTTAACAGGCTGGATACTTTCAAGTCAGGCGGCCCTGACAGTTTACACCCAAGGATACTCAAGGAGCTGGCAAGCATCATAGCTCAGTCCCTAGCATGGACCTTTGAGAACTCCTGGAGCTCTGGTGAAGTGCCTGAAGATTGGAAGAAGGCCAATGTGGTGCCTATCTTTAAGAAAGGGAGGAATGTAGGTCCGGCAAACTACAGGCCCATCAGCCTGACCTCTATCCTGGGGAAGGTCTTGGAAAAAATTATCAAAGAGGCCATCCTTAACAGACTAGCTGATGGCAATATCCTGAGGGATACCTAGTATGGGTTTGTTGCGGATAGGTCTTTCCTGACCAATCTCATTTCCTTTTACGACTAGGTGACCTATCACCTGGACAAGGGGGAAGAGATTGATGCCGTATATCTTGACTTCAAAAAAGCCTTCAATTTGGTATCCCATGATCACCTCTTGGCAAAACTGGCTAACCGGGGCCTTGACCCCACCATGATCCGCTGGCTGGGGAACTGGCTCCACAGTAGGACCCAGAGTGTGGTGGTTGATAGAAGCCAATTGTCTTGGTGTGTGGTCACCAGTGGAGTCCCTCAAGGCTCTATCCTAGGGCCTATAATGTTTAACATCTTCATCAATGATGTGGACATTGGTGTCAGAAGCTGGCTGGCCAAGTTTGCTGATGACACCAAACTCTGGGGTAAAGCATCCACACCTGAGGATAGGAGGGTGATCCAGGAAGACCTTGACAGGCTCATGAACTGGGTGGATGAGAACCTGATGGTGTTTAACACTGGAAAATGCAAGGTTCTCCACCTTGGGAGGAAAAACCTGCAGCATGCTTACAGTTTTGGCAGTGCTATGCTGGTTAGCACTACAAATGAAAGGGACTTAAGGGTCATGACTGACCACAAGATGAACATGAGCCTTCAATGTGATGCTGTGGCTACTAAAGGGAGCCAAGCACTGGCTTGCATCCATAGATCCTTTTCAAGCAAATCCTGGGACGTCATCCTCCCATTGTACTCGGCCTTGGTGAGGCCACAGCTGGAACACTTCGTCCAGTTTTGGGCTCTGCAATTCAAAAAGGATGTGGAGAAGCTTAAGAGAGTCCAGAGAAGAGCCATGTGCATGATCAGAGGTCAGGAAAACAGACCTTATGATGAGAGGATGAGAGCCATGGGACTCTTCAGCCTAGAAAAGCGCAGGCTCAGGGGTGATCTGGTGGCCACCTATAAGTTTATCAGGGTGCTCATCAGATCTGGGGGAATGTCTGTTCACCAGAGCACTCCAAGGGATGACAAGATCAAATGGTCACAAACTCTGCCGTAACCAATTCAGGCTGGACATAATGAAGAACTTCTTTACTGTCCAAACCCCCAAGGTTTGGAATAGATTGCCGCCAGAGGCGGTTCAAGCATCCACTCTGATACATTTGGATGCTTATCTTGCTGGGATCCTATGATCCCTACTGACTTCCTGCCCCTGGGACAGGGGGCTGGACTTGATGATCCTCTGGGGTCCCTTCCAGACTGAATGTCTATGAAATCTATGAAAATAAACCTCTTGTTAGCATGGGAGATGGTACTATATGGACTCATACAAAAGGGACTGGAGTAAACGTTATTAAGGACTTTGTTAGCATGATTTCAAACTAGTTTATGGAAAGTTAAAAACCTTCATTTTTTTAAGGGGTTGGCTTTCACTAAGAGAGACTGCCTGAAGCTGTGGTTGCCTGAAGTGAAATACTACACTGACTGGGACAAGGGAGAGATCAGAGAGGATGAGATGGAGAAGTGGAGGAAAAAGGACTGGATACATGTCTTTCACTAAACCAACAGAGAGCAGTCATGACAGGGACAGAAAGTTTAAGGTGGTTACTGAAGTAACAGGTTTTCATGGGTTTCTGTATTAAGACAGAGAGTTCTGTAAGTGTTTTTTTGTGGGTAGTTAACATATAACATTTAAGGGTTTAATATATATAGCTGCATGCTTTTTGGGTTATGTAGTTGTTTTTGTGATAAGAAAATTGTGGTAAAACAAGGATGTTCAATATGTGACATTTTGTAAGTGTAGAGTGAAAAGTGGGTTTTTAATAAAATTTGTGAAAAAAGTTCCCATAAGCATCTTGGTCTTTTGGCTAAGATCAAGATTTTTTTAGCACCAAGGGGAGGGTGTCAGAGCTGGCTCTGGCCCTCCAGGTGCCGGGCTAGTATTGCAGTACTTCCAGGTCCAATGCCAGTTCCCTGTGGATGGAACATCCACCCATATTTTTTAAAGGTCAAAAAGAAAAAAAATAATAGTATGGGAAAAAAAGTATCAATATGTTTGCCCATTTGGGTTATGCATTTTACAGCCATGCTCAGTGGTGGTTGGATTCAATCAATTTCATAGCTGGTTTCTATTACTGAGCACATACTGTTTTTGGCAGAAGTTTAATGCTAGGCAATGTATTTAATGATTTTTCCTTGTATGCAAATGCAAGGTGAAGAGCTTTTCCACCCATGCTAACTGGGCCGGGACTTTGTCTTATATCTGAGTAAATATGGTATGTGTGAACTGCAAAAAACTGTTGCAAAGAATTTTTGTCATTTTATCTAAGAAAAGTAACAGAAAGAATGAACAATCAACAAAATGATTCCACTGACTTATAGGAACCATGAATTCCCAAAGGGAGAATACAAAACTTTTTATGCACCAGAATTAGAGAAATGCAGGGCGTGATCCTGGGAAGTGTTGAGCCCTCTCAACTCTGTGGCTTTGAGACTGCAATGCTTATGGAAAAAACAAAAACAAAAACAAATGGAGACAGGTTATCATTAAGTGCTAAAAATGATCCTAGAATAAACTTTCCTTTTGTATGAAGTTTAAAAAAGTGCTCTTAAAATACTGAATAAATAATCAAGACCCTCAGTAAGAAGGAAAAGCAGTTTTCAATTTGGAAAACTAGAAGCAACATGCAACTCAAAAAAGAGACAAGCCCAACTGACTTTTTGTCCTATTCCCTTCTCCTGCTGTCTGTATATTACCAGTTATAAAATCAGGTCCTGCTCAAATAGAAAAATGAACTCTCACATGCGCTTTCTATTCTTTAAGAAAATTTATTTTGGTGTTGTGTATATTAGTTGCCTTTTCTTCTGTGTATGTTTCTTGACGCTGATATCCCTGCAGTTCATTTTATGGCTTCTCTGTGAATAAGGATGTATTTGTATGGTTCACAAGAGGAATAAAGGAGTTTCTCCACATTACAAGGGGAAAGCTGGACAGGACCAACTTCACTTAAATACACAGACAACTTTCCATTTAGAGTACATGCATATTTGATGTTCCACAGTTTTCTGAAAGAGTGATTTCTCTTGAGAGCCTCTACATAGCCATTTAATAGTCTTCTCAATCATGCACATGTGTTACTGGCTACAGTTTAGGGAGACTAGTGACCTCTGGCAGGTCACTGTAATTTCTTTTTTTACTTAAGAAAAAAATAAAGATATTTCTTTGTGTTTTTACCTGATCAGGTCCTGGATCCTGCTGTTAAAAGCCTCAGCTTGTGAAGGTTTGTTTTTTACATCCTGTATTATTTTTGGTAAGGCAGGCTGGTTGTTCCCATCTGGTAGAGTAGAGATCAGGCATTCAAAAACTACAGCAGTGATCCTGACAAGTCCTGTTGTTAAACCTTCAAATACTTGCTTATTTGCACTTCTTCCTAATATGGCATTAAACTCATCTGGAACATAAACCTATATAAATAGAAAAAATAACCGCACTTTACTAAAATATCTATAACTTAACTAAAAGCATTATACCTATTTCCTTGAGAATATAGTCTTAATCAATGCTTTCAGAAAAGCTGCCTATACAACCCCCACTCTCGTTATTAGAATCATAGATAACTATGAGGTAACAGCATTCCAGCATTATTGATGAACATTTAAATGTAATGCCTCTATGTTGTTAAAAAGCTACATTACTCCAACTTCCATTTGCAGTGATGCTATTTAGAAATGCCCACTTTTATAATACATGCATGGTGAATTCTAATGGATGAAATAGAAGACATTTCTAAATGGATGTCTGTATGCAAACTGAAATAGGAACCCGACAACAAAGAATCATGTTAGGACTACATAAAGGCATTAGCATGATGAACAAGAAGGGTCTTATGATTAATTAGCAAACATATTTTGAAAAAAATTGAACTCTTTTTTTTTTTAATTTAATGTAGACTACTGGTGTATGTTTGGAGTGCTGCTGTTAATGTGAAGTCCAGAAAATACATGAGACAAGGATATTTCTGGTGATACCTTTTATTAAATAGATTTTTGCAAAAAAAATTATCTCACCACCTCCAACACTCCACCAAGAGGCCCCTGTGGTTCACCTGGCAGCTCAAAGCACACTAAAAACCTGTTACACAGTTCGTACCGCGTATCCACATGCTCACACACCCATTCCCATATCCATACCCTCCCCCACTGCCTTCCTCAGAAGGCCTGCTCCTGAAAAAGTCTATGCCAGACCTCTCTCCACCAGGTGAGATCTGCCATTTCTTTCCCATTTTCCTCGTCTGTCTTCCTGTAGTACCACTCCATTTCACTTAGTTCCATTTTAATACAGTCCTCAACTGTGGGGTCTGAGTGTCTGCTTATGAGCAGGTTCCTGGAACAACCATGGCAGTTGGGGTGTTAGACAAACTTTTGGCCAGAAAGTGCCCAAGCTCAGGTCCATCTGCTTTTAGACTAATAGGGGTAGTTACCTCTATCCTCAGGTCTGCGAAAAAGGCAGACAAAGCTTGAGACAATGGCTTTGTGGGTCATTATAATCTACCTGTTATCTCTACCAACCTCTCTGCAGTCCAGAGGTAACCAACTTTTTTACCTTTGCATGATCTTGCTCTTCCCCATAATTACGTCATCTATTCTAGTGTACTTCTCTTGTTTTGCAGCTACTCCTAAGACCAGCTTTGCTTCCAATTTACAGCCCTCCTTCATACTTTAAGTGACTCTTCTTCATTTACATTTCATTTACACAAGCCATTGGTCTACCTGCTATTTAGCTCAAGCTCTGTCTAACATCTCTCCCAGCTATACAGTATTCCAATAAATTGACTTGTTTATTTCATTAATTCTAGATTAAGGAAATTAAAAGGATGACTTGCTGATTCCTTGACTCTTTGATTGGAAAACTACAGAGATTTCACACTACTCCTGGGTGAATATTGGACTTTTTGTTACTCTATGGTTATCTTCTTGATTGACTTTGGAAAGATAATAGTATGTTACTGTGAGAATGCTATTTAACTCTCTTTAGTTAAAATGTTAGTTAGGAGAATAGCTGTCTAATAAGATTTTAAGAAAAAATAAATTGCCTATAGAATATAGTAACTGTAAACAGCAAAGACAAAAATAGTGTAAAGCATTTAGGGCATCAACAGTTCAGAATTATGAGATATCTATGAAAAAAAACCCAAACAATATACAGCTGAAGAAGTTTTAGACATAACATGTTTTAGTTCCATGGTGTTTTTTCCCCTCAGTGGTTCATACTGAAAGGCTTAATAAGATAGACAGTCCAAGAAGTTAAAGGAATGGGGACAGAATGCTATAAAAAAGGAGTGTTATTATGCAATTAGAATGTGAAGTGCATCCCAGCACTCTATCAGATTCCACTCTTTACATAACTGCCTGATTAACTTTACTTTGTTTGAAGAGTGATGGATTGCTTTTTATGATTCATTATTCTTTGACTTTACCACAACCATATAAGAAATTTTAACCTCCAAGCATTGGAAGTATTTTATTAAACATAAAATACTTAAGAGTTCTTTAAGTATCAGCCATGCTGATCTTAAGTCTTTCAGGATCAGAAAAACAAAAAAGTTTCATCCGATCCAATTCCAGCTGAATACAGTAAAATAACAGTAGTATAAATACTTAATTAAAATAGAAAGGAAAGATTCATAGATTCAAAAATGTTAGGGTCAGAAGGGACCTCAGCAGATCTTTGAATCCAACCCCTTGCCCGGGCAGGAAAGACTGCTAGGGTCAGATGACCCCAGGCAGGTGCCTGTCTAGTCTCCTCTTAAAAACCCCCAACTTAGGGGAGAGCACCACCTTCCTTGGAAGCCCATTCCAGATTCTGGTAACCCTTACCATAAAGATGTTCTTCCTGATGTCTAACCTGAATCTGCTCTCTGTCAGTTTGTGGCCATTATTTCTAGTTTCTCCAAGGGTTGCCGTGGTAAACAGAGCATCTCCTATCCCTTGCTGTCCCCCCACTGATGAATTTGTAGGTGCCCACAAGATCACCTCTCAGCCTTCTCTTGTGGAGGCTGAAGAGATACAGGTTCCTCAATCTCTCCTTGTAGGGCCTTACCTGCAGGCCCCTAACCATATGAGTGGCCCTCCTCTGGACCCTCTCAGGGCTATCCACATCCCTCTTGAAGTATGGTGCCCAAAACTGGATGCAGTATTCCAGCTGTGGCCTCACCAGTGCCACATAGAGAGGAAGTATCACCTCCCTGGACCTGTTTGTGATGCACCTGCTAATGCATGATAAAGTGTGGTTAGTTTTACTGATCAATTCATCACATCAACGACTCATAAATTTATAGATGCTAAGGTTGGAAGGGACACTGAGTCTGACCCTCTGCCTAGGAAGGAAAGAGTGCTGGGGTCAGGTGACCCCAGACAGATGCCTATCCAGCCTTCTCTTAAAGACCTCCAAAGTAAGGGAGAACACCATTGCCCTTGGAAGGAAGCCCATTCCAAATTCTGGCCACCCTTACCATGAAGAAGTTTTTCCTTATGTCCAGCATAAATCTGCCCTCTGTCAGTTTGTGACCATTGTTCCTTGTTACCCCAAGAGGCACCCCGGTGAATAGAGCATCTCCAGTTCCTTGCTGCACCCCTCTAATGAATTTGTAGGCAGCCACAAGATCACCTCTCAGCCCTCTCTTGTGGAGGCTAACGAGATCCAAGTCCCTTAGTCTCTCCTCGCAGGGCTTGGCCTGCAAACCCTTAACTGTACAAATGGCCCTCCTCTGGACCCTCTCAAGATTATCCACATCCTTCTTAAAGTACGGCACCCAAAACTGGACGCAGTACTCCAACTGCAGTCTGACCAATGCCACAGAGAGGGGAAGTATAACCTCCTTGGTTCGATATGTCATGCATCTGCTAATGCATGATAAAGTGCACATCAGCTTTGCTGATGATTTCATCACGCTGACAACTCAAGTCCATCTTGGAGTCCACAATGACTCCTAGATCTCTTTCCGCTTCTGTGCTGCTGAGAGGGTCATTTCCCAGCCAGTAGGTGTGCTGGATATTTTTACGCCCTATGTGCAGCACTCTGCTTTTGTCCTTGTTGAACTGCATCCTATTGTGTTCTGCCCACTTTTCCAACCTACCCCGGTCTGCCTGAAATTGTTCCCTACCCTCTAGTGTGTTCATTTCACCCCACAATTTAGTATCATCCACAAACTTGGACAGAGTACACTTTACACCTATGTCTAAGTCACTGATGAAGATATTGAAGAGTACAGGTCCAAGGACCAAGCCCTACAGGACCCCATTGCCAACATCCTTCCAGGTTGATACCAACCTGTCCACCATCACTCTCTGGGTACAACCCCCAAGCCAATTTGTGACCCACTGGACTGTGTAATCATCTAAGTCACCGCCTCTTAATTTATTTATGAGAATGGGATGAGATATCATAATGAAGGCCTTCCTAAAATCCAAGTAAATAACAAACATCCACCTCTACTCCTGTGTCTAAGTTTTTTGTGACCTGGTCATAAAAAGAAACCAGATTAATCAGGCATGATCTACCTGCTGCTGCTACCTGCTGCTATCCATGCTGGTTGCCCTGCTACATTGTTTTTCCCACTGGACTCGCATAAATATGATCCTTACTAATTTTTTTAAAGACTTTTCCAAGGATAGAGGTGAGACTACCTGGCCTATAATTACTTGGATCCTCCTTCCTCTGCTTCTTGAAAATAGGGACCACAATGGCCCTTTTCCAGTCCTCTGGGATCGCCATGAGCACTCAAACAGCCAGTGGTTCTGCTACGATACTGGCCAATTCCTTCAGTACTCTCAGATGCAGCTCATCCAGGCCTGCTGACTTAAACACATCCAGTCCAAGTGACTCTGCACCAAGGCAGCACTGACAGCTGGTAGGCTGGTGTCCCTCTGATGTCCATCTACGAACCCATTAGGACACTTATCTTGACCCTTGTTCAAGAACACTGAGGCAAAAAACTCATTGAAGAACTCATCCTTGTCCCCCGTTTGTCACTAGTTGCTCCTGCTTCTTCAGTAGGGGTCCTATGCTGCCCTGTGCTTTCCTTTTACTCCCTACATACCTAAAAAAAAGACTTTGTGTTGTCTTTAATTTGTGCTGCCAGCCTCAGCTCTGTAGTTGCTCTGGCCTTTCTAACTGCCTCCCTGCAAATGTGGGCCAAGTAGATATACTCCTCCTTGGCAGCTTCCCCCTGCTTCCACAGTCTGTATGCCTCTTTTTTTGCCCTTAGGCTTCCTTGGATTTCTCTGTTTAGCTAAGGAGGTTCTCTAGCCCCTTTCCCTTGCAGTGGGATTGTCTCCCTCATGTCCATCTTGGAGTCAGCTATGACTCTGAGATCCCTCTCTGCTGCAGTGCTGCTGAGAAGGTCATCCCCCATCCTGTAAGTGTGTTTGTGATTCCTTCTCCCTAGGTGCAGCACTTTGCATTTGTCCTTGTTGAACTGCATCCTATTCTGTTCAACCTGTGCAGATCCACCTAGATTCGTTCCCTGCCCACTAGTGTGTTTACTTTACCCCATACTTTGGTGTCTGTCATCTGTGAATTTAGACAGAGTGCTCTCCATGCCCTCATCCAAGTCACTGATGAAGACATTGAACAGCACTGGCCTAAGGACTGAACCTTGGGAAACTCCACTGCCCACATCTTTCCAGGTCGATGCCAATCTGTCCACCACCACTCTCTGGGTGCATCCTATTAGCCAATTTGCCACCCGCTTGACTGTGTAATCATCTACGTCACAGATAAGATAATTAAATTAGCAACACCACAGTGATCTTTTCCTTTTTTGTGTCTTTGTGACAAGGTATTTAGCAGAATTTATAGGTTTGTTGGGATCTGACAGGGCCACACAGTGAGCACTTATGTTATAGCCTCAAACTTATGACCGCTGGGCTGTCTACCATGCCCCTTAGCACCCATGTCACCCCTGCCCCTACCACAGTGATGACTATAAATGATTGCGTAGTAAAGTAAAACGTTACTTCTTCTGGCATACATACAATAAGCCTCTTTACAGAAAAAATGTAAAACACTTAGCAACCCAGATGAATGACCTTTGTACTAAGATCAACTCCGCTATGTACTTTTTCTATTGTAGGAACATGAGGCTCTCAGTGTAAAAACTAAATGAGCCCTTACAATCTATTTTGGGTGAAATGTTTGTACCAGAAGAGTTATAGAGCCTATAGGAAAACACACAAAAGGAATGATATTGATTAGGGTAGAAAACAAAACAAAATAATAGAATCAGGAGGCATCACAAACTCTTTGGGAAAAAAGATATTACCAGATTTGAACAACAAGTATGGGTAACCCAGCCTAGGCACATGTGGCCTCTTGCTTCAATTGAGAAGTACTTTGGAGATCAAAGGAAACAAATTTTCCTGTTAACAGGGAGACATCGGGTAGTACTCTTTAGCCTTGCTAAAGCCAAGCCTTTAGCCTTGCTTGAAGGGATTAATATCTGCTGGTTCTGGTTCCTAGCTGAAAGAAGTCTATCAAATAATTTGCTTCTCATAATGACTGAATGGCTGATAAAAAAGTTGAACAGACTGAGTCCAACAGAAAAGTTGCTTCTGGACAGCATTGAAGATAATATAAAACAGCTCTTTAGTTTTCCAATATTATCTGCTCTTTTATTTCAGATTGCGGGGAAACTTAATGCTACTACTTTCCACTATTTATTATGGAATCATTTATCCTATTACCTCCTTTTATGATATCCTAATAGGTCATATTAATGCGTCCTGGAGTTTATGGTGGCAGGCTGTATCTTTCCCTATCAATCTGCATCTTGCTTTAGTCCCTCCCTTTCTTCGGTAGAAACTGTAAAGCTGGTTATACTGAATCAGAGAAGCCAGGAGTTTGGGTCTAGTTACATTTTCAATCTAAAAAGGTCAAGAGGCTTCTAGATCTAAATTCTAGTGCATTGGGAGGTTGAACAGAATAGATATCTGTTTTACAGTAATATATATTTAAGATGAACCACAAGATGAACATGAGCCTACAATGTGATGCTGCGGCTAGTAAAGCAACCAAAACTCTGGCTTGCATCCATAGATGCTTCTCAAGCAAATCCTGGGACATCATTCTCCCCTTGTACTTGGCCTTGGTGAGGCTGCAGCTGGAGTACTGTGTCCAGTTTTGGGCTCCACAATTCAAAAAGGATGAACAGAGATGCTTGAGAGAGTCCAGAGAAGAGCCACGTGCATGATCAGAGGTCAGGAGAACAGACCTTATGATGACAGGCTGAGAGCCATGGGGCTTTTTAGCCTGGAAAAGCGCAGGCTCAGGGGTGGCCTGATGGCCACCTATAAGTTTATCAGTTTATTCACCTGTTAATGCTAGGTGAATGAGTCACAGAAATCAATGCAAAAGAGTCTTTCTTTTTGGTGTATTTTTAGGACTTAGTGTTAGGGCTAAGATGATAGCATGTTGAAAAAGTAGACAAATAAGTGGTTTTTCAGGGACTTATAAAGGATGGAAATGGAACTTTGTCCATTTAGGTGCCTAATAAGTGGTATAGGATCCTACCCAAAGACTAAATTATCAACTGGAATGATCTTACTCTAGAGAGAGTAGTAATACACAGCCAGATTTACTGCATGTAAAATATAATAGGAAAAATATTACCTATATATCCTGTATATATGTAAAATATATGCAGGATACAAAGCTGGGGAGGGGGAGAGAGCTGAAATAGCAAGAAATAAAGGGAGTGTGAATGATGGGCTAGCTGTACAGACAGAATCTGGCACTTTGTGTATATGAATTAAGAAACATGACTCCAAGCTGGGTTCACTGTTCTTCATGAGTGCTCAGGCAATTTCATGATAGAAAAGTTAAACGTTTCCACATTGATCAATACTGTTTGAAGTTTTCCTTCAATCCATTAAAAAATCCCATAGACTTGCTATATATTAGTGAGTTTATAAAGTGTTGTTGCTATATAGTTTAGTCCTGTATAGGTATCATGGGGATTTGGTAACACTTGGTGACAAAGAACAACATGCACTTTTTTTTATTATTCATTAGCTCTGAGCCTCGTGTTGGTACTTAAAACTCATTGTAATAGTCTGTTCCTGGTGATGAGCCAAGTCAGCAAGTGAGAAGTCTTCAGCTGCTTATTCAAGTTCAATTGAAAAAAAAATACCATGTAGCTCCAGTAATTTACATTGATTAAAGTAATTCATACCTAATGATTTTGAGACTCTACTGAAATTGATGGATTGTATTTTATAATGCATATAGCAATTTAAATATGGCAGTCATGCACTACGAACTCCAGTCTTTTGAATGTGCTAACATGTACTAGCCATTGTTTTTGCATTTCAAAGATATAAAATGATGCGCATCCTGTTTCTTAAAAGATTATTTAATAATAATACTCCACATTAGCAGCTTTCCACAACATTTAAGCCAGGTAGTGTTTTATATTTTCTCACACTGTTATTTGTTTAATCATTACATTTTCTACATACATGCTGCTCAGCTATATAAGTCAACTGAATACATCCTCAGCTACATAAGTCTTCTAAATACATGCTGCTCAGCTATGCAAATACATCAATATGTCAATATGTATTTTCTCATTTTTTATATCAATATGTATTTTCTAATCTTTGCCCTGGTGTTAATAATTTTTAAAGAAGCTGGTCCAACTTTACAGCTTATCTGTAGAGCATGTGTATTAGTTAGTCTTTACTCTGTTCCTGTAAGGAATGAGAAAGAAAAGGGAATATTCTTTTTGATAATTAATTTAGATGTTGAATGTTTTCTGTGTTTCTGAACTGAACTAACAGAAAAGGTAAGAGTTACTTTACCATATATATGGTATATATTTACTACAGCAATAGTTAACTGGATGTCTGATCAAATGAGTTTATAAAAATATTATTAGGTGCTCATTTTTTAATGTTTTAAGCGAAGGCATTTTAAGTAACTGCCTCTAGATTTGCGTTCTTTTGCTTGTTGATTATTAGCTCTGGGCTTGAAAAACTTATGTTTTAAGCAGAAAAATCATGGAAGGTTTATTATTTGACTGATTTCAGATTCAGAGTTTTTAATATTGATGATGAGCAGAATTGCCAGATGGATGTAAGGTTGTTAGTTGAACATTATCTATGAATTTGTATTTTCCAATATAGGCAGGCAAGGTTCTTTGAGAAGATGTGATATCTTTTATTAGACTGAGTAATAGAAGATATTACTAATAAAATAAAATAACAAAAAATAAATAATATATATAAACTATAGATAACATGAAATAATAAAATAAAATAATATATCACTAATAAAAAATATCCCATCTACTCAAAGAACCATGCCTACCTATGTCCTCAGAATAATATGGCTACAACCAAAAACCCTATTTTCCAACATTTCATTTTTAGTGTTTAAATACAGTTTTTCTTTGGGTATTTTTAATGTTATCTGACATACACCTATCACTGTAATGCTTAGTTACAGTAAGAAGGTTTATTTGGTAATTGGTATTAAGCATTCTTAAGCCTTTAAAGATGAAAAGAAGAAAGGAAAGAGAAAGAAGCAACTCAGTCAATACCACAGCACTGTACTGACATTTGTAATTATTGCAAACAGTGGACCAAATCCTGAATTATTTACTCATTTTTATCAGTCTTCATATAAGATGAGTCCAAGAGCCAAATTCACTGCTCCAAAACAGTCCCTTTTGCCCTGCTCTGGTACCCTGAAGGGACCACAAAATCAGCTTAACTATTCAACTGAGAATTCCCTTGGTGTGGGGAGTCCCTTGCTGGTGTACAGTTAGTATAGCCTCCTCAGCTGTGCCCAACATTGAGGACTTAATCCTGTTATGGTGCTGGACATTCTGGCCCCAATCCAGCAAAGCACTTAACCACATATTTAATGTATCAGAGAAACTAGCTCCTCAGAATTCATGAGAACATGAAGCTGGAGTGTACATCAACTTTTCTACTGAAAATATACAATGCACCCTTCGGATATGTTCAATTTATGAAACAGATTAAGAGTTCTCAGTCAGCATTAGAGTGCAACTTCTTGTGCTCATGCTTTTTCTTCCTAAATTCAACAGTAATATTCTCATCAATTCATTTGCAGTAGGATCAGATTGTTTTTTCTCTCATGATCACTACTGGCTCATATCATTCAAAATTTCAAATAAGGAATATGTTTTCAGGTAGAGCACATTGCACGTTACTCTGAATCTTTAGAAAGGTAGCTCAGGCAGTATTAGTATGAGATATGTCAAAAGAGAGTTCACAGACTCATTCTAAGGCATAGCATTTCAGTTCATTTGATTTGTTTTTGTTGCATTTACTACTACTTTTGATTGAAGATGTCTTAATTTTGAGTTTTCTTCCACTAAGGGGTTGCTTATTTTAGGAATTGTTCATTAATAATTATTCCTGAATGATTCCATGTGTTGATACCCTTATTCAGGAATAGGAACACTTTGCTCATTTTTGACATATCCCACTGTAATAGCTGTTCCTGAAAAGCTATGTAATCTAACCTACAGATCTAAAAAGAACTGTGAAAAAAACCAGGCCTAGATTTACAAAAGCTAATTCTAAGCATTATATCCAGAGTTTGTAAGGTCAGGGGACTATGATTTTAGGCTGGATAGAGACATAATTTTCTACTCTGTAATCCCTATACTACTACTGATGGAGATAGAATTTTGGCTAAAAACAGACAACAGATTTCTGTCATTCTAAACTGCACATGTACACGACTGTTCAGTGCCTGGTGTGATGTGAGTCAAGGCCCCTGACCATCAGACCTGGGATTACCCTTTATGACCTGTGGATGAGATGGAATTTTAAATTATTTTGAATGTTCTTTTGCAGACTGACTAGATTTTGTGTCTATCACAAAGCAACCTATATTCTGTGGCTTAAATAGAGAAAAATACTAATCACCACTACCCCAAGGAAATGTAAAAATATCTGTTCAAGAGCCCACCTGAACTTGTTCTTACATGAAAAATACTCAGGGTTATTCTTTAAACTTTATTTTCTTTTTTAATTTAAATAAGAGAAGTCTAGATTCACTGATAAAGTTTCAAATGGAAGTAAAGGTTTTTAGATATTAAGGGCCAGATCCCTAACTCTTTAAAATGTTGTAGGTACTTTCAAATCTGGAGCTTTATCTATCTACACTGAATAAGGGGATTTATTTCTGAAAATTGATCTTTTCTCATCTTTCTCATAAAACCTAGAACCTCAAAGAGCTTAGAACAGCTATAGTCCAAGTAATCACAAGATAATCAAAATAAGGATATGTTTTGTGACTGCATTTACTCAGACAAATAGGATATTCTTCTAAGCGATTTACCCTCAAGGGATACATTTTTGGGGGTGTTACATACCTTTTGCTGCTATCTCTGCTCACTCTCTATGTTAGTATCTCCCTGTCATAATCAGTGGTGTTGCTATGCTTTCTACAGGCATAAAGCCACTGGGCTTGCCTGAACAGAAACATTTTGGAAAATATTTACACTTTAACAGTATTTGCAGTAAGTACTGCTGGCTCCTTATATGATTTAATTAAGCTATGAAGTTGGAGCTAATGCTCACCCTTCAGGTGGGTGGTCTGTGCAGGTCAGAGTTGAGGTTGATGGTAGGGTGGGGCAGAGAAATGTTACACAACCACTGTCTGACTGTACCTGGCCATGAAATAAGCGTTCCTTAGCTTCTGGCACTTTCAGTCCTTTAACCTTTGGACAGAAACATAAAAATACATTCTTCCTACCCCCCGACCCCAAAGAAGAAACAAGGGCTACTAACTTAAGCAGAATATAGTGGTAATTCAGTGCATAGCAGAAAATGCATTATCAGTTTTACTAGTGGAAATGTACTTTTCATAAGGTTTGTAATTTTGGCTCTAAATCTTTATTCTAGGCTGAAAATTGCTACTCAAAAGTAAAAATATTCACAGCAAAAATATTCACAGTAAAAATAAAAATAAATCCAAGCTTTTCTAAACTTACCAATACAAAGAAAAACCATACCAGTTTCAGATGCTTTTCACATGCCAATATTAGGACATTAGAAACTGCTTGATCAGGATACCCTCAGCCCAATAAGGTGCTTTTCCTCAAGCATGCTCTCTTTCTTGAAGCCAGGAGGGACATAGGTTTCTTGCTTTTTTTTTTTTTAAGCGATTCTATGGTGTTCTGCTATTTAGAAAATCTGCAGCTGATTTAATTGCTGTGAAGTGCAGGAAATGGGTCCCCTATAGTAGTTTACTACAAATTTTCATATGGAGAACTCCTACACAAACCTCTGTTCTCCCCCTGCAGCAGCTCCTATAAGATCTTTCTCCTGCAGTGTCTTTAAGTGCCCCACAGTGACTGAACACTATGGAACATGTAAACTCTGAAGCTTCATTCCAGCAGTTTTGAATGTACAGTGCTTGTAGTTTGTGTAAATTGTAAACTATTCAGGGAACGGGATGTGAATAAAAAACTGGGCTGTTGTGGAGTTTAGAAGCGTCACAAAAAACTGAGATATATATAATTTAGAAATTAATACATTTGGTAGGATGCAATGTCCTATTTAGGCAACACAGGCCAATCAATTAAGTGTCAGTCCTTTTCAGTAAGTTACACCAAACAATAAAAAAATCCTGAGAACAGGACCATGTAAGTGGATATCCTACCACCCAATTAATTAAATGTACTGTCAAAGTGAAATTTTACAAGTGACTTGTCTATAATATGGACACAGATTTAAGAGTAAGAAAGTATATAATGATCAAGTTGATCTTTATAGCTTTTAGTGCATCTACACTGACAGATTACTTTTTACTGCATTATAAACAGAGCTGGAATCAACAGGTAAAGACATTTTTGCAAGTATTTCTACTGCTTAATCACATATGGTTTTGTGGCTTAAATGGTGCTTTATAAACATTCTGAGTGTATAAATATTTGAGGACTGTCTTGAAAAAAATCAATTTGCTTAGATTAAACTTTTAAAAATTGTGCTGAGAATAATAAATGTTCATGTCCTCTGGAAAATCCGGCTTGTGGAGAGAAACTGGCAGGTCTAGAACTACTTTATTCAAAAATAATGTTTTGTATGGTTGTATTTGCATTTATTATGTAGTTTGATGCAACCATTAAGAATCATGCATGTGTATACAAACATTTTAAAACTTCTACTGAAAAAAATTGGATTGCGCCCTCTAGTAATTAAAAAAAAAGGCTGAAAGATGGAATTTAATATATGTGTACAGAAATAATGTAATGGGAAAAGCATGTGGAGAATTAAAAACAATGCACTCGAATAAATTAAATGACTGGCAGCAAATGTCTCTTGTGACATAACTCTTATTTAGTTTGTGCTTTCAAAAAAAGAAAGAAAGAAGAATTATTTTCATTTTGATGCTTTAGCCCACCAAGAATTATAACAGTATAAGTGCACTGGGTCCCAGTTCTTAATAAATATGGATTTGAAGCATATTTCAAGTGGCAACAAAGTAGGGTGTGTCTTACAGCGAAAGGTATGAATGAAAGAACAAAGCACATAAATAAGCTTTAGAGAAGCTCAGATTGCCTGCTGGACTAGGCTGTCCTGTCCAGCTTGTTATTTTCAAAAGCTTTTGGAAACTTCCCTTTGATCCATCTGAGAACATATAGTTATAAACTGGCAGGCCTTTTGTGGGATATTTTTAAACCATAAAAGGACAGATATTTGTAACTTAGCAGATAAAAAAACCAAAAAATCATGGAACACTTGCTAAAGACCACAAATTATTTACACATTTATGTAGAGTGAAACATATGCTTTATACCAGGGGTGGGCAATAATTTGAATTGGAGGGCCACTTAAATGAGTTTTGTTGAATCGTTGAGGGCCACATGTATGAGCGCAGACACACACCCATGCACAGACATACATGTACACACAAGCATGCACAGACACATGCGCATGCAGATATGTGTGTAGACACAGGCATCTGCAGACACACATGCGCAGGCACTCACACACACAGGAGCACAAGTTTCCTGCAATGATCCCTGCACCAGCTCCTGCAGTTTTTAGACCCTGGCACAAGGCTATGCCAGCTACTCCAGCTGCACTGTAGTCTGAAGTGATGCGCAGGAACACAGTGTGGCATTGACTCAGCCTGGCCATGCCAGGGACTTGTGATGGGGTGGGGGTGCAGGGACAAGGGGACCGGGAGCCGCAAGTTACCTGGCCCTGGCCAGGCCAGTGCTGCAACATGTTTCCCCCTTCTCCCTGCCCCGAGTCCCTGGCAGGTGGCCAGGCCAGGCTGGTGCTACACTGTTCTCACATGCCACTTTGGGCCATGTGGGCACAGCTGGAGCAGTTGGCATGGCTACTGCTGGACCCAGCTGCATGCCAGGGATGGACAGGAGCTGTACCAGAGTCAGACAGGAGCCATGCCAGCCTTCTAGCTGCTCCCACATGATGTGGCTTGAAGCAACATGCAGGAACACAGTGCAGCACCGCAGTAGTGGCACTTCCATCCCTACCAAGCCCCAGCCTGTCCTGGCAGGGACCAGATAACTTGTGGCTCCTGGCCCTCTTCCCCCTGCACCTCCTCTCCTGGCAGCAGGGAGAACCTTACTTGAGCTTCAAGTCTCACCGGGGGCCAGGCTGTCTAGTCTGCAAATGGATGTAGGGTCAGAGCTATGTGCAAACAGCCTTGGCAGGCAGAAGACTGCCCAGGAGCTCAGTGTATCCTGCCTTGGATCATACACTGTAGGCTGCGGGGCAGGGCACAGCAAGGCAGGCTGGGCTGGGCTGGGGAGGGGAGTTGCTGCCTGGCCACTGGAGCTGCTGCTGCAGCTAGCTATGGCATGGGGGAAGGGAGAAGGGTGCGAGACGTCAAAATCCAAGGTAGCCATGGGCTGGATACAATTCTCCTTCAGATGAGCAGCTGTGGGCAAGATAGAATAATTTGGTGGGCCAGATCTTGCCTGTGGGCTGTTTTTGCCCACCCCTATTTTATAAAAAGGATTATCACTAGAATCCTTATTTGTAAATCTACTTGACAACTGTCATTTGTATAGACAAAAATCTGCTACACTACCACAGAAAACAATCCCAGCTTGCAGTTCAAATGGAAGGAGTCATTCTTAGAATCAGGCCTTCCAAATAATACATCTACAAAAGTTTCCACTATATATTAACAAACGTATGTCTACACGAGACAAGGAAAAGCAGAGCAAACAACGTTGTACCTAATATTCCAGTTACGTGCCTACATGCAAGATTTCTATGTGTGCAAATATCCATAACCACTGAAGTTAACAGAAAAACTCCCATTGACTTCGATGGGCCTTAGGTTATTCCCTAAGTGAGCTGGATGGAGAGATGAAAAGACTGAGACTGAAAAAGGAGTCGTCACAAACATTTTGGACCAGTTTTTCCAGATAAATATGAACATGTGTGTGATGTTTTAAAAGGAAATTTTAATTACTAAATCACAAAAGCATACAATGTTAAATTCATGTTTCTTATTTGCCAAACATCCAGTTTTTCATCAGTTTCCAATTGGTTTGGTTATAGAAAACAGCTTTTTAAATTTTTTAATTTTTTTTTAACACAACTCTTAAACAAACCCAACATTTGCCCCAAGGAAAAAAACATTACATTTTCTTGGTAAAGAAAATGAACATTTGGTCACCAATAAAAGGCAATGATTTTTTAATCAATTCTTAAAAATTTATGGCTTGGAATTTTAGCATCTGTTAGGCTGACATGAATCTCTTACTTAATGAAATCTAAGGATAAGTGTATGTAGAAGCAGAAACAATACCGCATATACTTGCCATTTGAACAGAAGGTTCAATTTTCACAATAAATACCAGGAATTTTTAGTGGATTATAGAAATAATCAATGTAGCTGAATGTCTTCAAATGCATGGGTGACTGGTGCCTCCTGAGTTAGGTGGGGCACTTGCCCCCCAGCAGCCAGTCAGCAAGCGGAGGGGGGGAGGGGGGAGTCCCCCCCGCAGCTGATCCCCCTAACCTGCAAGATCAAGCCCAGGGCTATACGTTGCCAACCCCTGGTCTAGATGAAATCACCATTAAGTGAACATACAGAGGGTTGGAAAATCACTCTCAAAGGGTAGTCATCACTGGTTCTCTATCAAACTGGGGAGGTAGCTCAAGTGGGGTCCCCACAAGCATCTGTCCTGGGCTCAGTTCTATGCAATTTTTTTTTAATGATCTGGATTATGGAATATAGATTATACTTATAAAAATCATGGATGAAACCAAGCTGAGAAGGGCTGCATGTTGGAGGAGAGGATCACAATTCCAAACGATTGCAACAGAACATTCTGAGAAGTCTGAAATCAACACGGGGCACGCCTACACATGCCTATTAATGTAAAGCAATAAGCTCTGAAGCTTATTGCTCTGGAGTTTATTGCTGCCAGCCGCACATTTGCACATGCACCTGGGAGCACAGCATGTTGAGGTGGGGCGGAGCAGCCCTGGCTAGCAGGAGGTTCCTGGGATCAGCCCCAGCCCTGGTACAATCTGTAGGCAAGGCAAGAGCCCCCAAGGGGACACTTGCCTGCCTGTACACAAATGCCAGGAGATTGGGGAACAAGCAGGAGGAGCTCATCCTCCTGCTCAGTGCAAATAATTATGATGTTATAAGGATAACGGAGACCTGGTGGGACTCCACTCATGACTGGACTGCGGGTATAGATGGCTATCACCTGTACAGGAGGGATTGAATAGATAAAAGGAGCAGGGGTGTAGCTCTCTATGTTAAGGAAAGCTACGCATCCCTGCAAGCTGATCTTGGCAACCAGGGTGGACGACTGGAGACCCTCTGGGTTAAAATATGTGGGGAACACAGCACAGGGGACACAATGGTGGGAGTCTACTACAGACCTCCCACTCAAAGTCCTGAGCTTGACCAGGAGTTCGCTCAGGAACTGGCTGAGGCTGCATGCTCCAGGACCATGGTTGTCATGGGTGACTTCAATTACCTGGACACTTTGTGGGAGGATCACTCAGCAAAATCTGAGTGGTCGCAAAGCTTCCTCTCATGCGTGGATGACCTCTACCTGACTCAGGAAGTCTATGGGCCAATGAGAGGCAAAGCACTGCTCGACCTGGTACCGGCAACTGGGGATGACCTAATCGGCGACCTAGTGATTGATGGGAAGCTGCGTGACAGCGACCACGAGCTGATCACCTTCACAATCTGCTGTAAAGTTGGAAAGTCAGTCAGCAACAAAGAAGTCCTTGACTTCAGGAAAGCCAACTTTAACAAGCTCAGGAGGATGGTCAGTGAGGCCCTAAGGGACCATGACCCCAGGGAGAGGGGAGGTCAAGAAGAGTAGTTGCTCCTCAAGCGAGCGATGCTCAACGTACAAGCTATGTCTATTCCATCTCAAAGGAAAGGCAGCAAGAGGACACAGCAGCCCTCCTGGCTCTCCAGGGACCTAGCAGACCTCCTGAGGCTAAAAAGAAAGCCTGCAAAGGATGGAGGATGGGATTCACCTCCAAGGAGGATTATTCTGCACTGGTCCGGTCCTGCAGGGAGCAAACCAGGAAAGCCAA
>NW_017728911.1:6635561-6651049 GCF_001723895.1 Crocodylus porosus | reverse complement strand
CATGATCAAAGGTCAGGAAAACAGACCTTACAATGACAGGCTGAGAGCCATGGGGCTCTTTAGCCTGGAAAAGCACAGGCTCAGGGGTGATCTGATGGCCACCTATACGTTTATCAGGGGTGACCACCAAGATCTGGGGGAACGTTTGTTCACCAGAGCGCCCCAAAGGATGACAAGGTTGAATGGTCATAAACTACTACAAGAGTATTTCAGGGTGGACATAAGGAAGGTTATCTTTACTGTCTGAGCCCTCAAGGTCTGAAACAGCCTGCCATGGGAGGTGGTTTAAGCACCTACATTGAACACCTTCAAGAGCAAATTGGATGCTTATCTTGCTGGGATTCTATGATCCCCAGCTGACTTCCTGCCCTTTGGCCGGGGGGCTGGACTTGATGATCTTCTGAGGTCCCTTCCAGCCCTAATGTCTATGTAATCTATGAAATCCTGGCTCAATGTGCTGCAGGCTGACTGGGGATGAGGGTGTTTCAGTGTGGGGATAGCTGGCAAGCAGCTCTTGCACTGAAGCATCCTTGTGCCCCAGATGCCAAGATGTTTACTAAGCAGCTAATCCCTGTTCCTCAAAGCACTCCCAGGAGTGACAAGAAATAACTGTCACAAGCTAGCAGAGGGTAGATTCAGGCTAGATATCAGGAGGTGCTATTTCACTGTCAGGGTGGCTAGGATCAGGAACCAACTTCCAAGAGAAGTTGTTCCCGATCCTAGCCGCCCTGACAGCTGGCTCCTACCCTGGGGGTCTTTAAAAGGAGGCTGGATAAACACCTGGCTAGGGTCATTTGACCCCAGTACTCTTTCCTGCCATGGCAGGGGGCTGGACTTCATGATCTGCTCAGGTCCTTTCCGACCCTACCAACTATGAAACTATAAATTATTTCAGTCTAATCAGCCCTGCTCAAGTCACATGTGAGATACTGTGTTGAGTTTTGATACCATGTTTTAAAAAAAAGATATAAGCAAACTGGGAAGAGTACAGGAGAGAAGCAACATTTGTAAAACTTATAAGCAAAAGCTGAAAACACTGGGTTTATTTAGGTTAGTCTGGAAAAGAGAAGGCTTATGGAGGGACATGATAACAGCCTTCCAATAGGTAAAAAGTTGTTATCAAAAGGAGGGTGGTCATCAGTTGTCCTGGCCAATGAGGAAAGGACAGGACAAAAAGAGTTTAATTTACAGGAAAGAAGGGGGAGATCAAATGCTAAGAAAACTTTCCTAATCATAAAAATCATGAGACACAGGAAAAGGCTATCTACAGAGGTTGACAAATCTCCTTCATGGGAAGTTCCTTGCTTCAGAGAAAGGGATTGAACTAGGTAACTAAACTATTTTAGTTTAGTAACTAAACTAAACTAAACTAGTTTTAGTAAGTAAAATAGTTAGCTAACTGCATGAGTAAGTGCCTGTACTATTTAGACCCAAGTGCTTAATTTAAAAGCCCAATCAAGTCCATCTAAAAACTTCTACTGACTTCACTACATTCTGGACAAGGACTAGAACTGCAAGCCCTAAAAAGAGCAGGTACGTTATACTAGTAGACTGAAATATGACAAGAATGTTTTTCCTCAAAACATTACTTTCTTTTTATAAAGATGTCAAAGTCCAGGCTTGATCTAACTCAATCTTTAGTTAAGAACTCCAGAATGAGAAATATGACAGTAGCATCTGAAATGTACACCACTGGGGCCAACTTTTTTGGCATGTGCACCATAAGGTAAATCTCACATTCTCTCTATGTCCTACTCTCATCCTCTGCCCTATCTCTTGCTCTGCCTTCTGCTTCCTGCCTTACCTGCTGCTGTGTTTCCTGCTCCCTCTCCAGTTTGTGGCATGCCACACACAGAGGCTGCCCATGCCACTTGTGGCAGGAGTGCAGCAGGTTGACCACCCTGTTTCTTACTATGTCACTCAAGAATTATTTTGGAGCAGCACAAGGCCTTCAAGTTTTCTTCATATTATGAAGACATTCCAGTTTAAAATGGTTTACATTGTTCTAACAGATCCACTGTACTTCAAGAATCATGTGCGTCTTTACGGTAAAGAGTCCTATACTTGATTGATGACTGCTTTAAGACTATGAAAGTTTTCTTACTGGACATAGCTATCTAATACTAGCATCTTCACTAGTAGAACCACAACATGTTGATACAACAAATATATTGTATATTTCTTCAATAAAATTGCAAGTCAGTGGAAGAGAAGGTGCTTGGCATCAAAATGAATCTTGTCACTTCTAAAGTGCTGAAGGATTTCATCTCTAGTCTAATTAACCATGGAGTCTGTGTTCTGGCTATTTCTGCAGAAAGAAAACAATGTTGTCGCTGGCCTACCAAAATATATGCACTTTTCACTAATTATAAGTGAAATCTAATACCTGGAATCCTTTTGGAAAGATTTGGTGAAAAATGAGCTGGCAACTGCTTAGAGCAGAATGTACAGGTTGCCTTCAGGTTTTCTTTGTCTGTGTCAAGGGCCTTTTGAGGGTCTTTTTTTTTTTTTTTTTTTAAGTGTTCATCAACAGTCCTATGGCTTGTTGATTCTAACAATGTTGCATAAATTATTTAAGGCATGTACATAACTTTTCAATTAACAAACTGCTTGGCTCATGAAAATACATACACACAATTTACAAGTAGAAAATCTAGACTAAATATCTCATGATGAGCAGGTCTCTATGAATTAAAAATGACTTTTCAAATAAAATATTAAATGATATCTGAAATTAAATAAAACATTGGGAAATTAAAGTTTCCCAGTTAAATAGGTTTACTACTTAACTACTTCTGCAAATCAAATTATGGCTACTCATTCAGCAGGCTTTAAATTTAGATATTAAAAGATTCTAGAATGGAACATCTTAGGAAATACAGCTAAGATAAATATTTTAAGTGTTATTACCAATGGAATCAAAGCTGTAAAGAGCAAGAAGAGTTAAAGACAGACCACTGAATACCCATTCGATGTGCCTTTTAGTTGGTTCATGAACATATTCAGAGTGTGCTAGCAGCATTTTCAGCTTCTATAACAAGTCCAGTATAAATACATTAGTCAAGTACACAAAACAAAAGTCTTAGTGCTCCAATTCATGTCTATTTTGAGTGCTGAGACATATGTGAGTACTAATATAAACCTACTCAATTTTTTTATTTTCCTAGTCCAGCCAAAAAAAATTAAATTGAAGCACCTCTGTAGCAATACATTTGCTTCCTATATTTTTACTAGCGTTCTTACGTCCCAGAGATTCTAATATACTAGCACTAGGCAAACAGACTAAATTTCTAAGTCAAGGTAAAAATTCTACATACCATTAACTGATGCATCAACATGTCCATTAAAAAGGTTATCTTGTTACTAAAAAGAATATAGGTGCAGTTTTCTACACAATTACTGCAGGTCAGGTTATAAGCATGTACTGTATTGCAGAGTGACCTAAAAAGTAAAAATAAAAAGGACTGTCAACAATTTTTATTTAATTTTATTAATCTAGAAAAACAAACATCAATATCAGACAACCTATAATCCAGTAATTTAAATACAAATTAATTTATTTTCCACAGAAAACACAAATTAGCATTAAGTAGATAAAATAACTATTGACACAAATGCAACTGTTTTCAGCGTAGCCACGTATTCCAAATTCTGCACTGTATTTGTTTTAGAACTGGAATTTGGATTTAAAACTAAATTATGCACCTCAAAATGTTTTTTTTTTGAAGACTAAGCTCACATATATTAATGTGTGCAGACACCTGTGTATTTATGTGTGAGCATAGGTACATATTAGGGCAAAGGTTTATATCAGGTATGCACACGTGCGCGTGAACACAACACCGCTTTCTTCAACAAAAACTTTTTTGATATTTTTCATTATAGGTACACTAGAAATACTGTATGTGAGAGAATATAGATGGAGTATCAGGTAACTGCACCATTTGAAAAGGTAACATTTTACTATCAGCACACGACATCAGAGTCATCAGGTAGAAAGCTATAGAAGCATTTCTTGCAGGTAAAGCAGTAACATCATCCTGCTTTATAGAAGGGCTGGCTTGGACTCTCAGTGAACCAGTCAGAGGAGAGGAGGTGGTAAAGTAATTTCTGCTTGACAAAAGAACAATGAACAGGTGAAATGCCATTCTTTTGCATCAGGCTGCATGTCACCTGAAAAGCTATTCTGGACTTGTGAATCACTGGTGTACCCATTATGGAGTCAGAAAGCATGAAAGTGTAGCAATAGCTGTAAAGAGTTCTGTATTTACATGTCTGACTGGAAGAAAGGTGGCACGTTTATAACTGTACAAGAGAGAGAACTCATTCTGGAAAACTGGGAAGAGGAAAAGGAAATAGTTAAACAATATAAGTCATAATGGTTCAAAATATAGGCCTTATTCTTCTTAACATTCCACTTCATTTACACCTGTTCAAGGTGGATGCTTTAGTTGTGACAAGGCTTTCATGGAAGTTGGAACCAAGCCTATGACACTCAGTCACACAAAAAGGTACACGAGACCAAGGATCGTATCACTTCTAGTATAAATGTAAAGCTCATTTGTTGATCTAGTTTCTCTTTAAAAATGTCGTTGCTTGCCTATTATTAAGCACAAAGGCACAATGACAAAAATATATAAAACAATAAAACCAATAAACAACTTAATCTTTTTAAAGGGCAGCAGAGATGCAGGTTATTTTTATACCTAATTTTAAATATGCAGGAAATCTCCAGCAAATCCTTGCAATCAGGGACAATTTTCTTCCATGATGGTATTATCTGGGGTTCAGAAAATGGCCAACAAGAGCAATCTGAGATCAACAGACTGTGATGTAACTCAGGCATGTGTTTCCATGTGGGGTCAGTGGCACTTGCCACCCAGGAAGTACTCACACACTAGTGTGATGGGGGCCTAAGCAGTTTCAATAGACTACACAAAAACAGAGTGCTTTAGTGAAAATTCACACTTTAAAATGGGTAAGTAGCACTAACTGACAAACGTCTTTAAAGAAGCTGTGAAATAGATATTAGATATGAATAATAGTAAATTCATTTAAAACCTGAGACCTGAAGAAGAATGCATTTCATTCAAAAGCTTGCCTAAGTCTATCTAAACCATGGTCCAATAAAAGATACCACTCACAAAAAATCTTGTCTCTAGCATATTTCCTGGACCATCATAGCTGTAACATCACTCCAAACTACCAAATTAATTTATTTCCAAAAATATAACTGGGTTTAATGTTTTGTTTTTTTTGAAACTGGCAAATGTTAAAATGAAATAAAACTAAATAGAGTCATAGCCAACAATATTTACTCAAAACCACCATATTATTAATTGTATTGTAGTATTCTACTGTCTTGTTACAAATTAACACATTCATTTTGACTGGAAGGTAATCTTTTGGTAATGTGGTTCAAATGGAATAAGTACAGTATCTAATCACTACTTACTGGGCAGCAGAGTTTCAATTTGTTTGGTTTCAATCTACAGTGATAATCCCCATGGAAAATTCAATTAGCATGCTTCTTATGTATAATGTTTAAAACTAAATGTATCCTGTGCAACTAAGTTCTCTCTTCCTGTTGTGATTTTAGAGGTTTATATCTTTCATTTTTGTTCCCAACAGTAATATTGAAAAATTACTTCTCAGATGACTTAGTTATACTTCTTAGTGATGATAAATCAATACATAAACACATGGAGCTAGGATCAGCTAGAGACAGCAGCAGTGGCAGTGGCAGAAATTCTCTTTCCCTACACCTGCTTCTGATCTGGTAAGGAACAACCAGGGGACTGGACAGGCAGGAGGAAACTGCCTGCCCATGCTGCTGTCCTGGGCTGAGCCCAGCCCCTCAGAGCCCAAATAGAGCAGGCAGGAACAGTTCATTCTGAAGCCTTCCCTTGTCCTGGGACAGCAGCAATGGCGGGAGAGGGAGGGGGATGTGCCACTGAGCATGGAGGGGAAAGGTGGAGGAGGAATTTTTACCCAATCTGGGGACTTAGAAGTCCCTGGCTGCTGCTCCCATGGTATTCTCAAATGAAAGGGGGTTACAACTACACTACTCCACCCCCTCTAGAGCACACCCATGTCTTAGCATATGCATTTACAGTTAGAAACAAAACCAACAACAGATAATGTTAATTTTCAATGTAAAGGAAAGATTTTAATTTTTCACTTTTTGGAAAACTGTCATCCACTATTGTAAAGTAAGGATCAATGAATTTAAATATGAAAATATATTTTTCTAACCCTTCAAATTTGAAGTCAGCAGGTTAACTTTTTATCATGATTTATTTAAAGTTTTCTTATTGCTATACTCTATTTTTCATAATTCCAAAGAATACTCATTCTAGATTTCAAAAAGGAGAAACTTTCCTCTTTGGTGTAGAATAAATTAACCTGAAATAATGCACCCTTGCTTCTGTATTTCCCAAATGAATCTTACGTCAGAAAAAGTATTTGAATTTGCCAAAGAATCAAGTAATGCATTTGAAAGGGTGACTTAAGCAAATGCATGTCAAATTAATTTTTCAATACAATAAGAAGGGTTTTTAACTGATAACATAAGCTTGTTAACTATAGACTGCTGTGATTAGAATGTATTTAGACATGTTCTTAACTAAGATGCAGTTATATAATTTTTTATTTCAAATTGGAAGCGTCAGCACTGAAGCAGGCCCCAGGTGGTTTGCAGTGTTAAATGGCAGATTAAAGTCAGCACAACTAATTTCTTTACTTTAATCTTATTAGGGGAACAACAGCTGTCAACTGTCACCATTTCTGCACATGGCCCCGGAGACAAGCAGAATACTGCATGTGTCAAGCAAGAACTTTATCTGAATACCACTCAAACTCACCAGCTTCAAATCCTAAATGTATTTCTGACATTCTGTGGTAAGAACATTTTATAGTTCACATGTAAAAATGATATATCAATAAAGCTATCAAAATTACATTATGGTAATACAACATGTTCCTTACATGAAAATGTTTTTTTTTATTGATGTTGTTTTAAACTTTATATCACATCCGCAAATCAGCTTTAGAGTCATGTTAAATTGCATGTGTACTCAATCCATGTAATAAGTCCACCCTCTGATGTAAGTGTTTGCTTGTGAAAAAATCTAACCACAAATACACAACTTCTGATACATAAAGTTTGGTTTACAAAAAACAAGTTCTACTTGGAAATTTACCAAAATCTGTGCATACACATTATATATTTATTTTTACAAGAAGCATGTTAACTTTCAATCAATAGCTGCAAGTCAGAGTACAATACTTTAGATTATATGCTCTTGCTTCTCTCTTTAATATATGCCAGTGTATCACTACTGTCTTCAGTGGAGACTCTCATAATTTACCATGATATAAATGACTGGAGAGCCATGACCTGTATCTAAAATATAGAAAAGAAATAACAGTGTCCCACCACACAAAACTAGTAATAGTGCACCATGACATGTCGGTGAAAAGTCGCAACCTTTCACCCCATAAAATCAAGGTACCATGAACATATTAACTTTGGAAATAAGGATTTATAAGTTAATTTCAAGAGCAAAAGATTGGAATTAAATGCAAGTCCTGCTCCTCCCTCCTCCCCTGAAAGCTCATTTATTGGGGGAGATATTATAAAAACTTAAAATTTATAAGAAGCATGGTTCTGCTACCACAATGGTGAATTGCAAACGTTTAACCAACCAGTTCTGTTGGAACAGAACCTGAAGAGATGCCTGAATATTGTTTTTATTACTGTGAAAGGTGTTGGCTTAGAAATGGTATTTAAAGGTTTGCTTTTTGGGAATTGGCTTATTGGTATAGATATATGCATTACAAGGGTTCAGAATGGGCAGCAGGTGTTACTTCATTTCTAAGAAGCTTGGGTCTCATACTCAGAGTTTCTCCTGGCCCTGGAGGCAGACAGGCTGTCTAACACAACAAGGCCAATGGATGGACACAGCCTGAAACTTGGGGCATAAGCCATACTGTCTAACACAACAAGGTCAACAAGAACACAAAGTCTGGAAACCAAGGTAGTATGTTCTATACTGCGCATAACACAAGATAAGTGCAGCTACCAAGGCCTCAGAGCAGGGGCTCAGCAGGAGCTGAGTCCTGGTTCTGGGGGAACAGACCAAATTAGAAGGCCCAGAAGGCTATGTGGATGTGTGACCACAGAGAGACAACCAACCAGAGATAGTCATGGATGAAGTCATCAGGAGGGAAGGAGAAAACAGAAGCAGAGACTTGACAGTAAAAAGGGTCCCTCCCTGACGCTCTTTGTCTTGCCTCTCCTTCTCCTCCTTCCTGGTCCCTCTTTGTCCCACTCTGTTCCCCAAGAGGGGTCCCCATTCCCATTCCCCTGGGAAGGGTCTCCAAAGCTGCCATGGACAGAGGGCACAGCAGCAGCCTGTCTCATATACCTCACTGGAAGGGGGCTGTGGGCCTTGTCATCCAACCTTCAGGCTGCTGACACCTAAGAGAGAGCCTCAGAGTGGAGCCTGCATCCTGGTCAGATGTACTTTGACTCTGATGACAGCCCTAGGATTTGGTAGATATGTAGAATTGTCTGATTGTTTATATTGATTCTTTTCTGTTATCACTGTGTATCAATAAATTTGCCTATTATCAAATGCAAAGGTTGTGGTCAGTCTGAGGGTGGAACAAGGTATCTGAATCCTAAATCCGGAGCCAACAAAAGAGAAGAAAGAACTGTTTTGCTGTTTATAGAACAACAGCAAGCGGAGGTGGGAAATACAGTGTTTTGAGAAGACTGGAGAAAGAAGGACAAAATGGCCATGCAAAGAAGAGGAACAAGGCATGGATATGGGATGAAACTAAAACTAAACCTGGCAAATGTTGATTTCTGAGGCTATATTTCTACCTTTAGGTGTGGAAGTCTGCATAAGCCATAGAGACTCGCTCAAATGGTTTATGATGCCATTATAAACCCTCAAAGGAATTACAGCCCCATAATTCAGTTACCTATTTATGCTATGCATTATCAATGCTATCTTAAATTATCTAGGTCAAGCAAAAGGGTTCCTCACACTAAACCCTGCTCACAATTACTAAATAAAGCAGAAACAAGAAGCAAAACCATATATTTTTTACTGGGCGCGTTTACATGTTTACAGCGACATAGCGTCTGTGGTCAAAACCGTGATGCTGTAGCTACATCACTGTAACAACATGCTCCCCCATTATTGCCGTAGCAACGTGTTACGTAGTGCCTAAAAATAACCGTGTGTGGCATGCATCGTGCAGTACTGGCTGTTACTGCGCTGTCTTTTCCTACTTCCGAAAGGAAGTACTAAACGACAACACAATAATAATGGCGCCACAATGGCATGTGTAGACACGGCTACTAGGTAGCATTTAATTTAGGAACCTATGCCTCTTCTACAGAATCCCTCTATTTGAGAGCCTACTTTGTCCATGTCTTTTCATAGCATCTGATTAAATGAGTTCTTGCTCACAAAAGCTTAGGCATATCTGATCTGCCTCCTGCCTCATATAGAAACTGTTATATGACATGTGACAAATGAAGTATAGACAGTCCCAATATTTACATGAATGACAAATGTAGTAGATACCTATATGCAGTTCAGAAGCCTGGGCTTATCAATTTACTCATTGCAAAACAGTATACAGAGCTTCTTCTATCTGCATACTTTGTTCATATACAGGTTTAACAGTGCAATACTGCTTTTTATTCAAACCCTAACAAATCTGAAATCCATCTCTGTTACAAAGACAGGATGAAGTGGGCATGAAGAGAGACAGATGTTGCAGGTTTTGGATGTTGATCTTGCAAAGAGGTAATTCTCCTCAAACAACATTTATGCCCTTACACCAACTGCTGGTTTTCAATGTGTATTTCCCCAGAGGGAGTACCCTAGCGAAAAGGATTATAAGAAAACCTACTTTGCACTTCAGGTAACAGGCTTTATGAAGAACACTTCAGGACTGACTGAACAATTAAGAATCCTGTTACAAGATATGTACTTCTAAAGCGAGTAAAAAGTTGTGAAAATCTGAAAATGATCCCAAACCAGGGTCATTAGGATTCACAGTAGAGATGATATCTTTTATTAGATCAACAAGTTTTTTGCAAAAAAAAGAAGTTTTTAACTGTAAGCTTTCAGACAAACACCTTTCATCAGGCATGGAAGAAAAGATTGTAAAAGTTCTCCTGGATAGAAATGAAAGTTCGTATTTCACAGGATTTCACAGAGGAATCAATACATGGAAAACTCCTTTGGGCAGTTAGTTCATAGGTGATATGGAGCCTCTCACCTCCTGTGAGGATCTGTGATGATGCAAAATTACCTTGAAACTAAGGAAGGAGCAGGATCTCAGGTTTCAGGTGGTCACAGTTGCTTCCTGCTTGGGAAAATATGAACGTATCATTTTAAAAAATTGGCTAAAATTGTATATCTTGCATGTGTCAGGTATGCATGTTGTAGCCTCCCAGCCTAAGGTGGCAGTTAATCCTGTCACTGAAAAATCTTTCATTTTACACAAAAAATACTATCAATTTTATTAATTTATGTTATTATGAAGACACTATTTTCTACATACTATGCCACAGTTCTAGTTCCGATGAGTTTCCCATAGGGCTGTGCAAAGCTTCAGGGACTGATTTGATTCGGAGGAGATTTGGCCTGATTTGGTGGGTGAATCTCTGAATATGAATTGAATCAGGAGACCAATTAAAAGGTCTGAATTGATTTGGAAAAGATTTGGACAACTTCAGTGAGTCGGGCAGCCCCTGCTCACTGCAGCAGGAACCTGAACCTGGACTCCATGCTGGTAAATAGGGGACAGGGGGCTGAAGGAAGGTAGGGGACCATACGGGGGACCCCTACCTGTTCCCTCAGCTTCCCTGAGCACCCCCGACCCCCACCTGCTCTCCCAGCAGCCCCCATGGCTGCCCTGCCTGGCCCAGTTCCCGGCTCTTTAAAAAAAAGCCCCTGCTGCTGCCAGGTGGGGAGGCCATCCCTGCTGCCCCTCACTGCTCCACGCTGTGTAGAGGACTCTGCCACAAGCCCCCCAATCCCCACCAGCTCTGCCAGTGCCCCCATGGCTGCCCTGTCCAGCCCCAGCTTCTGGCCCTTTAAAAAAACAAACAACCCCCCAACTCACTGGCTACTGCAGTGGCCTTGGGGCTTCTGGGGGTTCATGGCAGAGCCCCCCCTGCAGCATGGAGCAGTAGGGGGCAGCAGGGATCACCCACTGCTGGGCAGCAGCTGGTGAGCTGGGGTTTTTTGTCTTTTAAAAGGGCCAGGAGCTGGAGTGGGCAGAGCAGCCATGGGGGGGTTGGGAGAGCGGGCAGGGGTCCCGGGGCTTGCAGCAGAGCCTCCCACATGGCATGCGGCAGAGGGGGGCAGCAGGGATCACCCCCCCACCTAGCAACACCTGGTGAGTTGGGGCCTTTTTTTTCAAAGAGCCTGGAGCTGGGGGGGCAGGCAGGGCACCCACTGAGAGCAGGCGGGGGATGGGGCCGATTCGGAGATTTGGCTGTGGCTGAATCTCCAAATCAGATTAGGCCAAATTGATTCAGGACAGTGATTTGAATCACTGAATTGAATCGCTGTCCCCCAAATCAGCCAAATCCAAAGTGAAAACTAGCCACTTCACACAGGCCTAGTTTCTCATGCTAATATGAACTTTGAATGAAGGAAGAAAGAGGCAGTATGACTCAAGATGCAAGGAAAGAAAAAATATTTTTTATTCCAATGAGCTTTTTAATTGTAATAAATAGCTTTCCTCTTTGTCCACTATCATTCCACTAACACTAAAACGTTGAACTTAAACAGCACCACTTACACTTACCCAATGAACTCAAAGTGTTCTCAAATTTATTAATTAAGCCTCTTGACATCATTTTGCATTGGTAAATATTGTTTTACTCACTTTAAAGATGGGTAAACACAGTGATACACAAGGAGGTTAAATGTATTGCCCTGAGGCAGTAAATATGACAGTGGCAGAGGCAGGAATCTTGTTTCCCGTTCTGTTAGATCCAATATTTACAGGCTTTCTTACTATACAACTCTTACTGGAATTTCACCAAAGGTGAAGCATCCCAGAATTCTATATGTTTATTCAAGTATGATGAGTTATGGTTTATGCTGGAAACTGGAACAACCGAACCACAATGTCAATTAATAGTGAAAATTAAAAAAAAGTTTTACAAATAACAACACACTTGGACACTAATTCGTAATACCTTAATATCAATAATAAAGCTATCATAATCCAAGGTTTTCCCTTCCCCCTTTTGAGTGCTTTATTTGGGAAGGGGAAAAATGCACAAAACAAATCATCTTACAAATGTCACATCTTTCTCTCAGCATTTGCTATCCTGCTGATCTAACTAACTAACAATCAGTACAAAACAACAGGCATACTGTTAAATCTTTTTTATTATAAAGCTTTATCTTGTAGACATGGGATTAAAGTTCTGAGCTGCACCATGCTGCCAGGATTTTGGGGAAAGAGACGTGTAGATAAAAGGCCATGTAATCTCCTCACCTACTTCTAAATAGCTTAACCCCATGACAGATTCCTAATTTAAGACGAGCACTACTGGTTAAATATTGCAATGCCACACAAACAATCTATTTTAGTTAAGTATACCTGTATCCTTCAGCTAGACTTATTCTAGGGTGGGTGTTCATGCAGACAATAAAAGTAAGTGGCACTATATACAGGGTTTTACTTCTTGGCTGGCATTAGCGCTGAACACAGGGCAACACTGTTTCACGGGACTCAAGCTTTTGAAAATTAATATGGATGTAAATTATATAAACACCCAAAACAATTTCTGAAAAGTGAATTTTAGATTTCCTTCAAAAGTTAAGCCAGGAAGAACATTAATTTAAACTCTGTTTTTCATTCATTAAAAAAACCCAAAAACAACTATAACCAACTGTTTTTATTTTCTCTTTAAAGGAGACAGTTTTGTTGGCAAACATTTCATCTTCAAAAAATCCCTATGTATGAATATTTGTCTGACTTTTGGTGATATCCGGTTAACTGGCATCAGAAAAATAGTTGTTCGAAAGAAGTCTAGTCTCAGCTTGCTCCAACTGTTCAAAGTCATGCTCTGTGGAATCAAAACTCTAAACAATTCAGTTGCAGGTTATTGACAAGGCACATTTATTGTCCTTGTTTCTGTAAAAACTAGCTATGAAATTGTCTGATGGGGCAGGTTTGCACCATAAAAAAGAATAAAAAACTCACTCCAACATTTGTCTTATATCCTACATTTAAGGCAGTGGTTCTCAATCTTTTAGAGTTGAGGCACACCTCAGACAATGCCAGTGCCTAACTTTCCAACATTTTTGACTACAGAAAAATAATAGAGCAATGCTTCTGTTGCAGAGAACTCAGAAAGCCCACAACAGATCAGAATGTTTTAACACTATGGATTCCTATTTGTAATCTCTGTGTTTCTCTTGTGAATCATGTTTGCGCACCTAACAGTGATAATGTTGATGGCAACTGTGGCACCCTTGAAAGGATCTCAAGGCATCTCAGGGTGCCACAACACCCTGTTTTAGAATCACTGACTTAAGAAGTAGAAAGCAGACTTTATACTAATGAGAAGATTTGTCAATAGACTATTACTCTATAAAAAGGCTTGATAGCTACACATTGTATTATGAAGTCCTCAGAAGGGTAATAATATTTGACAGATAACCACACAGACTAAACATTTATAATGCCTGAAAACACTGAAGTGAGAAAAAAGACTTTATATTAATAAATGAAAGGAAAACAAGTATTGTTATAGTCAATGGCACAGAAGGGCAGCTCCATGCCCAGGACAATGCTGACTACCGCAGTGCTGATCATGGCAGGGACTATTTCTGCAAGCCTCCAAGAAATGCAGTGCCCAAAGCTGCTGTGTTGGTCACTCTGCCTCAGCTCCTGAGTCGAATAATCTATTACAGCACAATATTTGAGACAGGTATAAAAGCCATTGCTTGGTTATATGCTTTTTGATCGCTGTCAGTGAAAACAAAGATCCGAATACAGAACACATACCACTTATAAATATTATGTGGGTTTGTTACATTCTCTGGTATGCCTGGGTTTACGAGAGCATGAATAACATGATGACACAGGAATGTCAGCTGTGGGTCCCACAGAGCATAGCGCCAAACGTGCCCTGCCCATTTGAGTCTGCTGATATGCATTAGAGCTGGAAGTTCACTAGTGGAGCTACTCTGGGCTTGCCTCCAGTAACCACTCTCTTGCATCCTCAGTATCTAGTGAACTAGAGAACAGGTCCTGGAGATGAAGCCAGAGAAGCTTTACTGGCAGACTTCTGACTCTGAAGCCTGCCAGTGACCCCAGGAATATGGGGAGTGTTCAGCCCTGTTCTCTTTAGGATGCCTTCCTAATATGACAAAGGCAAACGATAAACAATTTTTCAGCCTTAAATGTATAACTGTACTGCTAAAATTTATCTAATCAATCCATTTGTTTAATTAACTTACAGTGCAGTCAGTAAACATTTTTTTTTGTGTAAAAGACACCTCTTGGTCGAATGTTGTTCAAATTATGTAAAGGGAAACTCCCTAACAACTTGCAGTTCACATTCTACAACACCAAAAGAAGAAAAGAATCTCTAACAAACAAAAAAGTAAACAAAGCAATTAAAAGCTTAGGTTAACCAAAACACGCTGAGCTCAAGACAGGGACTAGAATGTTACTTACACATTTCATAACTTCAGATCTGCAAACCAAGATCCATAGTCAGTGAAAGGAAACAATCTGGTAGAAATCTTGATTATACCATGAAGAGTACTACTTAAATGCTTCCTTCTAACTTTAAGAACACTGACATTTCCCAGCCCCTAAATTAAAAAAAATGTGTAAGAAGATATAGCCATACATTTCTGAAGTCTCCAAAGGAGAAAGAAATGCACAACTATACAGAGACTACACAAGGCCCACGTGCAATTTCTGTCTTGATAGTCTGAATTCAATACTTGCATTGAGAACATTTGTGTGTGATCAATAATAATAAAAAAAAGAGTTTGCCTTCCAGGAGTTTGCCTTCCATTTTTCTACAAATCTGTAAAACATTCACAATTCACCATTATTCCTTTATGTTCATTGGCATCTACTAACATGAACACTTCAGACTATTATTTTGTACAACATAACCTTCAAATATTAGAAGAGAAAACTAAAAGGGGAACAGGGAATGTTTATAAATACACATGAAAGGCTCCTGCCACACATTCCATATATTCAGCAATTCACTGGTTAATTGCACAATAAATTTAGACTGGGCACAGGTGTGAAGTAATGGTCCTTGTCCATGTGGGTACTAACGATGCGGCCAGGAGAGCCCCTGATCGCCTGATGGAGGACTACCATGCTCTGGGAGGCATGCTGAGGGAGATGGGCGCACAGGCGGTCTTCTCTTCCATCCTGCCAGTGAGCGGTCGAGGCAGACG
>NW_017728911.1:6616501-6635550 GCF_001723895.1 Crocodylus porosus | reverse complement strand
GGCTCCTAGCCTGGGGATTTTTAAAAGGAAGTTAGATGAGCACCTTGCCGGGGTCACCTGACCCCGGTGCTCTTTCCTGCTAAGGCAGGGGGTCGGACTAGATGATCTACCTAGGTCCCTTCCGACTCTAGCTACTATGAAACTATCACACCATAAAAATGTCCATCCAGCTATAAAGAGAGCCATCCAGTTACAAAATTAATGCTTGAAAATGTGTAACAACTTTATAGTTTGTTTCTATCCAGCTTTAATTCTGAATGTGTGGCAGGGCACCGAGTCTGATATTAGGTATGCAGGTAGATATATAGACTGTCAGTGATTTTTACAAGCAGTTGCAAACGTATAGACTGCAACTTTCATTTAAAAAAATGCACTATATGAGAAACTTAGAAAAACAATGAAAATGCCTTGCTACTTCAGTGAGTTAGAATAAATATATATAGTTTGAAAAAGATCAATCCTGACTTATTTTTAGAACAAAATTAAGCAAAACATATTTTGCAAGCTCTTCCACTCATAAAGTTCCTATAATATGATGATCCACACAATTACTGATCCACACAAGCACTTATTATTAAGTGCTACAATATAAGAGTTCCAGGTGGGTACTGTATTATCATCTTCCACCTGTGAAATCAAACTGATTCTGTTCCTGCCAATGGCTTATTTGGGAAAGAATCACGATGTGGATGAATCATGGTCAAATTTGAAAGAGTGCCAATACATGTTTATTTTATATACTTTAATAGATACACTTTAAATCACAATGTTAGCTTCATTATTTTAAATATGTTTATAAACATATAAACTATCTTTCACATTTGTTTATGGAGTAAAAATAGCTGAAGGTTGACACTGTGGCTTTGTACTTACACTTTGAACCTCATTTTTGAAAGGTTTAAACATCTTCCACCCTGATTTGCATTAGGCTGAAACTCAGGAGACAAATTTTCAGCCACAAACGTAAAACAGCTTTGTTAAAATTTCTCTAATTAATCCATCCGTTTGATTAATTTAGAGTCCAGTCAGCAAATATTTCTGAAAGTTTCTGATGAATCCCAAACCTTTCCCAACTAAAAACCAAGAACATTTCCAATTGAAATACTGATGATGTAGAGCATAAACTAAGTTTATTTAGTACACTATTTGTGCTTCCTGATGATCTGGCCACACTACTATGCTGAAGTGACTAGGATATTTAACTCTGAAAGCAGTTATTCATCTTGTGAAATACAATAAATTAGCTTATGACCTTTAACATGGATGACATTCAGTACTAGAATATACATAATATGTACACAATGTAAAATCCTACTAAACAGGGGCCATTTTATTACAATTAATCTCAGAATAGCTCTTTTGAAACCGTTTTGCTAATTTTCACCAAGGTTAACTTATGCAGGTTAATTTATGACAAACACAACTGTGTCCTGCATACAAATACAACATAAAATTCCAGCAAAAGGATCCATTACATGGACTGACTGGGGGCCCTGATTTGAAAGTTCTCTAAAATATCAAAATAACTGGCATGTTTGTATGTTCCTTACCAATGCAAAACTGCTCTGTCAGAGTTTTCAAAACGTTTTACTGAGCCCAAATCACAACCTGATTCACTGTCTATAGCAGTGGTCTCCAAACATTTTTGATTGTGCACCCCTATCAGTAAAAAATTTTTGAGCATGCACCCCCAATATATGTATATTTATATAAATATAAATAGAAGTTCTAACATTTTCTTCCCGCACCCCAATGGATCGTCTTGCGCACCCCATTTTGGAGACCACTGGTCTATAGGAAGGAAACTCCAAAAATGTCTATTCTACATTAAACACTGCAGGCGAATATTTGATATTTTCAAATACCAAGTCAAGATTTGTTCCACTTGTTAATTAATAACAAATCAAAGATGCTTCATAGGCTTTAAAAAAAAAAAAAGACCATAGTTGTACCATTCATTCATTTGTTCAGCAATAAGTTACAATACTATTATTTTCCTCCATGTGCTGCATTTTTGTTATTCAGCTTTTCTGCAGGGTAGTCAGACACTGAAGGAATTTATAACTAGATTTTGAATTGTATTTCCTGGCAATAATGCATCACTATTTAGCAACTGCAATGCCCAACATACCACCTTCCCTGCTTAAAAAACTTCTAAATAGAAACATAAACAGATTTCAATGTGATACAACGTATAACATAATGGGGCTGGCTAACAGTAAAGCTAATTAGCTGATTTCAATTCAAGACAGGTCTGAGCTATGGCAGCACAAGATTATTTGGTAGTCTTCCAAATAGCAACTACATTCTTCAAGGAGAAATTTTTAACTGTATTCTATTTAAATCCTACTATATAAAGATCCAGTAATATTTTTGTGCAACTTTTCAGAGAGTGTTGCAGTGGTCATACATATTGTAGAAAAAAGGGTCAGTGGATAATTTATAGAAGATACAAGTTAAAGACTAATTAGCTACACATAGCGACTGCCAGCTAAAAAGAAGATGGATGCCCTGCTAGGAAAGAAAAACATGAAGACTAAACCTTTGTTGTATTTTAACTGTGCATAGTATTCTTAAAACAATTCTTTTTACAAACCAATTAGCATGCTGCAAGTGACCCGTGGCTTCCACTAAGGTTCTTCCTTAAGAAGTGCCAAGTGAACTCCTTGAGAATAAAAATAACTCAATTATCTGAGCATATTTCTTTTACCTCCTACAATTATTCACCATAACAGTCCTTCAAGCTGAGGAAAACTAGAACAAGCAAATGAAAATCTGTCATCTTCAGAACAGCCTTAGGGGCAGGAGCTATCTCACAACAGTTCATAAAGTCCTTACCTCCTATGGCTCAGAGAAGAAGTGATCTCCACACAACTTAGAAAGCCCTCACCTCATGGGCTTTCTGTCCTGCAAAAAATCTGTGGGCTCAAGTTCAGCTTTTCACCCAGAACCCAAGGGACTGACTGCTGCTTACAGAACCCATTTAGCTTCTGAGCCATTTTCTCCTTGTTCAACTTTCTCCTCCTCTTTACATAGTCCCATCCCAAGGTGGGACAGGGTACACCATATGCTTGCAGCTACAATACCAATACCATTCAACATCATTCTTTCAATGATATGTGTTTCTGGGATTTCACTTTGTTTTCCATTCGTTCTGAAAAAAGTTAGGCTTCTATTCTTTGGATGCTTACTATACAACTTGCAGCAACTTGAAATGAACTCTAATAACGGAGCAGAGTTGGTATTAAATATATCTCTCTGGATCTACTAGGCATATAAAACTGATAGAATATTTATTTATGTTCTCCCTAGATACTTGTTTTCTGCACACACTGCACAGATCAACTTACCTATTAATACAGAGTCCTACATTTTAGGAAAAAAAAATTTTAAAAAGCAGTTTTGTTCATTTAAAAATGAGTAAATCTGATGTTCATGGATGGGAGAAATCAATTACACTGGCCTGAATCACACATAGAATGTATAACTGCTGTGAAAGAAGGAAAAAAAGCTTTGATATATCTTTTGGAATTTTTTCTAGTGCACAAAGTCTACAGCTGAAGTTGGACTTTATTTATTGGCACAGCAAGTCCCTTTCAGAACAAATACATTTTCATACTGTCCAATAAAGTTTAAACAACATTTTCTCTGTAATATAAACACTGTTTTTTCAAATCTCATGTAACAAAACCCTGCCAAAGTTCAAACATACTTTTAAAAATAAATTAGAAAGAAACAAAAAAATGTATAACAGATGCATATGCTAATCATTTAGGGTTAAACTGTGGCAGGCTCTTACGTGGCCACACAGTGTGAGGAAAATGAAAGAGCTCCCTGTCCTTTGCACAGCTCATATAAAGGCCAGTTAAAATTACAGTTCCTGTGCTTTAAGGAATACAAGGGCTACTACTGAGCTGCTTATTGTGGAAACAATACAGTAGAAAAAAACATCCCTGTTTGCTGTTCTGTGGAGCTGGCCAGACCAGGAGGAAGTGTATCCCCTTAAATAAGTGAAGCAAATGCTTTGTTCTTTGCTCCTAGTGCAAGCAGGGAACTCAGAGAAGTATTCTACCTCTTGTGTTTTTGTTCTGGTGATGTCAGTCTGAGAGATCACATTTTACAACAGACTATGCCTACCTGATGTGAGAGAGAGGTAGTTAGCTGTGTTGGTGTAAAGACAGATAACAGGTAGAGTAGAGGTGCTTCTGATTCAGTTAGTCTATAACATGCACCCCCACCCTCTTCTTCTATCAGGGATAATTTATATTGCAAAATTCATGGGAAGGAAATGCATGTAATTTATAAGCATATTAAAATTTGGCTGTTATCACTTTTTCTGAGCAAAGCATGCAAACAGTGCAGGAGAGATTATTTTGGGCTTGATTATTTCTCTAAGGACTTTTTATTCTGCTCTTATACATTTTAGAGCTATAAGGTCAAATAAAGAAGGAAATCATATTATTACTGCATTTCTACACTGCCAGTGTATTATGATTAATGCTAATAACAAATTCAGCCAGTAACATAAGAGTAACTCTTTCACTTTGGATCAAGACAGGAACACAACTCATAAAAACACTTGAATAAAACTGACACAGCACAAAACAAAAGCCCTAGACCTTTATAGTGTAACTTCTTAAAATTGTTTGTAGAGGTAGTTAAGTCCCTGCTGTCCCAGACTAAATGTGCACTGCTTTGGATAGACAGGGAGACTGCTTCTGATGGATATCATGCTTAGAAACAGTGATACTGAAACACCTGAAGTTTTAAAACTCTCCTTAGAGCTTTTTTGGGGGGGGGGAGGGGGAGGGGGAAGAGAGGAAAGGGAAAATAATGTCTCCCATTTGCTTTCCAAGACTTAAATGTCAGTGTAGAATGTGGCCCTTGATTTTTAGCTTTAGTAGTACAAGAGAAGGAACAGAAGCAGACAGATAAATTATCAAAATAAATATAATCAGAGAAAAAGAAATAGCTTCAATAAGGAATGACACAATCTACAGTGGCAACTGGAGCATTATACTTACTTAACAGGAATCCGTGACACTGCATTCAGATTTGTAGAAGACATCACTATCTGAAGAATGTGTTCAAGAGCTGTCAGTCCTCCTGCGACCCGAAATGAGATCTGATCTGCCATGTTCTGGATAAACACAATTACAGAGATATAAAAATCTACAGAAAATATAACTGAAATTCAAAACTTCAGATTTTGAAAGATGTCTGATATGTAACAGCTCTGAGGTACACTCAATAAAGTCTCAGTATACAAATGCATCAAATAGCTCACATTTTTATTTTGTGCACTGTTTCTTTCACTGCCAAAGCACAGAGAAGAGTAGTCCTCAGGAAAAACAGTAGTTAACATTATTTGAATGTTTTATTTGAATAATATTATACAGCTGTAATTTTATAATAAACACCAAACCCAGAAATCAACTATTTTAAATGTTTTATGAGATAATGATATGAAGTCAATAGCAAAACTCTTTAGGAGCTGAATGCTCATCAGGATGATGAATTATCTCCTGATTGTGCTTGAAGACTAGAATCAAATCACTGGTGGTAAGTTTCTGAAACAGGTATCCAACAAGGATCAATCTATTTTTTCAATTTGAGGGGACTAACTAGGGAACTGTAAGTCAGGTTAAAGAGTCTGTGGAGATTTTTGATCCAAGGAATGCCATTTGTCACATGTGATTTGGGAATGTAACTTTCAGCTAGGCAGTATGGGCAACTTATGTCCTTATATCATGTGATAATCTGGGGATAGCAATGCATGCTCTCTTGACCTTAAGGCTCACTTAGTATAATTCTGCTTTACACAGATTCACCACTTGCAGCTAGTTCAGAAGGCAGTAGAATAGTTGTTCAAGTGTTTGAGCTTCATAATTATATTCAATCTATTTTGTGCATTTTAGCCTGGCTGCTTATTAAATGGCAGATTCAATTTAGACAACCTTTACTTGTGTACAAAGCTCTGATTTGGTATTGGCTCAGTTTATATTTGAGACTTCCTTTTTTACCCACCAAACTGGTTTTCATGCTCTGATACCTCCTGCCTAAGGGTTCTGCCATTGAATTGAAGTTGGTAAATGATGAAGTGTTTACTATAGCAGACCTAATGGTTTGAAACTTGCTCTCCCAGAAATTTAATTAATTTAATCTTTCTTCACTTAAAAACAAACAAACAAACAAAACAAAACACAAACCCAATAAATCTTTCCCCCGGAAATGTAACAGTTATTACAACTTGAAATGTTTTACTGATTGCTTCTATCGTTTTGTTTATCCATCTAACTGTAATTCTGTTAAGGCTGGGAACATTTTTAGTTAATGAGAAACTATTTTATAATTGTGCATTCCAAGTGTTTGCATAAACAATCTACAAAAAACATCAGTACAGTAATTTTATAAAATAAAAATATATTGCTTTTGTTCTAGTTATTACTATTACTAGTGAGTAAAGGGCCTACCATGCTGTGAGGGTTGTATTATACTGGAGATGCCTCTCGATTATTAAAAATACTTCAATGTTCAGAAATGTATTTTACAGATCTTAATATGATTTCATAGTAGAGGAAAAGTTTCTCCTTGCCAAAGTTAGAATCAGAAACCAATACAACAATATGCAAATTTCATTTGAGAAAATTCTCTTCAGCAAGTTTCTCTCTCTCAAGCAAACATTTAGACACATTTAAATGACTTCCTCAACAAAATTGTCCCTGCTGATCTACCAAGATTTCATTAAGAAGCATTTTACTACCACATTGAGAGCTAGCATGTGAAGGAAGCAATTTTGCTTGACTCATGAGAATTGGCTGTAGATTTGTACGCAGCCAAGTAAAGACTTATCTTCAAAGGATGTAAATGCAATAAATGAGCAGAAATCTGCCTGTGTGTATCAATTTATACAAGCAGTTAAAATAATCAATCAGCAATTCCCTTTAGGTTTATTTTTTAACACAATTTCTAGGAGTCAATATTAGTTCAGTCTACACTTAGGGTATGCCTTCACTGAAACATTTTTTTGAGTTATACCTCATATTGTGCCCATGCGTTGAATCCCATCAACTATAAAAACCTTTAACTTGAATGCAGTGGTGCCCCATCAAGGTTATAAGCTAATGCTTGATTTCGTGCTCATCACCACAGCTGCTTGCAGACATTAAAAAAACAAAGCAAAACCCAAAAACAGCGCTTTACTTTAAACTTGGTGTGTTCCTGCATTGAGCCCAGAGCATGCTCAGAAGAGGCAGAGCCTTAGTTGAACCTGGTTCTGCCGCATCTGTACATATCAGGCACTTTAGTAGGGCTTATTGGCACTTTTATCTAATAGCTGATTGAATCAGCTTTAGCTAAAAGCATCAAAAAGCCCCGCTGAAATGCCCAATCTATACAGATGCTGCAGAGACTGGTCAAAGTATCTCACTGCTTCTTCCGGTAAAGTCTTGTTTATTTTTATTTTTTTTAATGTCTGCAAGCAGCCATCAGCTGCTAACAGGACTACTCTGTAGTGTGGATTTGGGCTACTTTCACTTGAATGCTGCTCGCCTTCCAGTGTTTTACCACTAATCCCTTTGTATGCCCATAAAAGAAAGGCAGATAAGGTTCTCTGGGTAAATGTGATATCTTTTATTACCTGGGTTTTTGGTTGTAGTCATTTTGGACTAAAGACATAGGCAAGCAAGGTTTTTGGAGCAGGTGTGATAACTTTTATTAGACCAGCTGAGTAGCTGGAAAAAAGCCTCATATATCTACAAGAAGAAGATTCCAAGTCAGAGTGCAGACCTCAGGATATCATTGAACTCATATACTTCACAACAACTTCAGTTTCAATAATCATCACTTCCTCCAGATCATGGGCACAGCTATAAGCACCAAAATGGCCCCACAATATGCTAAAACTTTTATGGCCTACCTAGAAGAATTTCTCAAGAACTGCATCATCAAATTTTTACTATACCTGAGATACATAGATGACATCATCATCATTTGGACTGAAATTCTGCAGTCTCCAATTGATTTCCACCAAAAATTCAACAAAATCATCACCCCTCCATCGCTTGAATACTCTAACGCCAGCATTTCCTTTTTAGACACCACAATCAATATTCTAGATGGTAAAATTCAACCAACATTTATAAGAAACCCATGGACCAACATACATATCTACACAGGACCAGCAATCACCCTAAACATACCAAAAAAGCTGTAATTTACAGCCAACCTCTCTGATACCGCTGAATCTGCAGCGAGAATACCCATGATCGCCACCTCACAAATCTCAAAAGGGTGTTCAGCCAACAAAGACACTCCTCCAAAGTGATAGACTGAACTTTTGAAAGAGTGACCAAGATACCATGTACAAATTTGCTGCAATACAAAAAGAAAATCCCCACAAATCACACACCATTATTTATGACATATCACCCTTCCCTGTAACCTACACAGAAAATCCTCAAACAATTACAACCAATACTAGAAGACCCAATTTTTAAAGAGATATTTCAAGAACCACACATCCTAGCCTTTAAACAAGCACTGAACCTGATTAACCTCATCACCAAAAGCAAACTTCCTATGACCCAAACCATACCTAATGGTAGTTAGCACAAGAAATGCAAAACCTGCCAACACATCTCCACCCTTCCCCCCCCAACAATAAATATACCCCACAACAGAATCATCACCATTCCTGGATCTTACACTGCACCTTTGGAAATGTTATACATCACATCCAGTGCACCAAATGCCCTGATGGAAAATACGTAGGAGAAACCAAACAACAACTGTGCACCAGAATGAACGCACACCAAATATCTATCAAAGACAAGAATATCCAACTACCTGTGGGCGCTCACTTCTCACAGGACAATCACTCCCTCTCCAATCTCTCAGTTCTATTCCTCAAAGAGAACTTACAAAACACCTTTCTTAGACAAGCCAATGAACTTCACTTCATAAATCTAGTGGATACAGTATTGGATTTATGACACATTACAATCTGCCTGACATGTGATTCACCAGGTACCTGCCAAACTTGACCTCTTACATTCTTCTTCTCTCCTACCTTTTATCCCCTCCTCTTCCCTCCCCTATTTTTCTGCCCTCTGTCTTCCTAATTTTCAGCTATTTCCTTTGTTATAGACAGCCTCTTTTTTACCTTGTGTTACTATCACTCGAGTGTCTCCCTTTGGCCTTTTCTTCCTTTGCTTTCCACCCTCCCCTTCCCTGCTTTACCTTTGTCTTTCTAATTGCTACCTATTTACATTCTCACTGACATCCTGCCACACTTTCAGATTCTCTCATTCCTTGGAGTCTCAGAACAGCAGAGACTCCCTATGCCTGAAGATGGGTGTTTGTGCCCAAAAGCTTACCAAGAACTTTTTTCCAGCTACTCAGTTGGTCTAATAAAAGATAACACATCTACTCAGAAAAGTTTGCCTGCCTATATCTTTTATTAGACCAACATGTATTACATGTATTATATCTCATCCAGTACACTAAATGCCCTGAAAGAAAATATGTACGATAAACCAAATAACAACTGCGTACCAGAACAAATGCACACCAAAAACATAAAGACAAAAATATCCAATTACCTGTGGGTGCAGACTTTTCACAAGACAACCACTGTCTCTCTAGTCTCTTAGTTCTAATCCTCAAAGGGAATTTACATAACACCTTTTGTAGACTAGCCTACGAACTTCACTTCATAAATCTACTGGATACAAAAAATCATGGACTAAATATAGACTTTGGATTTATGACACACTATAACCTGCCTGACATCTGATAAACCCAGGTAACCTATCTGCATTTTAACAGCTGCATTCTATCACCAGTTCAACATTTCCCCGTTTTCTCTCCATCTACCTGTCTCAAGCCTATTACCTCCTATTCCCTCTGACCCTCACTGCCACATATTTGCATTTCCACAGACCTGCATTTTGGCTTCTATTACACCCAGGAGAGCACACAAAATACCAGCAGACTCTACCTACACCTGAAGAGGAGTATTTGTGCCCCAAAGTTTGCAAAGAACAATTTCCCTATTTACTTAGTCTAATAAAAAATATAACATTTACCCAGAGAACCTTGTATGCCTATGTCCTTAGACCAGCACAGCTACAACCAACAACCCATAAAAAAGGAAAGTTTTTCTACCATTCACTTGGAAGAAACACATCGTGTGTTTCAGAACCTTTTGGTCCAAAAAATATTAGCTTGCCTTTTTAAAAAGAACTTAATTTTCTGCCTAAGTTTGTAAATTCTGTAGGTTCTCTTTGTATTATTTTTCTGTCCCTAGTGGTGTGTTTGCAATTTCTTCCAGTTAAATATCTTTTGAAAAAAATTCATGTACTGATTATTCTCTCTTCTAAATCACTAATGAAAATTCATAAACAGTTTGCTGTTAAAATAAGAAGGAAAAAGACATTCTGATGAATATGAGAGAGGAAGCCAGAAAACAATCTTAAATAAAAGGAGTTAGCTAAAATGCTTCTGGTGACAAAAAAGCCAGGGAAGATGTAGGAAAAAGATACTGCTCAATAAAAACTGTCATTCAGTGAACTGGAATCCACTGCTGTATCCACTGCAGAAAGAAAGAATCAGATTTAAGAGTACTTTCAAAGTATTATGATTATATTGTTTTATTGTAGTTGTGGCTGAGGACATTGACTAGGTCAAGGCACCTCATGCTAGGCATGCAGCAAATACAGTAAATTACATGTTATCTGCCGTTGGTATCTGCTAAACCCTTATTTTAAAAGCGTTCAAATTCAATTAAAATTGCTGTATGGATCCTAAAATATTTAACCTCTAATATACCTTTGCTTGGATACTTATCTGAGATCTATCCCACTAACCTTTTTGTAAAATTTGTTCCTTTGAAGGGAATTCAACATTTATATTGGGAAAGTCATTCATCAAAGCCCATAATTTTAAAAGCCCATCTTGAATATATAAGATGACCCTGATTTTAAGACATCCCCCCAATCATTAGATTCTATATATGGAAAATTTATGAATTTGATATAATTTTCTCGGTATAGAATCTAATTAATGGTGGTTTGTCTTCATTTTGTCAGCCTCCCACTACTATAGCAGGAAAAATAAGTCTGGGGGGGTTAGGTAGCCTCTTTGCCTTCTGCCCACCTCCAACTTCTTCCCTTTCCAGCCCCTCCCTCCCTCCTTCCTGTCAGATGCTCCTCTCTCTCTGATCACATGGAAGGGAAGAACAAATTCGAAAAATCTGACCTTGAAATAAACATATTTGTAGTAATTTGCATAAAGTACTCAGACTTAATTCACCCAGAAATGATGCATTTTACTTTTTAAGCTGCAGCAAGTTTTAGCATAGGTACTCCATAAACACAGTTTTAAGTAATGCTTTAGCACAGAGGTTCTCAAATTTTTTCTTATTGCGTACCCCCTTCCAGATTTACCAGCTGCCCACATACTTCTACCAGCATACTTTAATCCCTTAAATACCAATTACTATTCTAATGAAAATTAAATCTGCCATTACACAATTTCTTCTATATATCCACCAGAGATGTCTTGCGTACAGTTTGGGAACCCCTGCTTTTACACAAACCATGCAAGATACTAGTCCAAACCTAAAAAACTCATGATTTACCATATAGATCATTGAGCTGGGTCCCAGCAGAGATAACAGCATTTCAAGCCCTGGTGACCCCACAGCTTAGCAAAGCTCAGTATGTGTGTGTACTCTAGACACCCTGCACAAAGAATCCATGTGCTAATTTTCCCCCACTCATGACTGGAACTGGGCGTTCTTGTCATGAGTCCTGGGATTCTCCTCCAAAAATGTATATGCAAATGAGATATAAGGCAATCTGATCCAGCTTTGCTTCATGCAAGGTGGGGCCACAGTCATCATATGTGACAGGCCAGGAGAGGGGGCAACAGAGGGGTTCTGGCTGAACTGTTTGGGGCCTTGCTTGGCTATGTCTGGTGAAGAAACAGGACTCATTGGATAGGGAAAAGAAAGGCACAAATCACCTGTGGGAGTGAAGAGGAAGCTGAAATGTATGCAATTAAGTGGTTCATCATGATTGAAAAAGAGTTAGTCGTAAGGGGAACTGAATGTAATGGGCACTATCATATGTCTTATTCAGATAGGCTGCACTAACTTATCTTTGTAGCAGGTTCCTATCAGCATGTTTGCCCTGGCAATGGAGATACCATGGTATTAGTCCACGTGGTTTTCCTGCTATAGCAAGAAAGGAAGATCCCTTTTTTGCAGATGGTTGTATGACTGTGTAGTTGAGGGTGGAGACCTGTCCTTGCGCTGCAGGCAGGCCCCACAAAATGAGTCTATCATAGCCTCACAGTGGGAGGATCTCAGCAACACACCTATTTTATGGAGATATGGGATTTCTCCTTAGCTTGCTTCTTTGGGCTGCTGCTAAGGACACTTGGGGAATCCAAACCGCAAGACCCCTGGGCTTAGGTGTGCATGTAGGATGCCAGCCATGGATTTGGGAGTATCTGAAGCCCCAGGTTAAAGAGTCTGGGAAAGAAGATACTTGACAGTGGGAGCACCACATGGATTTGAACGATTAGGTTTTATTCAGTAGCTAGGATTAGGAACTGATTTGGCTAATTTGACCCAGAACACAAAATTAAAATAAATAAAAAAATCAGCATGTTTGCTCCATGTGGACCATGTGGTTTATAGTCATGCCCAATGTTGGCTGCATTTAATCAACTTCATACTTGGTTTCCATTACTGACTACATGCTGTTTTTAGCAGCAATTCAAAGATAGGCGATGCATTTATATCCTTGTGTTCAAATGTAAAACGAGGGGCTTCCCCCCTCCCCCTCATGTGGATAGAGGGAAAATACCCTTATCACATTAGAATACACAAGGTATATTTGTTCAGAAAAAGGAAATCACAACAAATATGTTAGGCTTTGTAATAGAACAAGATACTATGTTGTTCTGCTCTTATGTACATTTGCACCAATGTGTATATAACACAATAACATTAAAAAATTGATTTCCCTGTGATTTCAAGGTCTTAGACTATCTGACCATGCAGGAAAACAAAAGCAGGTGAATAGACAACAAACAAACAAAAGTAACAAGCTTTCCAAAAAGGTTATACAAAACAGCTGGCCTTTTTTTTAACATATGAAAATCTGAACAGAACTTTAGGAAAAGAAAATTAAGAGATAAAATATAGTGGACAAGTAGGAGGCACCAAAGCTGTTATTGGACTGAAAGGCCTTTTTATGTCCATTCACATGTACTTGTGAAATATAATGGTTTTGTTTGTAGAGAAGGAGAGCCAGCACACTTGACTAATGAGGTACTAGAACATAGATACCTAATCTTTAGACCATTGTAAGTTTGTCACACACAAAATACAGCAACCCATGTAACAGTTCCAGAGTTTGGCACCAATTTAGAAGTATTGAAGATGGATAACACAGATCATTTGTTATTTGCTATATAGATAGATAGCTAGATAGATATACACACACACACACATTTTTGCCATGTGATTTGTTTCATTACGTACATACAGCAATTAAACTATTTTTCAATTGTAATGTTTTGTATTTAATGACAACACAATAAAGACAATTCCCTTAAGAGGGAGTGACTGTGTGGTTCACTTGCCTACCTGCTACAACACCTTAATGGATCTGAATTCCCCTTATCTCCTCTACTGTGACTTGAGTGACAACTGACTAATAGGATTACAGGCTCCATTCCAATAATACAGCTCAGCTACATGCCAGCAAAAAATGACAGCCTAAACCTGAATTACATGGCCTGGGAATCCATCCAATTATTAACTAAAGTAACTGTTATTACCTAACCTAATCAAAGGAGAAGCAGCTGTTAATCTTTGGTGGCCTGCAGTGTGGTAGCGGTCAGACTGGATGAACTGTCTTTGTACTTGACTCTTCTACAGACAATAATTATGTCCTTTGTGATCAAGAAGGAAGGGCTTGCTAACCTTTTAGACAGAGGCAGCAGATGGGGAACAACTGTTTGCATGTTCATTAACAAGATAGGCTGGATTTTATCAGGGTTTGGCATCTGGGGCACCACCAGAAGCACCACTTACAGAATGATACAAGTAAACCCAGCAGGTCAACAAATTTGAAAATTAGCAGCCTAACTTACAAATAGTTTAAAAGAATTTTTGACCACTTCTTTCAACTCCCCCCTAATGATAAAAATCTCAAACAGTAAAATACTTAGCTGACATTTATACTTCTTTTTCCTTTTGTACTTACCTATAGCCGCCTATATATAAAATAGAGACTTATGTGGACATGTCAGTGTCTCGTCATTGCTCCTATAATTAGTTGTATTGTTATCTTAAAATTCCTTATCTACTTTTTTTAAACTATAGCGAACGTGTACTTGTAAAATCTTGGACGTATTTGTACAAGCTAAGTGCCAATGCATGGTAACACTGGCAGTGAAAAAAGTGACTTTAGTAAATAGCTCTTATGGAAATAACACAAAACACTGTTGAGGCCATAAATAGCATTCTATTGTCCAGTTCTGGTGTATTTTAAAAAAGATGTTGTCAAATTCAAGAATTCAGAAAATAACTAGGAGAACAATTCAAAGTCTGAAAAACCTGCCTTGCATTGAGACTACAGAAGGGCAAAATCAGATCCTAATGTGTGAGTTTTTCATGGTAAAGAACAATGAACGTTTGGAACACGTGGCAGAGTCTCTATAATCTGAAATCTTCTCATCAAAACTAGATGTTTCTCTAAATTATATGATGCCAGTTTACCCATAATTTATTGGCCTAATGTGGGGATTACTGGATGAAATCCTATGGCTCATGGTATGTAGGAGATCAGAGGAAATGATGATTGTAATCAAATAGCCTTAAAATTGAAGAATCTATGAAAGAACAGTCAAACCAAGCAGTCAATTTTCATATATTTCCTTTCTTACCTTCTCATATTATTAATTACACAGTAGAGCAGTACTGGAAATAAGTCAGAACCTTTATCATCTGGAATGGTTTGATAACAGCTCTGTCACCTCTACTCTATGAATCTAACTTCCATACCACGTGTCTCCAGATAAGACCTGTATCTTTTTTTGAAAAGGCAGAATGAGGAAAATGATTTGGCTGCGAGAGAGAGCTCTGGCCCTGAAGACTGAACTCTGCTCCCTCCCTCCCTGATGCAGCCAGAGGGAAAAACCAGCGGCTGTCTTGCAGCAGTGTCTCCCTGCCATTTTTCCATTTTTCCGGGCTTTTTGGTGCTTTTATGTAATAGCTGATTGAATCACCGATTAGAGAAAAGCATCAAAAAGCCCTGCCGAAGCATGCAAGTTATATAGATGCTAGGGAGCTGGGTAAAACTGATGCGATTCTTCTTCCTGTAAAGCTTTATATTTTTTTCCACATCTGTCAGTGCCCCATGTACCTATCTACTGGTAGGTCAGAATTAGGGAAGAACATTAATCAAGTGAATCTTTTAAGTAACTGAAGTGATGCACAGCAGAGGTCAGTCAGACCTACTTCATACGCCTCTTCTCTTCCTGTCTCACCTCCATGCCCCATCAGACAGAGGTTCACACCTCCAATACTTGCTTATTTCCAAGTATAGCACAACTTGTAGTACTCAGATCTATGGGCATAAGTATCCCTTTGCTGCAAAGCCTTCAGTCACACTAACTGGAGCCTTGTATTACAACCACAAAGTTAAAAGTAAAAAAAAAAAGGTGAAGATTCATGGATTCATTTAACCTTTGACACATTAATCAAAACCCAGAAAGAAACAATGAATGCACGTGTCTTGCTTTCTGAAGATGTACTTTGATAATCACAGAATACAAAAAGCTGTTTTCACATGAAGTGATTATTACAAACAAATCATGTTGCATAGGCCTAGCATGCAAGAGATGACAGAACTTTAATCTGCTGTGGTTGTGAAAAAAATAAACCCAGACCTTAGGACTATATTCTTATTAAGTAACGGACACACACCCATATCTATGTTCTAAAGTTCTGCATCTCCCTTGCTTTTAAATTTAATTTTTGCCTTAGTGTGTTCCGTATCTCATTCATTCTCCCTTTTCCATCCTTCTACCCATATTGGATGTCAAGCTTCAGTCTTAAAAAGTAAGTGACAAAGGAAAACTGGCTACTATTTCTCCTCCTCCTACAGGTTTCTGGGTTCACCAATCAAACCTGAGTCAGAGAGACATTCTGTTAGCATCTCTGCTGATATTCTGTTGAAGACAACCCTGATTTATCTTTCAAAAGACACAACCCTGTTTGTAAACTCTAAAGCATCCTTGCAAACTATTAACCAGAGACAGATAAATTATTCTAGTGCAGTGATGCTCAACCTCCTGTCCCCATGGGCCAGATGAGAGTGGTAAGGCCAGTCTGTTAGCTGGATCACACAGGTAAGTGTTGCAAAGCTGGCCCGCTGGCAGGGTAGGTCCGTAGGCCGGATCCCATGAACAGGGTCAGTGGACAGGCCAGATACAGCGGGGTTGGTACACAGGGGTGAACTGGCGTGCCTGCCCAGCCCAGCCTTGCATGCCAGACCTGGCATGTGGAGCTGCACAATGGTCTGGAAATTTGGCAGTGAGGAAGCAGTGGAAGTGTTAATTGCCATGCTTCCAGAGCCAGTTCCAGAACTGTGGCACCACTGGTCTAGTCAATACCACATATAGTGCCTAGTGTCCTCCATTTATGTTACTTGCCAAAACTGGAAATTGTCGTAAGTACTGCATGTGAATGCGCTGAAAATTGTAGCATTTGGCATCTAATTCCAAAAAACTATAAATGGAGATATTAAACAGTAGCCTCAAATCAAGAAGGAAAAATATGAATCAGGGTTTAATTCTCCAGGCCAAAATAATCCTGCTGGCCTGTTACAGAATGAGGGATTCACGTAGGGATACGTTAGGGATTAATCTTGATGGTATGATTTTCCTGGTGTTTCCTGAGGTTTCTATAACATAAGGAAGATTTGATTTCTGAGGTACTCAGCTAGCAGAATTTTCCAATGGAATACGCTAAAAATATCATTAGCTGATTTTGTTCCATATGCCCTTGAACAGCAATATTCACTTTATTGTGAGTGATCTGTTATCAGCAAGTACAAACAAATGGAGGAGCTTCCGGACTCTTGCACCATTATGATGCTCTCATCATCATGGATTTCCCATCATTTGGAACTTCCTGACACTTTACTCAGCTTCCTCATCTCTAAAATTTTTTATAAAAGGCTTCTGTGTAAATTAATTAGATGATGTTTTTAATAGCATTGGAATGATGGTGTAGTCACGACAGTCCTGAAATTAGGAATGCTTTGCATTTTTAAGATTGTCTAGATTTATTGCAACAATGAAGTCGGTCCAATAAAAGATAATCACCCACAAAAATTCTCGTCTCTGACATGACATTTTTAGGCATTTTGAACATGAAGTTGCCAAGTAAAGAGCAACACTGATATGTATTGCTAATATTATTAGTGATAACAAACAAAGGACATGTTTCTTAAAATATTGTTTTTATGAAAACAGCTGTGTCAAGAGACACTAGAAGAAAAACACGAAGTAAAAACTTTAATCTCAAAAGCCCACTTAAAGCATTAACCTCTTACATTGCTATGCTCCATAAACAGTTGCTGGCAAGTGGTTCCTAGTGTGAAACATGCTTGCACAAGCTACTTCTATACCCTTATAAGCATGGTGCAGCACTTCTTTTTAGGGGTTTGCATTCAAGCATCTACATCCATACCATCTTTAAGAAAGGGAAGGAGGATCCAAAAACCTGCAGACTGGTCAGCCTCACCTCAGCCCCTGGAAAAATCACTGGACAGATCCTCAAGGAATCCATTTCTAAGCACTTGGAGGAGAAGGTGATTAGGAACAGTCAGCATGGACTCTACCAAGGGCAAGTCATGCCTGACCAACCTGACTGACTTCTATGATGAGATGACTGGCTCTATGGATGCAGGAAGACCAGTGGACATGATATACCTTGACTTCTACAAGGCTTTTGATATGGTCTTCCACAACTTTCTCGCAAGCAAACTAAGGAAGTATGGGATGGATGAATGGACTGTAAGGTGGATAGAAAAGTGGCTGGATCATTGGGCTCAAAGGGTAGTAGAGCAATGACTCAATGTCAAGCTGGCAGCCAGTAGCAACTGGAGTGGCCCAGAGGTTGGTCCTGGGGCCACTTTTGGTCAATATTTTCATTGACAATCCAGAAGATGGGATGGAGTGCACCTTCAGCAAATTTGAGGATGAAAACAAGCTGAGGGAGTAGTAGATAGGCTAGCGGGTAGATCTAGAATTCAGAGCGACCTAGACAAGTTGGAGGACTGAGCCAAAAGAAATCTCATGGGTTTAACAAGGACAAATGCAAAATCCTGCATTTAGGACAGAACAATCCCAAGTACCAGTACAGGCTGAGGGCTGACTAGCTAAGCAGCAGCTCTGCAGAAAAGGACCTGGGAGTTACAGTGGGCAATAAGCTGAATATAAGCCAACAGTGTGCCCGTGTTGTGAAGAAGGGTAATGGCATACTGGGCTGCATTTGGAGAAGCACTGGCAGCAGATCGAGCGAAGTGATTATTGAAGGAACTGGGCTTATATAGTCTGGAGAAAAGACGACTAAGGGAAGATTTAATAGCAGCTTTCAACTGCCTAAAGGGTGGCTCCAAAGAGGAAGGAGCTAGGCTGTTCTCAGCGATGGCAGATGACAGAACAAGGAGGAATGGCCTCAAGGCGCCGCAAGGGAAATATAGGTTAGATATTATGAAAAAACTCGTATAAGGAGGGTAGTAAAGCATTGGAACAGCTCACCCAGAGACTGTCCGTCCTTAGAAGTTTTTAAGACCCAGGTAGACAATGTCTTGGCTGGGATGATCTAGTTGGAGATGGTCCTTCTTTGAGCAGGGGTTGGAATAGATGACTTCCTGAGGTTCCTTCCAAACCTAATTTTCTATGATTCTAGCCATATAATGATTACAAGTAGACCAGACGAATGCACAGAAAAACAGACT
>NW_017728911.1:6546400-6615616 GCF_001723895.1 Crocodylus porosus | reverse complement strand
TGTCCCTTAGAATGTTAGCCTGGGCCAGTCCCTCAAGGATGGCCTCCTTAATAAACTTTTCTAAGATCTTCCCCAGGATAGAAGTCAAGCTAATGTATTTTTCCCCTCAATTTAACATGGAGAAAAAGCCCCTCACCTTACAAATGAGCATGAGACAATCAAGGAGGGCAGGGAACAGGATGTTGCTACAACTCCAGCCCCAACCCAGGATTGGGCCTGGGACTGGAGCCACAGTTGTCGCTTGCCCCCCCTGCTGTTTCTGCATGCCCCACCACTCCTCCTCCACAGCCCCTAGTCCCTCCCTACCACCGACACCGCTTCTCCCTCTTTCTCCCACTCTGCTGCACTCCTTACTTTTGCTCCATGCCGGCAGGCTCCATCTCTGCTGCAGCATGGGGCATGAAGCATGACTCTAGCTTGGACCTGTAGCAGAAGCAGCAGGGAGCTGGTGCTGCTGCTATGGAGCCATGCTCCGTGGCCCAGGCTGCAGCAGAGATGGAACTTGCTGGCCCGGAACAAACGTAGTTGGGGGAAGGGGGACAGGGATGGAAGGGCAGGTGGGGAGAAGAGACAGGAGGAAGGGGAGGCAGGGAAGCTGTGGGTGGTAGAAGCAGCATGAAGAGGGAAAGAAGGAGGAACAGGGGAAGGGGTAATTGGGGCACCCCGAGACTGGGGGGGGAGGGGAAGACACAATGGGCAGCAGGGGGCAAGCTGCCTGCCTCTCTCACTGCCTGCTCCCCACTGCTTGCCCCATCATATGCACCCCCTACTGCCTCCGCCATTACTATCCTCCTCATCACTGCCCCCTACCACCTGCAGTAGCTGGGGTGGGGTGGTGCAAATTTAAGATGATCCTTCAATAATTAGATTCTGCACCTGGGAAATTATAATAAATTTATAAATTTCCCAGGTGTAGAATCTAATTATTGGAGGTCTTCCTACATTCAGGGTTGACTTGTATTCAGGTAAATACAGTATATAACCTTTTACAAAAAGTACCATTTGAAAAAGAAATGTACACAACAGTGTGTCAGTTTCAAGAAACTGCTCCAAGGGTATTGACAAAGATATAGTTTTAGCTGCTTTAAAAGGGGAGAATGCTGGGAGAGTGCATCAGCAGTTACACTGTAACTGTTATATTTGCATGATCCTGTACCAGTACAAGTTGGCTAAATTACCCTACTTTAGATCCTGAATGAAGCATGGTTAAAGCTGGAGTGGTTTTGCTGCACTTGTATCCCTGCAGAATCATGCAAATGTAACAGCTGCATCCAAACATTTTATAGAAATATCCTTTGATCCTGATTCAATTGTTATGCCTGTTTATACTATTAGAGAAAGATCTGGGCATAAAAAAGAAACCGCAGATGCCAGCGAGGCTAGTACCACTCTACAGTGAAATGCACTTCACAACATTCACACTGAGAAATCAACACAAACACAGATTCCAGTAACACACAATATGCACAGCAAATCAACCTTTGGAATAAGCTTGGAGTAAAGACACCCCAGAGCTTATCTGTGAACTGAATTTGCCTTTTAATAACGTTTCTAGCAAATAGGTTAAAAAATTAGCCTGCAGCTGACATCTGGTAACATGTTCTTGCTTATACGTTCATCTTGAGAAAAAGGTTAATCCATGAAGTATTTATAGGCGAACAGAAAATTCATGATCTAAGGCAGGGTAGTTATATATACCCATTGACTCACATGCTGCATTGGACTGGCCCTGCATGCAGTGCTCACTGGGGCCAGCCCTGGGCTGCGTTGCTGGTGGCACTTGCTGGGGCTTGTACCCAGACTAGCCCATATGGGTGCCATGTGCGCTGGAACAGGCATGTGGAGTGGAGGGGAAGGGACATGAACCTGATCCAGCCCATGTATCAGACCCATGCCACTCATTTGGACCACAGGGCCAGGTGAGTTTGACAGCCTTGATCTAGGGTAAAGGGATATTTATGCCACCACTGGCAATTTGGACCTTTGGTAGCCATAGTATGATGAAAAATACTCTAACTCAGGGTTGGGCAATTATATGGGCTAAGGGCCACTTAAGGAGTTTTGGTGAACTGTTGTGGTCTGGGGGAAGAGGGGAGAGGCTGACCTGGTCCAGTGTGGCAGAGGCAATTGATCTTATGTGGATCCAGGCCCATCTGCCCTGCACCCGCTGCCAGGGGGACCAGATGGAGCAGGTGTGGTCTCCATGGAGACCAGATAGGACCCTCATGGGCAGGGCATGCTTGGCCGCACAGATGGGATGAAGCTGCAGGTGGGTCGGAAGTGGTGTCTGGGAGCAAGATGGGTGGGTGGGGCTGAGGCCAGGATTGTGATCATGGGGTGGCAACAGCATGGGGCTAGGGCCCAGGTCCATGCCAAAACCACAATCTGTTCCCCACACATCCCTGTGACAGAGGCCAGTTCTGCAGGCAACAATGTACGGGGAGCATATCGTGTCTCTGCCCCAAGCCCTGCCCTCACACTGTCATCACCCCATGATCCTTACTGTCCTGCTCCCAGATGACACTTCCCACCCGCCCACAGACTCATCCCATATGCCCGACTGAACACATCCTATCCACAGAGTGGATTGGCAGTGGCACCCAAGCAAACTAAGCTGCCACTGCAGGGGCTGCCAGGAAGCCAATTCTGGCCACATCATTGCCCCTGCCCAACACCCAGGGCCACAGGACTGGCCACACATGCCACAATTTGGGCTGCCCCCCATGCCTGGGGCAAGCAAAGCCGAGGGACCTGCTGTGAGCCAAACAGAATCCCTTGGCGGGCTGGATCTGGCCTGTGAGCTGTATTTTGCCCACCCCTGCTTTAATCATTCTGTGAAAGCTCCTTCAAATCAACGCTCTTTCCTGCCTAGGCAGGGGGTCGGATTCGGTGATCTGTTGAGGTCCCTTCTGACCTTAGCATCTATGAATCTATGAAACAAGAACATATAACGCTGGCACTAATGGTCTGGGTGGGGGAAAGAGGGAAGGGAAAAGGAGGAGAAAAATCACCAAAACCCTAGCCTACCAATTCATAGACTTCAAAAATAGCATCAGCTCTGAAAGGGGTTCGCCCATTTCAATTTTGTAATCATTTAGCTGCTTGGCCAAGACCTGGTTTCAGGTTCTTATGGTTCTATATTTTCTTAAATACAATTAAAGCCTAACTAAGGCTACCAGCAAAAGCAGTGTAAAACTATAAGCCCCTATGCTGTTTTAAGTGTTAGTGATGCCATTTACCTTTGTGGGAGAAATACAGATACCCATGGGCCAGGTTTTGGCAAGTACACAGATTTTCGGTTTACATTTGATATGCATTTAATTGTGGTAGTGTTGGAGTGATGCTGTAGCTGTGGTGATCCAGGAAATATGAGGGGTGAGGATTTTGTGGGTGATATCTTTTACTTTTGAATTTTATTTTGAAATTATCTTTATAAACCATTTTAATTCATCTTAACATCTGCTCAAAGACATCCTACATGCTTACAATGGCATTAAAATGGAACAAGCTTTGTAGATATCAAACCCAAAGACCTGATATGTTGCATTACGTCCTCATCCTACAAGCTGCAAGGAAAAGACAGTGATTTAACTCCAGGTTTTTACTGCTCATGAATTCAAGTGTGATTTCTATTTATACGTGTCAACAATGCAAATATAAGTAAATATAATTGCTGAGGGCATTTATCATTCTTTAAAAGTGATGTAAAAAGTTAGATGTAGCCATTAACATTGCTTATGTTTTATCAGTGTTTTGTCAGTGAAACTCTTGGTATGCGATAAAAATTATTTGTTAAGAAACCAGCCTAACCTGCTGAACCAAAATCACTAGAATTTGTGATGCCTGAAAAGTTTCTTAGTGGAATAAAAATATCACATTTATATGATGGCAAGATGATTTAGAAGACAGGCCCATGGCATCCTTTTGCCAATGCAAGGTCCAGTCTAGCAGCTGTGATACCTGTGAGCAAGGGCTACTGGTCTATCTTCAAGCCACATAACAAGCTGCCTGGGGAATCTAAAGAGTTCTGTGCTATCTAATGACTGCAGCAAAGCACAAAAGGCTCAAAGTTCAAACTGTGGGTGAAACTAAAGTACTGTGTGACCTTGGATAAATACTTGACCTGTGTGTCAGCAAAAGGAGCAGCAAAACTAGTCAAATGCATAAGAATTAACTAAAAATTGCATGCTGAATCTGAGTTGAGCTCTGTGTTGTACACAATGTATTATATATAGCCAGCAATGATTATATGATATTTTGCAGACATTTATCTAAAACCTCACTCTCTTGATGAATTCCTAATGAAAACACTACCTGAACAGAAGGGAAATTATACTGGTCACAGAAAAGTGCAAGTACTGCTAAAGACCAGGAAGGCAAATTCTCCAGCCTTGCCAGTGAAATCACAACTGAGATGCACTAAAGAAGGGTGGGTTGCACAAAGCTTTTGAAGAGTCCTTGTTCATCAGCTACCCAGACCCTGCTGCTGAAGTTTTAACATGACATGCAAATGAATGAGCAATTTTAAGAGGAAACCAGTTTTAACATGACATATTAGTGACTTGAATTAGCACTGTTTTGCCATGCCCACTCCTTCCCATCTAAAATGTCACTCAGGCTGCTTGAGGGCCAATGTCTGAACATCAAACAGATTTGCAATGAAATGCCCCCCATCTCAGCACATAATGAAAAATCTTTCATTTTTTAAAAATATTTCAGGGTCAGTACATTTTAAATAACTTCACTTTGCATCCCATGTAGCTTGATTTATCTCAGTAAAGAAAGCTGAAATCAACAGTTAATCTGTTGCGTTATACCTATCCATGAAAGAAAAGTTTGTTTTTTCTGGACATATTTCATTGTCCCTGTAATGACAAAAGGGTTTACTTTTATCCTCTACACTATGGCATCATAGCAAACAGCCAAATTCTGCTCTCAGCTATCCTACAGAAATCAAAGGAATAAATACTCATACAGAGAACAACTTAGTTAATTTAGCTGAGCAATAACTAAATCACAGCACAGTTAGAGTAGCCTAGGGCACTACAATTACCATAAGCCATACCACCGTAGTTCTATTTCTGAGAAACAGGAAGTGCTATCAGGTCTGATACCAATTTGTATTTTTCAAAATCATGATACTTTTTCAGACAGGGCAGAATGTCATTAGATTGAAATATGTCTTTTATTTCGTACCCTGGTCTCCTGCATTATGGTTAAAAACGATCCTATTGTCATAATAATAAAAGCCAGTGAGTAGCACACATGACATCTATGAACACTTTCCAAATAATAAGCAATTTCACAGTTTTTCAGTGAGACTTTCTAAAAATTATACAACACAGTACATCAGAAAGCCCTTTCTTAGCTGTTGCTGGGTCAAGGACAATCTGAAAGTCTGCTGTTAATTCATTTTTCCCCTTACACCCACTACTTCATCTTATTGCACCATTCAGGAAAACTTATTAAATAGACATAAAAAAAACTTTTAGCATATGCTCACTGGTTTCATTAACTAGTACATTTTATCAATTGCACTATAAACTGCCTTCTAAAAATTACATAGTTTGGATCTTTGATCTCAAGGAGACATGACACTTCTTCCTGTTTTAAATGACATTTATACTTTTATGTATAGTACATAGAAGAACAATTTTAATTCTGTCACAGATGCCAAAGAACTTACTAGAAACTCACACATTCTAAACTTCTGAAATATGTAATAAAATGTTTATTCTTCATATGAAAAGCAAGTTTCATTGCATAATAACTGTAGAAATTACACAAAAAACCAGGAAACTTTTCTAACTCATAACAGCTATTTGAAGTACATCACAGACATTGATTAATGTAAAGATCAAAATTTCAAATCTATTGCTTCAGTATAACAGATGAAAATAGCTATCCCATCTTTCCTTTTCCACCAAACCAAACCAAACCAGGAAAACCTCAGTCAATTTTTTAAAAAGAAAACACTATGCCACTGCAAAAACACAAATCGTGGCACTCAATTACATGTGTTTAACTTCAGGAATGTAGTCAGACTTATTCATTTTGATAAAAAATGTTCAGATGAATAAAGTTACAGTCATAAATCAAGTCATGGCAGGTTAAGGACCTCTGTAAATATCGTGCACATCAAAAATAGAAGGCACATCAATATTGATAGTTCAATTAAAAAAAACATAGTGTAATCTGTGTTTATTTGTCAGTAGCACAAAGAGAGGCTCTGATGCTACAAAGGCATGCTAAGCAGTTCCACTGAATTCTGTAAGAGTACTCGAGCAGAATTTGGGCCTGTTTGTTAAATGTAGAAATGGAACAACATTTCAGTCTGGTCATAAATAATTTCTAATATAAACATCCTATATTTAATTCTGAACAAAATCTCTCAAAATTTAACAATAACATTCTTAAGTAATAATACCTCTCTCTTAGAAAATAATAATTATGTCAATGATATGTAAGCATTTTCTCTTTCAAAAACAGTATTTTCTGAGAACAGTGTCAAGGATTCAAAGTACAATACACTGCTTCTGCTACTACTGTCCTCTAGTGGAGAAATAGCAGCAAATAAACAAACAAAAAAGCAGACTACAGCAAAAAATCATTATTTCAAGAACTAACACATGAAAAATACTCTTTATCCCAAAGATGCTTACTGAAATTTGGTTTTTCTATAGAACTTTTAAATTACTATTAATTTTAGCCAGCAGTCCTGGACTAATGATATCTGACACATCAGCTAACTGCTACTAGCTTGTCTGTCCCTGTTTGGACTTCTCTAGCAGCTTTTTGCTTGTTCCAGTTTGTATCATGAATTCTTTAGGCACAAGTTTACTAAACCCCCCTAAAAAAACCCAGCAAAGCAACCTTCTCCCCTCTCCCACTCTTCATTTAGAGATGCTCTCCACTTTATGCTTTGTAATTCCTAGTAGAAAAATGTTACATTTAGGTAGGGCTGTACATTATCGGGCAGACCATGACAGAGGCTAGAGATAGACATTACATATAAACTGATTTAAGTGATCAGAAACTGGTTTAAACCTGTAACAGAACAGATGTTCAGTGCACATTAACCAGTTTGAAAATGGCTGAAACTGGTTTGAGATATACCTGGTTGAATGTACTATTAGACTTAACTAATTTGGGTCAAACGAGTTTATGCAATCTCTGTCCCAGACCCCTTCTTGGTTTAACTTACACCAGAGTCCCCCAGCATCCCAGATGCTTTGCAGCTCTGGGCAGGGCTCTCTGCTCCAGCCCAGCAAGGCTGGCCCCGCCCCTCTGCTCCCTGGCTGGAGCTCTGGCAGAGACTGCGGGTACAGTGCCATCTGCCTGGCTTCCTGCTCCCTGCTCAAGCAGGGATTTCCCCCCCTCCCCTCTCCCACAGTGTATGGTATGCTAGCTAATGCTGAGAGGTGTCTGTGTAAGGCAGACAGGACAGTGTCCACTTAGGGCTTTTTGAAGCTAATCAACAGGTAGCTGTTAACATCCCTCCACAGGAAAAAGTTGTTCAAGAAAACCTTGAACTAATGAGAGGCTTTTGTTTTCTGGTGGGGTGCTAAATGCTATCAACTCCCTGTGTAACTCCCTGCTGTGTAACTAAATGCTCTGTTATCAGCTCCCTACTGGCTCCCTCACTGGTCAGGAGTGGCAAGGAGGGGGAGAAGAGAGGGAGAACCCCTCCCTAATCAAAGCATACTGCCGGGGCCTGGCCAAGACCCGCTTCAGCTCAGTGCTGTGGCTCTAGCACCCCCGCCCTGTTCCAGCACCCCACGGATTCTAGCCTGAGCCACTGCAGGCATGTGCTGGCATTTCTTCAGACCAGAGGGGGTGTCTTTACAGTTACAAACTGGTTCAGCCTAGCTACGTCAGACTAACCTGCAATGATTGAATCAATCAGGCTCAGGCTTTCTGAATGTCCATCCCTAGCCAGAATGTTCAGCAAGCACAGGTAGATCAGGTAGGGTGTGGTTCTATAAACATCTGAATGCACGTATGTATACATTAGGGCTGTGCGAAGCTTCAGTCCCTGATTCGATTCGGCAGAGATTCGACCCTATTTGGTGATTGACTCTCCAAATCCAAATCAAATCAGAGGACCCTTTAATCTCTCCAAATCGAATTGGAACCCTCCAAATTGATTCGGAGAGATTGAGACATAGAGATAGCTTTAAATGTTTTTTCTACATACCTCTAAGTAGCAGGGACTCATGAGTGCTGCGATGCTGGGGCGCATGGAGTGTCCCACAGAAGCACAGGGGGCTCCCCAGCATGTTTGGCAGCAGACCTAGAAGTGGACTAGAAGCACTTCCGGTCCACTTCTGAGTCTGCTGGGGAGTGCGCAGGGGAACACCCCCCCCCCCAGCTTGGTGACTGGTGCCTCCTGGGTCTGGGGGGGGGCACATGGGATCCCCCTGTGGCTGATCGCCAAGCCAGGGGGAAGCAGGGAGGCCCCCCACATGCTCTCCTGCAGAACCGAAAGTGGACCAGAAGTACTTCCAGTCTACTTCCAGGTTCGCTGCCGAGCACATGTAGTGCTCGCCCCCCCGGCCTCTTGTGGGACGCTTCATGTACCCCACCATGGCAGCATTCACAAGTCGTGCCTGCTACCTCAAGGTATGTAGAAAATACTTTTAAAGCTGTGTCTGTGTCCAAATCGCTGATTCTTTGAGTCAGCATTGAACCTTCAGATTCAGATTTGGCCTAATTGAATCAGGGACAGTGATCTGAATCAATGAATCGAATCACTGTCCCTGATTTGGGCCGAGTCTGAATTGAATAGGGCCCGCTTCACACACCCCTAGTATACATGTATCTAGGGAAGCTGAGGGACAAAACTTTCTGGACCTTGTTCAGCTGTCAAAGGCTTAAACAGGTTCTGTATCTGAAAGTACAGCATGGAGTTCAGCATTCTTTATGGGATTACAATAGTCTAAGTTACAGCTGGCTTTACACTTCTTTATGGAACATCTTACCTTCAGCATCACAGTGCTCAGGTTTTCATAGTTTATCATTAAATCCACAATTTATCTTTCATTTCACAACTACTGAAGCCACAATGTCTTCATACAAAACATCATTCTCCACGCCATCAAGAGTGTGGCTGACTCCACATTTCTTAAAAGATTTAACAGATGTTTCCAGCTTGACTTGATCCCAAGAAGCTTTTACCCACTCAAAAATATGTGAACAATAGGTCTTTTTATAGCCTTCCTGAAGTTGTGTGCTCCTGGCTTCCATTGTCTATCATCTACTCCTTCCAGTGTTCCTTCATAAGGATTCAAAAGACTTATTAATAGACATACGCAATGGCTGAAGTTGTGATGTGAGATCACAAGGCCAAATCATTTCTTCATGGAACCTTTTTTTTAAATTGTCTTCACATATGCACAAAATTGATCACAGATCATCAGGAGCTCCAATATGGCTGCACTGCATTTTGTTCACCCATTGGCCCATACCATTTTTGTCCAGCCATCTGTTTTCATGGACATAAGCAAAAACACCATGAAGAATTATCTCTTTCAACTTTGTATTCCATTTGGAAACCAGAACTAGTGGTAATTGTGTCATCAGTACAACATTACAGGATAATGGTGTATTGCAAATGTAAATTTACATTTTCATTGACTGGCTTTCTTGCATATGTATTGGCCTCTGGCGTCTTTACTATTCCATCCAGGAAGAGCACAGACCAAGTACAGATGCTTCCTCAGCTTGATGAAGGGTATTTATACCCGAAAGCTTGCAAAAAATATTTTTTCCAACTATTTGAATTGGTCTAGTAAAAGATAATCAGATTTACCCAAAGAACCATGTCTGCCTATGTCCTTAGACCAACACAGCTACAACCTATACCTCTTATACAGTGAAAAATATTGTAACACTGATTTCATTCTGGACCTTAAATCTGCTACAGAATAATGAATAAAAATGTGTCACCATTTATTAATTTGATACTTTTTTTCTTATTTCTTATAATCAGTGTTCATGCCACCAAAAACAAATCCTCAGATAAGACTTATAAAAAGGACAGGGAATGTGGACACATGACAGTGTATCTTCTAGAAACTGTTCTATTAATCTTCACAGCAGCAATAGGTCACTAGGCAGAACAGCTCTGACAGTTTGTAGACTAAAATGTAAATACTGGGCTTGACTCAGTACTATTGAGGCCAACCATTTCTGACAGTCTCTACAATGGGATAAACACTGTCTGTCTACAGTCCCCCTGTATTTGAAAGTTATGACAAACATTTTACTGAAATGTAAACAATTGACATCATGACTGGTGAAGCAGTGGGCTGCAAATTTATCTAAAAATCAAGAAAACAAAAATACTGTTTGACACTGGATAAACCATTAGTGGTCACTGGGGGTGCACATTTTAGAGGTCACAAATGTTAAGCATCAGCCTTGAAAAATGTATTAAAAACACTGTTGTCAATAAATGGTTCAGAATCAAACTGTTTGGAAAAGGCAAAAGTAAACAGATAACCCCAGGTTTTCTCTTGAAAGTTGCTTTATATATTAACACAGATATTAAATAGTATAAAATTATTTCCTTTTTATGTTGGCAGAGGGTCACTAACTGGTAGGTATGGGATCACGGAAAATGGTAAATGTATTTTTTTCCCTGTTATATGTGGGGTTCCTATTAATAATAAATTGAGGAGCCATAAATGTTGGCTAAACTGCTATACTAATTCTCTTCTATTTTTTGTATTCTGCTCTTTATAGCATTTATAGGTCTAATTATGTGATTACTACTTATTGGCTAAATACAGACATCTGGGAGTGTCAGAGAGAGGCTAAATAGATTCAAAATGACTGCCCAATATCATTTAAGTCAGGATGAGAGGGCTAGCTGGGGGCTGGGGGTTCAGTAGGCTGGAAGGGATTGGGGGTCTGCTGAGGGATAGGGGGGCAGGTATGACCTGTGAGGTATAGGAGGAGTAGGTGTGACTTGCAAAGGGTAGGGGGAGCAGGCATGATCTGTGGGTGGGGTAGGGAGGACAGGCATGACCCACAAAGGGTGGGAAGGGACAGGCACAATCCACAGGTGGAGTGAGGTGGAGTGGGGCAGGCAGGCGCAACCCACAGGTGTGGTGGGTCCTCCCAGCAAACCTAAATCCCCATCCCTTCTGCCCCACCTCCCACCAGGATTTACTTGCTCAACTCCAGCAGTTGGAAACACTGGTAAAAGTAGTTGCACCCAGAGCAGCTTGTGGGATGGGGTTGAGAGTGCTGACTGGGGGGCAGCAAGGGGCTGGGACAGGGAAATAAACAGACCAGTGCAGGGGATGGGGGAATGAAAAGAGCAGCCCTGGGGCCAGGGCCAGTGACTGAGTTTTCCCAGGCCCAGCGCTGTGCAGGGGAAGTGGACAAAGTTCCATGTTTGACCTTAATCAAATGAGTCTGATACTACATAGGTCCAGGTTTATCATAAACCAGGTTCTGTAACTTTTTGACTAGTTTGCGTGCATGGAACTTGTGTTCAGTTACAAGTTCAGACTGACTGCTAGTCACTGAGACTGGGTCTGTAAGTGTAAGGTAGGCACCAGGACAAGCTAAGTTTAAATCAGGTGGCCATTCTGAATTTAACCTCCCAAATGTCTGCACTTAGCCATCAAGGGTATTTGGTAACACCTAGCGACAAGCAGAGGAGATCAGGTGCCAATGTGCTAGGTGCTATACAAATTCATAGTAAGAAATATTCTGTTGATTCAAAGACAATGGCAGTAGATTAAAATAAACAAACCAACCAACCAGGAAGTAGAGTTTATATTGTAATTAGCCACTTTTTCCTAACATGCCACCCACTGCAGCAATTCATTACCTTTTAAAAAAAAAACAGAATTTTGATAATCTTTCGCTTCTTTTAAATTCTGATATGAAACTCATAATCTACACATGTAACAGAGTGCCAAATACCACCTACAAAGAATTACACAACTTCTGAATGTCTGTTTTAAATTGTTTTGTCTAACTGAAAAACAGCATGTTAACCATCTTTAAAATGTTCCTGGTGGACTTGTTTCTTATTAAAGGTCCTTCATCTCCACTAGAAAGAAATTTGGAGAAGATAAACTTCCTCTAAGAAAATAACACAATATTAGCATTCTGCCTTATCATGGACAGAAACTAGCCATGATGGTAGGGTGCTAATAATGATTGGAATTCTCCTGCGATATGTTTGTTTTGTAAAAATTAACTTCAGATAAAAGACATACCTTGAATCTGCAAAAACAAAAACATATTTCACCTGTACTCTCAACTCAGGATGCTAAATATTCTTGATTTCATCTGAGAACTTGACTTTGGGTAAAACTGTTCTTAAATCATGTAGGCATGAACAAAATTTATGACATGAACAGAATTTTCAAAAAGTGAATGCGGCACTCAAGGTTAGATTTTTAAAAGTATTCAGACACCTAATGATGCATAATGATGCCTGGAATAAATTTCAAAACATGTAGGTGCATAATTCCCATGAGCTAGGAGCTCATATCCTATTGAAGATATATTTAGACATCTACCTACATCTCATTTATTAAGAATTCTGGCTAAATGCCACACTCCCACATCTACCTTTACACACAGATGTGTAAGTACCTTTAAATATTCATCTAGGCTGTGTAAGTTCCACATACTTTCAATGAAACATAGGCTCTGAAATGTCCATGTCACTTTTGAAAAGGGCCTTGGTGCTTTTTAAAAATGGTACTCTTATATCTAATGTTGCAGCTTAGTTATATGCTGCTTAGTACATCCTGCTGGCAAATGGAGAATTCTGTATGTTTAAAAACATACAGCACTTTAGCTTTTACCAACAACTTCTGTGTTGACAGAAGCACATTACAATAATTTTGGAAAAAAAGGACGATTTCTCTAACACTCTGAATAAGACATTATTATGTATTAAATAGATATTAAGAAGTTTAACTTTGCCTTACATGACAACAAATAGTTAACAAAAAATTATTTCACAAAGGGCGCAATTTTTCAGAAAGCCTGTTCACCAACCACTTCCTCTGATTTCATTTAGAGGTTGAAGTGAAATTCAACTAGTAAAATTCAACCTAAGTGATTCTAAGGCAATTTTATATAAGCCATCTGTTGGTTATCTTGTGCAAGATCAAATGTCTTTAGTAGAAATTAGGAAACTTTTTCTATGCAACTCTGTATCTAGGTAATTATTGAAACAGGATTAGGAGGAAAAAAATAACCATTTAACCTAAAGCTATGTGAGAAACAGCTTTGGCGTTTCAGAAATTACCCATGATTGGGCAACTACCAAAAGTATATTATATAACAGACTCAGATTCCAAGAACTATGATTCCTCCACAAGGATACAATGAACTAAACGCTATATTTCAAATTGGAAGGAAGTTAGATCAGGGAGATATCTACATCCAGTTTTGTACCATTAAACTATATTAATTTAGAGGAGATGTACTTAAGTCAGTGTAACCCCAATTGTGCATAATATAAAAATGTTTTAATCTATATAGTTTTTTTCTATAAATTTAGTAAGATAAATTGTACCAATATGAGCATCTTAATATTATATTATTTATATTTAAAGAAATATTATTCATATTACAGTTATTGCTATAGTGATATATTTGAAAGTTTTGCCTCCTTTGCTACTTTTAAAATTGTAGATGAAGTATTATAATCATGTCTGAGCACCAAAGTGAGAAATTTGGTTACCTTAATAAAATACAAAACTTTATCACTTAATAAGAATTGTTGACAAAAGAAAACTTAAATGGGAAACCTGCTTATCCTGTGCTTGTAAAGGACTTTGTAAAAACTTCTTTATTTTACAATTTTTTATTGTGCTCCTTGTACTTCTAAAGAACTTGTAAGTAGCAAAGAGCTATTGCAGCAAACTCTGTCCTCCCTTAGGGCAATTCTTTATCCAACCCAGGCCATTAGCAGAAGTAAATCAATGTAACCAGCTCACACACGCTGACAGCCTGTGTGGTTTCCACTCCCTCATTCCTCCCCCAACATCATGGTATATTTTTATACTCTCTAGGGAAATTCAATTAACAGTGTCAGTCTCCTCCTCTCAGTCAATGACTGACACCATCAAGATTCTTTTCGCCGCCCACTGACATGTAAGATGTGTCTACTGATTTCTTGACTTGCAAGTTAACAAGAGAATTACTGCCCACTTCTATAAATGACTGTATATGATCTGTGTCATAAACACAGTGACAGCTACTGAAATCAATCCTTCACGACCTTATTGATTAGGACACTCAGAAATAATAAGACTTCACTGGTGGCAGAATAATGCTTGGGAAAGAAGAAAAAACAACAAAATGAGGTCTTGCCTATTAACTCCATCAAATTTATCTTTTCTTTCCCCATTCTAGAGTCTACAAGTACCAAAGTGTTATAGAAGTTAATAATCAACATGAAACTGTAATTAAGGTGTCTTTTCATGAAACATCTAATAAGGAGATGCTGGATACAACAGCACACTTCCTAATTATTATAATTACTATTATTATTATTATTATTATTATCATTACTACTACTACTACTACTAGTATGTCAGCAGCACTTTCTAGCCTATTTTTATGTACAAATATAAGGAACACTTCTGGAACTTACAGACTTTTAAAACAATTATCAGATTTCTATTGTTTGAAACAAGTGGATTTTCTTAAATGATAAAAATTAAACACTGGAGAAACAGAAAATTAATTTTCTAAAAAAACTTAAAAAATGTTACATAGCACATATCTGCCAGTAATATAATAGGTAGAATACACGTTTAAAAATATGCTTGTATATCAAAACAAACCTCCACAATTGGATAAACACCAGCCTAATAAGAAACTGTGATATATTTTTCCTAGTTAGTTATATCAGGCAGCAGCTCACCAAAAAGACAGAAAAAGGTTATAATCAATGAGAATAAAACTGAAGATTGGTGAAAAAAGAAATGAGATATTTCTACATCTGGAAAAATCAAACAAATGCAGTTGTCCAGAGAGAACAAGAAATTATTACAGGACATAAGATCTTGTAGAACAGAACTTATGCTACTACTTTACACAATGTAAAATGCCTATGCACTAGATCAGGGGTCATCAACCGGGGATACACAGAAAGGGGCTGGGGGTATGCACAGGTGGGGGGACAGAATGCTGCCACCCACCAACCCGCACTGCCACCTCCCAGGAGCAGGGCCAGTGGCGAGTGGGGAGGGGGGAGGGGGGCAAAGGCAGTGACTCCCCTCTGTGGGCCCAGCTGGCCAGACATGGGGGGAGGGGGGAACTCACATGTGGTGGCTTCTGAAGCCATCCACCATCCTGCACTGCCCCATGCAATCTCCCCACCCTCTGCTCTGCATCCAGCCACTGCTACTTGCCCCTGCTCCGTGTCTGGCTGCTGCCACTCTCCCCCACACTCCACCAGGAGTGTACCCAGAAGGGGTACACTCCTTTAAAAAGGTTGAAAACCCCTGCTCTAGGTGCTGTATCATCAGTTGAAAGAATAACAGAAACTGTACATAGCAATAAAACAAAACAGCCTTTACCTACATAACATACAGTTAGCATACAACTACAATGCTTAACAAAATCTCCCCAGTCTCTCAAGTTCCCTCATTAAATCTGCATACTGCACCTTCACTTTCCTCACAGTTAGAGAGCAAGTTAGGGAGTGCATTCAATAATCCTGAGGACCTCCTAGTACATGTTTTGCAAGCAGCCTCATCCAAAATAGGCTCTAGCACAAGCACTTCTGCCAATCTAACTAACAGAACTACAGCATAGAAAGAAACAGAACTTTCCTGATGGGCAGGCTCTGTGCTAATAAGGACTTTAAAAATTAAGGCTGCTTGTAAATGTCATGGGGGTTTAATTTGGTTTAGTTCTCCTTAAATTGAAATGGTGGGCTTTTAAAAACGTCACTTCAATTTAGGGAGAATTAAACTGAACTAAACCCTTGTGGTGTGTACGCAAGGGTGGGGGTCTGATCCTTACCTGCCTCTTCAGCGGCGGGGGGTGGAGGGGGCAAGCTGCTGGCAGACTGAGCAGTTCCTGAGCTGCATGGGGGGCCCCCCAGGCAGCACCCACCTGCTGGCACCTAGACTGGGCAGTCCCTGGCCTGGATCCTGCAACTGTGGAGGGAAGCACCAGCTCCCACCACAGCTGTGGAGGGAAGCACCGGCCCTCCCTCAGCTCAGGCAAGCAGGCAGGCTCCGGGGGGAGGGGAGGAAATCAGGCTTGCCACTTTTTTTTTTGTTTCAGTGGAGCCTACTTGCATGGGCTGCCACTGGGTGCCACAGTCCCTAATCTGTGTGAAGCCTGCCAAGCTCCAAGCACCTTGGTTACCAGCACCCCGTGCACTGTTGCACTTCATTAGGTAGAAAAGTAAAACACCTTGGAGGTGTTTTATCTTGCTATGTAGTAAAGTCATTTAAAGTGGAATACGCCACTGAGCATGCAAACAGCAATGCTATTAAGCAGAATATGCTGCTGAACATGCAAAAAGCAACGCCATTAAAGCAATGCAAAAGCACATTTAAGCTACTTTAAAGGCCAATTTTGTGGCGTGTATAAAAGCCCTAAGTCTGCAACTTTAGCCCCTGTTGTGAAAAAGCCAGAGTTGTTTTATTGTTTTTTCTTTTCTTTTTTTTTTAAATGGAGAACACCGAGTAAGCGTTTGAAAAATTCTTTTGCTTTCTGAACTTCTGTGTCAGTGAAGTATTCCTATAACAGCATGTATTAGAAAGCTTTTAACAGGACCAATATTAAGCCCTAATTTCAATGTGCAAATGAAAACAAACTATTGTGAAAATGCTGAAGTCTTGTTAGGTCTGCTAAGAAACAAGGATAAAGGGATATGGGTGTTTAGTGGGTGAAGTTGTCCAGTGGCTGCTGAACAGACAGCGATAGTGATCTTGAAATTTATGAAAGGTGATAGAGCCTATGTGAAGCTGGATAGCTCATCTTTATTATTTTTCCCCAGTCTCTGGTGTATGTAAGATTAAATTTCATAAGTGATTGTTTCCTATTGTAATTGCAAGTAAATTTAAAACCTTATTGCAGATACTATAGTCAAGAGATTAGTGATTATTAAGCACCAGGATGAATTTATGGGACTTACTTAAATGCATCTATTGAAGAGGAAGAAAAGAACAGGCTGATGACTGATCAAACTGTGTGTACATTTCATGCAATAAACAGTTTGACTGAGGATTAATACAATGGCAAAAGGTATTGAAAGGTGTTTTAGATGGATTTGACAGATTACAGGTTGCTGACACTATTATTACAGTTTCAGTGGTTTAATTTAATTAAGAGTTAAGAACTGGAACCACAAAAGGATACCATGAAAAATGGAATTTTTTCATCACTCTGTCAACGTTAGTGATACAAAGTAAAAGAGGCCATGTGCTGAGTGTAGAATGGGAGATGAAACTAAAATGCAGCTGATATAACAAAACCTAGAATTTCTTTCTTCTTTTCTGGGGCATAGGTTGTAGCCATTTTGGGCTAAGGAAATAGGCAGACAAGGTTCTTTGGGTAAATCAGATATATCTTACATTAGACCAACTCAAATATTTGGAAAAAATTTCTGCAAGCTTTCGGGTACAAATACCTTTCATCAGGCTGAGGAAGCATCTCTAGTTGGTGTGTGCTCTTCCTGGATGGAATGAATAGTAAGAAGCCAGAGGTTGGTAGGCATGCATACAAGCGTACAGCCCCCTCTCCCCACAACCTGTCTCTCACCTATCAACTCCTCAAATTTACATCTTCACTGACTGGCTTTCTTGCGTGCATACCTGCCTATGGCTTCTTTCCTATTCATTCCATCCAGGAAGAGCACACACCAACTGCAGATGCTTCCTCAGCCTGATAAAAGGTATTTGTACCTGAAAGCTTGCAAAGAATTTTTCTAACTCCAGGAAGGGTGGCTGTTCCTCAAGAGAGTGATCCTGCAGGCACAGAAGGAGACAATCCCACTGCGCTTAAAAGGGGGCAAAGGGGCCCAGAAGCCTTCTTGACTGAACAGGGAAGTCCAGGAAAGCTGAAGGGCAAAGAAAAGGGTATACCAGCTGCGGAAACAGGGGGTAGCTACCGAAGAGGAGTGTACCTCCCTGGCTTGCACTTGCAGGGAATCAGTTAGGAAGGCCAAAGCAGGATTAGAATTTAGGCTGGCAACAAAAATTAAGGACAACAAAAAGTCCTTGTTCAGGTGTATAGGGAGCAAAAGAAAGGCGCAGGGTAGCACAGGACCCCTACAGAACAAGCTAGGGCAATTGGTGACAGAAAGGGGGGACAAAGCTGATCTCTTCAATGAGTTCTTTGCATCTGTATTCTTAGACATAGACCAAGACAAATCTTCCAATGGGATCATAGATGGACACAGGAGGGACACCAGCCCACCAACTGTTAGCGCAGACTTAGTAAAGGGGCACTTAGAGGGGCTGGATGTGTTCAAATCACCGGGTCTGGATGAACTTCATCCAAGGGTGCTGAAGGAACTGGCCACTGGCATGGCTCGTTGAGCACTCATGGTCCTCTGGTCAGGTCCCAGAGGACTGGAAAAGGGCCTATGTGGTCCCTATTTCCAAGAAGGGGAGGAGAGAGGAACTGGGAAACTATAGGCCAGTTAGTCTTACCTCTATCCTTGGGAAAACTCTGGAAAAAATCATTCAGGATCACATTTATGGGAGCCCAGCAGGGGAAATAATGCTGAAAGGAAATCAGCACAGGTTCATTGCAGGTAGATCCTGCCTGACTAACCTTGTTTTTTTTTTTAAGACCAGGTCACAAAATGCTTAGATCCAGGAGTCAAGGCAGATGTCATCTACCTAGACTTCGATATGGTATCGCATTCTGTTCTTGTAAATAAGCTGACAGGCTGAGATGTAGATGATTACATGGTCAGGTGGGTGGCAAATTGGCTTAGGGGTTGCACCTAGAGAGTGGTGGTGGATGGGTTGATATTGACCTGGAAAGATGTGGACAGTGGAGTCCCACAAGGTTTGGTTCTTGGACTGGTGCTATTCAATGTCTTCATCAGTGACTTCGATGAGGCTGTGGAGAGTACCCTGTCCACGTTCACAGATGATACCAAACAATGGGGCAAAGTTAACACACCAGAGGGCAGGGAATGGATCCAGGCAGATCTGGACAGGTTGGAAAAATGGGCAGAATGAAATAGGATGCAGTTCAACACAGACAAGTGCAAAGTGCTGCACCTGGGCAAAAGGAACCACCAACACACTTACAGGCTGGGGGATAACCTTCTCAGCAGCAGAAAGGGATCCTGGAGTCATAGCTGACTCCAAGATGAACATGACTTGTCAATGTAACGAAGCGATCAACAAGGCTAACTGTACTTTATCATGCATTAAGCAGATGCATGACAAACAGGTCCAGGGAGGTGATGCTTCCCCTCTATGCGGCACTGGTTAGGCTGCAGTTGGGAATACTGCATCCAGTCTTGGGCGCTGCACTTCAAGAGGGATGTGGAGAATCTTGAGAGGGTTCAGAGAAGGGCCACTTGTATGGTCAGAGGCCTGCAGGCAACGCCCTACAAGGAGAGACTGAGGGACCTAGATCTCTTCAGCCTTCACAAAAGGAGGCTGAGAGGTGATGTTGTGACTGCCTATAAATTCATCAGGGGAAGGCAGCAGGGAATAGGAGATGCTCTGTTTACTAGGGCACTCCCTGGAATAACTAGGAACAATGGCCACAAATTGATGGAAAGCTGATTTAGGTTGGACTTTAGAAAGAACTTCACAGTAAAGCTTGCCAGAATCTGGAGTGGGCTTCTAAGGGATGTGGTGCTGCCCCCTATCTTGGGGGTCTTCAAGAGGAAACTTGACAAGTACCTAGCTGGGGTTGTTTTATCCCAGTGCTCGTTCCTCCCTAGGGCAGGGGGTCAGACTTGATGACCTACTGAGGTCCTTTCCGACCCTAACATCTGTGAACCTACAAAACTATTTGAACTGGTCTAATAAAAGATAACAGATTTACCCAAAGAACCTTGTCTGCCTTTTTTCTTTTCTAGAATATAAAACCAAAGATACAGATTTTAATACTAAATGTATGTAAGAGAAGCTGTACCATCAAAACAGGAAAACTCTAGAACTAAGGTCACAGAAGAGGGGATAGTTGAATTAAAAATGTTACCAATTTCTAAAAGACCTGCCATCTTCTCCAGACCAACCAATATCAGCCAAAATGTTTTCAGCATTTTCAGTGCAGTTTCATCCTAACTTTGAAATAAGCAAGATACAGAAAATGATAAATAAGTTAGTTAAAGTCTATTGGTATAAAAGGGCAGGTATAAAAGCAAATTATGAGTAACTGATAAGTACACTGAAGACTTGTCATGTTTTTTGCTTTTATTTACATAAGTATAAGCTTTTAATTTGGGTAATGGGTATGTGATAGTTTATGTTTCAGCAACAACAATAATTAGGATGTATACCATATAGCATATGTTGTTTTATTTCATTAAGTTTTGTGGGTTTTCCTGCAAAAGGTGAGAGTTTTTGAAGTTGGGGGGAAAAATTGCAGCAGGCAGGGAGCATGAATCAAGGAGCACTGGTGCTTTGTTTTCATAATGGGATGATTCACTAAGAAGCAGGTTTGTACCAATCTACAATAGATTCAGCTTCCAAATACTGTTATGGTTTAGCTCTATGTAGAACACATGCCAGTTGTCCAATGTAGATGTGACAATCTTGCTTGATAATCTTCACTTAGAGACTGACAGGAGAAATTTGACCCTGTTAATCTCACTAAATCTGTGATAGCTGACCATAAGGTGCTGATGAGGCATTCACATGTCCTGGTAGGTATTTGTGGGACTGTTCTAAATTGGTCCTGGTCTTTGCTAGCAGGGAAGTCACAGAGGGTGGTGATGAGCATGTGTTCAGTGTCCTTCAGGACATTTCCTGTGAGGTTTGCTAAGGTTCCATCTTCTTGTCACTCCTGTTTAATGTCTATATGAGGCTGCTGGGCAATATCTCAAGGAGATTTGGAATGAGGTGTCATCTTCTAGTGACTGGCTACAGTTGGAAATTGGATGCAGGCGAACCTTTCAAAACTGAATCTAGACAAGATAGGGGTGATGGGGATGGGCAGAATACATTGTGGGGTTGGGGCACCTATCAATAATTTAGCCTCCCCCTGTCACTTAGGTTCATAGCCTTGGGAGCTCCCCAACCCTGTGCTGCACCTGGATCTTCAGACAGCTATGGTGGGTAGCTTCAACACTTTTTTTCAGATCCAGATCTGGTCACCATAATCCATGCCTTTATCACCACAAGGTTAGACTACAGCTGTGAGCTCTATGTGGGGCTGCCTTTGATGACTACCTGAAAGTTGCAGTTGGTGCAGAATGTAGCAGTCCAAATTCTGACAGGCATGTGTCACCAAAAGCACATAACTGCAGTGCTCCAGAGTCTGCACTGGTTTCCAGTAGCTTTCTGCGTGCAATTACAGATGCTCATTTTGACCTTCAAGACCCTAAATTGTCTGGGCCCATCTAAAGGACCACCTTTTCCCTTATGCCCCAAACCTGAACTCTAAGGTTAGTCAAGAGCAACCTCCTGAAAGTACTAACAGTGTACCAAGTTTGATTGGCAAAAGCACATGGGAGGTCATTCTTGGTTGCTGCTCATGAACTTTGGGACTCCCTCCCCCCTGAAGTCCACCAGAGCCCATGCTCAGACATCTTCCAGAAGCTCTGCAAGACCTTCCTATTTGGACAGGCGTTTAGCAAACGTGGCTAAGCTGGGATAGCATTTAGGGAATTTTAATTTTATTTCTTTTAAGAAATATTCTACCTGCTTTGTTAACTTATTTTGTCACCTTGAGCTTTATTAGAAGAGTCAGAATATAAATCCAATAAATAAACACAAAAATAAATAGCATAGGTACTTGTAAAACAGGCTGTATCCAGCAGCAAATAATGCAACCTCATTAATTCTAAACTCATGTTTTGTTGCTTCCAAACCACTCTGCCACCCAACATACAAACACTTCCTTGTACAAAGCCGGCTTCCTTGGGGGGAAGGGACACAAATCATTCATATAAACACAAATACAACATATCCAACAGATAAGGAACTTCATAGTGTGATGAGTAAAATCTGCCTCAGTAAATTATATTACTCTAATATTTCTTTAAAAAACGCTATTGCCACCACACTAACATTAGAGGTAACATGCTGGATTTATTTTTAGACTACTAGAATGTTTCTTCATATACTAGCCTAAGCTGATGGCTTTGGTACCATCTAGAACACAGGAAAAATAGCAGTCTGTATTTTAAATTACTGTACTCCATATACTTATCATGCCAAAATGGGGCCAGTAAGCCATCATTCATGCAGCTTCACCCACATTTGTAATAGTGGAATGTGTTTAGATGTTATTAAATAATTATGTAGAACCACTCTGAATAGTATTAGATAATACAGTAATCAAATGCATGTATTGGGTCCAGTCTACATTACAGTTTGCATTGCTGCCCCCACCAGTGAGGCTGTACTAGTGGACACTAATTGTTCAATATACATCCCAATTTTGCTTGTACAGTTGCAGCTTATTTGAAAACTACTGAAGAATTGTATATGATCAGGAATGTAACGTTTTGCTAATATTCTATCTTCTAAACTATTTAGAGTTGTCAAGGTTTCAGTGAAGGCTGACAGACTGTAGGCTGTATTCACAGCTGACATTTTAAAAATATATTTAGAAGTTTTATATAAAATATTGCAGGTGAAGGAAGATGCATTAAAAAACTGAATGAGTTTAATCATTACATATTAAGCCTACTTTTATTTAACAAGATAACAGGGACAGCATAAGAAACAGCAATCCAAATATTCCCACACCGTCCCAATGAATATGCCTAAAGTCTAATTTGGATGGACAAGAACAAGTCAGCTTCTCTGTTGTAACTATCTATTACAGCGTCAATTAAAGTCAATTGTGGTGGCTGCGGTTTTTGCGTATGAGGACAAAACTGGACTGGAACTGTCAAGTTTTCTACACAGGCCACTGAAAAGCGTTCAGATAATTAGTACTGACACAGAACCCAATTCAAACCATTGCCTTGACTGGAGAAAGTATCCACATTTCATTACTAATCTAGTAAGGCAGCCAGCCCCCCCCCCCCCGCAATCAGCTATTTTAAATAGCTATTTTACCCTGCTTTAATAACAAGATACATAAGAGATGGCATCATGCCATCCAGCTCTGCAGCAAAAACATGCACCCGGAAACTAGCTCCTCATTCAGAAGGAATCAGTGTTATGCAGAAGCCTTCTGGCTGTTCACTCTGGTTCATGCAACAGCAGAGAACAGGAGAACCAATAATTTAAAAACAGTATGCATTTATCAAAAGTGAATTAGTCATGAGCCTCTGAAAAATCACTTCTTTACAATATAAAGTTACTCTGCTGGTAGGGTAACTGAGATTCTGAAAGTCCTAACAAAAAGCTCATCATCCCTCATTTTTTGTCTTAGATTTTAAATGCATCATTTCCAAGCTACTCTTTACTATTACAGCTGCATATACTTCCCCGCTTCCACACACATATTAAAGAACAGCAGTGTAATGTACTGTAAGGGTGGGTTTAATAAATCTGATTGAAATACATTCTAAAGTGCTTGCATAGAACAGATCTAATTTTTCTTATTTTTGCACAAATGTTTTCTTTAGATGTCTGGGATTAGCTACGCATTTTCCCGGCAATTACATTTTAAACCTTGCTTTTTCTGCAGTTTAAAAATATAAACCAGCAGGATGAAAAACTGTTTCTATATTTTTAACATCCCAAATAAAAAGATTAATATTCACCAAAGACCCCTACAAAATAAAAAACAAAAGCAAAAAGCCAAAAAGTGTTGTGGAAGTGTAAACCACAGGCATTACAGATAAGAGACTTGCTGGACTGCAGTGTTCCCCTCCTCTGACAAGTTTTGCACAGCAGAAGCTGCCTAGTAATTCCCTGATACTATTATTGATGATCTTTTGAGGTCCCTTCCAGCCCTAATGTCTATGAAATCTATGAAATCTATTCTCCACTTAGCAGAAAAGATGACAGACAGCACCAAGAGGATCATTAAAGGCACATGTAGCCACCACTCTCCTCATTCTGGGGTCTGCAGAACATAGCTAAAAAGTAGGGCTGTCAAACGATTAAAAAATTGATTGCGATTAGTTGTGCAATTTCATAACTTAGTTGCAATTCCTTGTGAGTTTAAATACACAGCTAAAAATTCAAAATTATGCACAGAAAAAGTCAAAATTATGCAAAACTATGCAGGTACATTGTATAGGTGGAGGGGCGTGTGGGAATTTCTGATCGCGTGGTGAGCTGTGGGTGTGTGTGAGGGGTTTGAAGCTCAGCGAGAGGAGTCCCTGCATTCGTTAGCAGGATGTGGGGTACTGTAGCTTGAGAGTGAGGGGCAGGGCACAGGCATATCACTGTCCCTCCCACAATCATATTACCTCCTCCTCAGAGGTGATCTGAGCAGAGTGTGGGGTTGGGACAAATCAGTCCATGGCAGCCCCGCCCCAATCCCACGGGCCCTGGACCCAAAGAAGCTGCCACCGCCATCGGCAGCAGCCACGGGCGGGGGGGAGGGGGATGTGCGCGGCTGAACATGGAGCCGCTGCTCTGCCTGGCTCTCCGGGCCCCCCAAAGTGCAGGGCCTGGGGTGGTTGCCATGATTCATGCCCCCAGGGATGGTTGTGGCCCCCCTCCACAGGTGTCCTCTTTTTTGAAATTGGAAATATAGTAACCCTACAGGAACACAGCTCAGCAGTGTGTAGAGCACTGCCCAGCAGGTAAGTCTGTGGAAGGGAAGGGGCAGGAGAAGAGGGAAGGGATGGGGGGGCAGATCGAGGCTCCTATGGTGAAGGAGGGAGCGGGGCAGGAGTGAATGGGACAGAGCTGTGGGTGGCTCACGCAGAGGCACGGGGGGGGGGCGGCATGGCTCCCTGATGCTGCGTGCAACCTTGAGGGAGGCAGGGGGCATGTGCCCCCGCAGAACTGTGTGCAGGGAGGAGGCAGGCTACCCACCGAAGACTGGGGCTCTGCGCCCTGCTACCTTTGCTCTGGGAGCTGTGCACTGGCCATGCCGCATGTCCCCTGCCTGCCTGGTGGCAAGAGGCAGATGGTGGCAAAGTGGAGCATGGGCACAGGCTCTAAAACCATGTGTACGATTAATAGATTAAAATAATTAACACAAAAACAATTAATGCATTAATCATGCTTGTTAATGGTGATTAATTGATAGCCCTACTAAAAAGATAACAATCTAGGACTGTGGTATTATCTCTGTGGAGCTCCTCTTGGAGACTTCATAGGTCACTGCAGCAACAGATGGGGAGGAGTTAGTGAAACATTTGTGGAAGTGCTTGGCCTCTGCAGTGATGGGTCTGAAGTACCTCAGAACTTGGAGTATACCTCACAGTCTATTTCACCGAATGGGGAGAAAGCCAGACCTTCCCTTTTGGAATAATGAATACCACAAAGAGTTCCTGGACAAAACTTCTTTCCCTAGTCACCCTACTACAGACTTGTCTTGGCAGAGAACAGCTACTACTAGAAATAGAATCAATCAAAGACTAATGGGACCGCTACACATGATGCCTCTGATAAGTGAAGTTTTGGGTTTTTTCTTTTTGATTTTCCAGTGGGGTCATTAATTCTCTTGAGTGCATGTGGTATGATTGTGAAGGAAAGATGCCAAAACAAAAATAAAAAATACAAAAAACCCAAGCACGATGCCCATTTCAAAACTGTTCAACTAAATTTCCAAAACAGATACCCTCCAACGTGGAAATTAATCCTGGCATTGAGCTACACAATGGGTGTGTCTGTTGCCATATAGTGACATTGCTACAGAGCTGTGCACCTACACCCCCAGCCCTGCTGGTGCCCTTCACTCCTGACCCTCTGTCCTCCCTGCTGCCTCGGATCACCCTCCCCCTGCTCTCACCAGCAGAGCAAAGCAAAATTGCCAACTCAGCTCCCAATCACATAAGTGCTGCACTAGGTATTCTGGGAGCTGTAGTTCTACCTAGGGGCGGTCATGTTGAAAATGGACAAGGGGGAGGGAATCCCAGATTTTTTGCTTGCATCTAAAAAACCCACCCAGATGCAGCACAGGGGGCCAAAAAAGAGGACATGTCTGGGAAAACCCAGACATATGGTAACCCTAAATTAAACAGAATGAAGGCAAGCTGTGATGGGCCATTTTCTAAAATTCTAAGAGTTAAAAAAGGGCCTGCAAACCAAATTAGATGCAGGAAAGCACACAATGAAAATTAAAAACATGCAAGTGGATCGTCCTTGTGAAAGTGCTAAATAGGGAGATACATACTCTTTTAAAAAGTACAAAAGTACTTCAAGACCAGTATGTTCCTAAATCCAAGTGTATTTGAGTCACTGAAGTTTGTACCTTTCTAGAAAGAAACAAAACATTATCTGTGACCCATCCTCTCTTCTCAGTAAACATTTTAGTGGCTGGAAAAATAAAACAGCATGCTGTTTCAGCAGTTAAAAATTAGGCACAAAGAGGGATACAAACATAGAGTCAGGACATTTATATCAAACTTACAAATTCTGGTTGAGGCTTTGAAATTGCTATTGTAGCCTCAGTGGACATGGAGTCAGCTAACAAAGACTGTTATAGCTGTGTAATGTTTCTCCCAAAGCACAGATAAGGGAAAGATATTAAATCCTGACAGTCCATTCAAAGGGTGAATCTTAGAAAAAGAGCTTAGGACAAATATGCCCCCTTCCCCCCCAATCTGAACACCAGGGAGCACTAACTATGCAGCATATGAAGTAGTAGGGGACCTTGCTCAACATGAAAAGGCTAATGAGGGAGTCACCTAGCAAAGAGGATTGGAAGTTACAGAAGGAAGGATCTTTCACTGGATGTTTCTGCAGCTATGGCAGAAGAAAGGGACAGATGGACATACATTTTTTAGCCTAGGAATCTTGTTAAATGAAGAAGAAGAAAGCTGACTGTACAGGAAACAGACTCCATGATTAAGAGAAGTCATATGCATGAGATGGTATCTTGGACTCCCCAGAAGACTGATATAAGCTCAAAAGAATGCAAAAGAGTGATGAAGAAATGGAGGCAGGGAAATGCATATAGCTGTTTATTCCTTTGTCTAGATCTCTGTATTTCTTACGACAGCTAAAATAAATGGCAACTGATTTTTGGAATGGTTACAGTAGGTTGGTGTTTGCTCCCTTCAACAGTTGTGCATCTCTGAGGAGTTGTACTGGGAACCCAGAACACTATCAGAGTTGTGTATTTAGAACAAAGTATCTTCTTGCACTGGTCCTGCAAGCTGTAAGGGCGGGGCGCAAAATACAGCCCGCAGGCCAGATCCAGCCCACCAAATGATTTTACCCAGCCCATGGCTGCTCCTCTGAAGGAGAATTATATCTGGCCTATGGTTGCCCTGGCTTTTGGTGCCTCTTGCCCTTCTCCTTTCCCCATGCCAGACAACTGCAACAGCAGCAGCCACTCCCCTCCCCTCCCCTCCCACGCAGCCTGCCATCCTTCCCCCCAATCCTCAGTGTAAGCTCAAAGGCAGAGGGAGCTGAGCTCCTGGCCAGGCTTTTGCCTGAAGAGCCTGCCTGTGCAATGCTCTGACCCTGAACCTGCTGAGTCGAAGCTCACTGAAGTCAGTGTGAATATTTCCATTGACTTCAATGCCCTTTGGAACAATATCCTAAATGAAGCTTGGTGTGGTGGTAAAGTGGTCTTTCTATACCATGATTACTGATTTGTACTATTAAAACAATTATGTGCTCATGAGTATATTTCAAATAGGCTGAGACATTTACAGTAGAACTATGCACTCTGTTTCAATACAGGCTAAGACCTCGGGGGGGTTTTCAGCTGCTTAAAAATAATCTTTTAAGAAAGTGAGTTATGGCAACTGTCTAAGTACAGATTCTGTTCATGGTATTATTTCTTAATAAACATAAATCTTTATGCTGTTGTGCACAATACATAAAAGCAATTTCTAAACAAAAATGTGTATTATACAGATTCTTTTAATAGTGCATTTTTCTTTGTATTTTTCAAATTATTAGTATTTGCTTTTGCAGTCAAAGTCAACTTAGTGGACGTGTATTTATTAGAGCTATATTCCAGTATCCTAGAAAAAACAATTTTTAAGGGAAAAAATTTCTAGAAGAAATTTCTTGGGGTACATTATATCCCAGATTGACATTTTTCAGGTATGTGCATATATGGCCATTTTGTCTTTACAATAACGTTTAATTATACCTTTCTTTGGTACTTGTGCTTGTGCTGTTACTTAGGACTCTACAAACTGTTCTTTGTGAGGCAGCCCATGAGGGAGGTTGCATTTTGGACACATAGTCGGGAGGACTATGTCAGTCTCTCCTGTTATCTCTATTGCTCTAGGGATGCCTACAGCATGGGATGTAAACTGTGCCTAGACTGTATCTGGCACAGCTTTGCAGCTGAGAATGTTGGAGGGAGCAGAGTCAAGGCTTCATCCAATTGTCACCATCTCCTGAATGGAGGTGAAGTGTAGGGGCAGAAGTGGGAGGGGGCTTGAGAAGTTTGCTTCCCTTCCTGTGCCACTAACACATGTAGCTAGACAGTGCAAGGGAATGAAAGAATGTCTGGTGCTCCCTTATGGCCTTTAGCTTAATAAGCAAGGCCATGATTTGACCCTCAAGGAGCAACTTAGTGTAGCATAGCATGGCGATATACTTTATAAGTGATTTCCTCCTCCTACCTGAGGTATATATTTGCCTACATATTTACAGATATTTATGGGAAACTACTGCATTTCACATAAGAAACATTATTAAAGGATATAGCAAAGCTAAACCTTATATGCTGAAAAATCCAATAGGAACCTAAAGTATTAACTGAACTTATATAAGAACTGCAAAACTATAAAAATACACTTTCAGTGACATCATCATTTGCTGAACATTATTTTAATGTGCATAGCTAGGTAAAATATGAACTACATCATCTCTATAAGGTATCAGTTATATTAAAATGACTCAATGAATATTTAAGAAATATTCATTCAGATGTACCTTTTTGCATGGATATTTTTATAGTATATTCATTATTGCAATATAGCAAAATTATAAGAAATAGAATCAGTTGCCTTTATAACTCTACAATTACAATAAGGGTGAAATATAACAAACAACTATATTTTAACTTAAGCAGTGGACTTATTTTCAAATGTTTCTTAGGCTAGGAACAGAAGTTGCATATAAACCAGTATAAGTGATCAGCAACTAGTTCAAATCTGTAATACAACAGAAGTTCGGTGCACAAACTGCTTTCAAAATGGCCAAAACTATTTAAGATAAATCTGGATAGATGTAGTATTAGACTCAACTGATTTAGATTAAATCATTTTATTGAACTTCTGTCCCAGATCCAAGTTAACTCACAGTCCCCCAGGATGCTTTGCACCTACCCCACAAAAACCCCATCCCTCACAGAGTGGGAAGGCTAGCCTTGGTCGAAACTGTCTGCTTCAGACAGGCAGGGGGGCATGCTTTAGTGCCCCCCAGCTTCTGGCCTGTGCCACAGCAGACATCTGGTTGCATTTCCAGAATCAAAAAGAGAATGTCTGTTCATTTGCTTATTGGTTCAATCTATACAGCTTAGATTAACCAGCAAAGGTTGAATTGATTTAGCATCAGGATTTTTGACTGTACTTAGCCTTAAAGCTTATGTTCAGAACATTTCTTCCAAACAACTATAACTATTATTCCATTATCTGATTGGCATCAGCAATCAGCAATAAAACAAAGATAAACTGTCTTTCTGGTAAATATATATGCTGCACTGGTTCAAACGGAGCACTTTAGAACATGGGTATGTAATAACTATTTGTTTGCTCGTTTTCAATATCTTATAATGATGGTGCTGAATTTTTTTGGTCTGTGATGCAGAGTCAGTCTACATGTCGAGTGGTATTGGTCTATTAGTTTGATGCAGCCCTGGACTTGTGCCTTAGATCAGTGGGGAGCCCCGTGGGCCACATGACCCTGTTCTACAGGCTGAATCTGGCCCACAGGCTGCAGGTTGAGCACCACTATCTTAAAACATAAAAGTCCAATTTCAACTACAAACTAGTAAAACTAAAATTGATAAAATGATGATCCAACCTATATAAGATTAGATTAAAGCAAGCTTTTGAGTTAAGTCACACTTGTTTAAAAAAACTTTTTTTATTCCTCATAACTTAGTGAATAACAAAGCTAGACCCATAGAGATGTAAGGAACCCAGAACTCCCACTGATGTCAATTAAGATATACTCAGGATTAACCCCAGCATTGCTGAGAGCAGAATCTGGTCCACTGCTTCTGATTTTTGACTAGTCACTTGCGTTAGCACACACACTGTATGGCTGTTACTACACTACAGAAAAACCCTTTTAACAGAGAATTAGTTCTGTTGTACCTATTGTACAAAAATGTATTTCAAACTATAACAGTCATGAAGCAACATAACATTTCAATGTCAGCCAAAGACCTACCACCAACATATCAAAGGAGCTGCCAACTAGTGCAGTGCAGAGACCTTATGCTAGTTTTATACCAAGTACAGAGGCCTCCTGCACAGGGGCCATCCTCAAGAAGCCTTTTGACCCATTTTAAGAAATTTTACACTGGAGAGTAGCATAGAGGAGGCAATGTAAATGAGAGCCAGATCCAATGGCTTTAATAAGTTTATACAGAGTATTAATCATGATACAATTAGGCCCAGAGATAACCTACTTACACTGCAATGTGCTATGTATGGTATGCCATGAAATGTAGGGAAAGCACAAAGGGTTTACAATGAAAAAGAAAACACCTCAAGGCATAACACTTCCTTGGTTGTTTATTAGGCAGAAAATGTTCTTTGGGTCCTTTAGACCAAGAGGGCTATAACTGACACTTACTTGTTTATTTACACTTATGCACACTGCTGATTTGATCACTTTTTACACCCACTCATTTTGTGCACACGAGTGACTGTGCAAGAAAGAACTGGCTTATTTTCTTTCTGATCCAAAGCCCCCAGTCAGTAAAACAGTATCTGACTTGTGTGCATCTGGATCCGGTGTTACATGAAGGAATATACCTCAGCTGTTTAACCGTGCACCGTACCACTACAGCTAGTGAAAAATGTCTCTTAAAAAATTTTTTAAAAAGGAACAGAAAAGGCATTTCTATCAAGAAATAAATTGCTTCCCTCTCACATAAGCCATACTTCATTTTAACTTCTACAATAATAAACTTCCCTGTTTTCCCTTTTGCTAAAAACTACCACTCAGTCCTGTTTACCCAAGTATCTTGTTCCCAAGTTCTTGGAGTCCCTCTCCTTTGTAATACAGGTAGCCTGATAGCATTTTAACCTTCTAATGCAAAAGAAAAAAAAAGCAACATGCTACCATTCCCAATAGCAACATAATAATGTTACTTACTGCTTCTCAGAAATAGGCAAGATGAGGATAATGAATGAGAAGCTTAAAAGATACCGGCTGTACCACAAACACAAACATCAGAAAGCTTTTGTCAAAGCATAATGTGCATTTGGAATATGTACATGTTAAACAATGAGGAGACAAATTCTCTCATTCCCATTTGGAACATGATGATCAGGGATCTGGGTTTTCCATTTTCCATGGAAGAATGGAGCAAAACAGATTTTCCCCCTGAACAGAGTAAAACATGGATTTCTCATTTTAGCACAGACAGCTACAGATTTTGCAGTTTTGCAATGAGCTCTCTGTAGGGTAGCAGAGTTCCAGCCTGCAGGGGGCTGGGAGGAGGGCACTCAGGCAGGAGGCGCCATGTGCATGTATATGCATATGGCCATCAGGCAGCCTGAGGAACAGCTCCAGCAGGTAAGGGGCAGGGGGAGGTGTTGAGGTCCCCATAGAGAAGAAGGGAGGAAGCTGGGCAGGGTTGGGGCTGGGGTTGTTGCCCAGCAGGGCAGTGTGTGGGGCCTAAGGTCTCAATGCATGGCTGCTGGCCCCAGTAGGGAACAGGACAAGCCCATGGGCGGCTTGTCTGGGGGTGGGGGGTGGGGCTGGCTCCTGGGGACCCCTGCCCTCCAGATCTGTGCATGGGGAGGATGTGGGCACAGGCTGTCCACTGTGGGCTCAGGCTCCTGCCCTGCTGCCCTCCCCTGAGGCCTCTGCAGCCCACAGCAGATCTGCTCAGGGATCTCTTTGCTGCTGCAAGCTCCACACTGCCCTAGTGATGCGTCTTCTGCATGTGCAGCAGCAGTGAGGGTGACAGCATGGGGTTGTGCCCCTCACTGCTGCTGCTTGCATAGTGGACACCTTGTCAGGGCAGCACAGAGCTGTAAGCAGCAAGCAGCTTTCCTGCATGGCCCTGCTCTGCCCTGCAGTGCTGGGTTGTACCCGCTGGGCTGTAGAGGCCCCAGGGGAGGGCAGCAGGGTGGGGAGCCTGAGCCTGCAGGAGGCAGTCTGTGCCTTCCCCCTCCCTATGCACAGATCTGGGTATGGGCAACTGGTGCCTCCTGAGTCAGGGGGACACTTGCCCCCCCAGCAGCCTGTAGTGACTGGGGAGGGGTCCCCCCATGGCCAATTGCACCGAACCAGAAGTGGCAACAGTGTGTTGCAGGGGAACTGTGGGGATCGCTTCTCCTGGTGCCCCCACTCCCCAGCCGGTTCTCTCGGGGGGGGGGGGCACTAGTGCTCTTGCCTGCCCCCCTGCCCAGGAATGCTGGCTGTCAAAGGGTGCACCAACACTCTTAGGGGGTGCACATGAACCCCCCATGCACTGCCACTGGATCTGGAGGGCACAGGGTCCCCCTATCTCCCCAAGAGTGCACACAGCAGCAGGGAGCTGCCCCCCCCACCTGAGCCCACAGCAGGCAGTAGCATGGGGAGCCAGGCTATGCTGTGCTGCAGCAGCTGCTACCTTCTGTTGGGGGCAGAGGGCTGCAGACCCAGGTCCCTGGCTCCATAGACCTGACAGCTGGGCGCCCCTTCTGGCAGGCCTGGGGGGTGCGTGCTGTGGGTGGGGAGTGAGGGGTACCAGCAGGGCCAGGGGCCTGTGGCGGGGAGTGAGGTGCATGAGCAGGATCAGGAAGATCTGTGGGGGGAAAGAGTTGGGGACAGCAGCAGGGCCGAGGTACGGGGTAGTGAGGGGCACCAGCAGGGCTAGGAGGCTGTGGAGGGCCTTTCATTTTAATCACAGATTTTGGTGTTATCAGAGAATTTGTGATTTTTTATTAGGGAAAGCCAGATCCCCGATCATGATAATCCCAGCAGTGTAAATCACTGAGAAAACTGTCAGATTTTCTTAGCTGTGAAGAAGCTCTGGGCTGGTGTAGCTGCAGAAGCTGGGGTGCAGAAAGGGTGCCAGAGCCTGCCAGGGTAGATTATAACAGAAGCAGGATTCAAATACCACAAATGGTACCACAGCCAAACCAGTACTAATCTACACTAGGGTTTCTGCCAGCATGAACTGGCCTCAGAATCAGGAAGCTGCAGTGACTCCACTGCAGCTCTCTTCAGATAAAATGAACGGATAATAGCAACAGTCTCACCATAGGGTGTCACCTTCACAGTGAACATGGCTGGTATGCACAAGCACAATGGGGAGGACACGTAACATGCCTCTTTATTCTGAAAACATTTCCTTACTTTAGCATTTAAATACTTTTATTATGGTGTCTGTGGTATTTGAGTTTCACTGAACATGAAATGAAGGAGGATTTGACACAATGTAGCATAATATAACATTATATTTTATGACACAGATCACAGAAAATTATGCTTTTCTAAATTCCAAATGTCAATCTATTTATAAGCTTTGGCAGATATGAAGTTACTTATATAGGTTCATAAGACTTGCAGCTGAATTCCAACTTAAATCTGACAGGATTCTAAAATATCAGGAAAAGCAACTGGAAAAAATCCATGTTGAATGCATCTGCTTAAACTTTGTTTACCCCACACGTCTAAAGTTACTGATAAACCACAGAAAGCTTATGTAATCCTGTTGCTATCCAAAAGTAAAACAATATTCATCTTCAACTAATAGTCAAAAAGCATCACAATCCATTTGAATAGAGAACCCAGTAATAGTCTAATTTATCTGTTAAAAAGGGTGGAGACTGTCACAAAATTAAGAGAAACTAGAAAAACACACTCTGCATCTCAGGTTTTGGTGGAGAACACTATTTAAATGATGTAAAATCAAATTAAGTTTTTTTTACACTCTTTTCTTCATTTTCTGTCATTTATTTTACCTTACTCTTCCTTCTCCCCCAACAACTTGAATAGAAAAGCGAAACATTTTCACATGTAAAAATCTATTTAGGAACATAAGAAATACCATTCAAATTAGCGCAGCAATCCCTTTAATTCGGTTTTTCTCTCTCAGACAAGTCAGTACCAGATGTTTTAGGGGAAGGTGCTAGAATCTCCAGAGCAGATATGGAAAGTTTTTTCCTAAATTCCTTCAGGTATGAATATATATAAGCTATGCAGAGGTGGATCAAGGAGTGGTCCGGTCTTACCCCCCAATTCTTCCATTGCTGCCTCTGACCCCAGCTGACCCAACTGCACAAGCCCCCAAACCCCTCCTGCCCTGCTCTAGCCACAGATTGCAGGGAACAACTGCATGGGGTGCCAGGTTCTCCTGGGGACAGCAGTAGCAACAGACAGGTTTCCTCCTCTTGCACCTGCTCCCTACTGTTCTTCCACCATCATTTCCACTGACTGGAAGCAGGCACTGGAAAAAGTAACCCACCTCGCCTGCCACTGTCCCTAGCTGAGGGACCCAAGCTCCCCCCCCCCCTAGAAAATCCTAGCTCCACCCATGATGCTATGACCTAAGAACATAACTCCTATGTTCATCAGCTTGTCTAATACTTTTTGGATTCAGAGTCAGCTGTTGGGTTAATGCCATTTTGTGGCAAAGTAGTCTACATACCTCTTTTTCCAGAATACGAGAAATCTCTCCCAAAGTCCTGTCTAGAGCAGAAACCTTGTTGTTTGCCAATGAGCTGCTATCTTGTACTTGAAGCTGCTTCAGAAGATCTTTTGATAATCGCTGCAGCCTTCAATATTAAATAAAAAACAATAAAATGAGTCACAACAGAAAAAGGTACTTGGCACATTGAATTTTACTTATGTAAAGACTTTTTTAACCTCAGTTTGATTAAAGCAGAGTTGTCAAATGTAGCCTATAGAATGCTGTCATGTGGCTCTCCGGGCTACTAGAGAGACTGGGAATTCAGAGGTGCAGCAAGCAAGAGTAAAGCCCATCGCTGAACTTTGACGCAGGGAGACCCACTGGCAATGCATGTCATTGGAGGAGGGCAAGTAACGGTTGCATCAACCATGCCGCCTGCCCTACCACTGCTTGTTTTGCAGTTTGGATCTAGCCTGGGAGGTGGGACAAGTTTGACACCCCTGGATTAAAGTAATGGCATGTCCACACCTTGAATGTTGTTCCCAGTTCTAGTCCCCATCTCATAAGGATATACAAGAACTACAGAGGGTATAAAGAAGGGCAACAAGGATGATTAATGGTGTGGAGGGACTTGAATATGAGGAGAGACTAAAGAGGCCAGGTCTATTCAGTTTAAAAAAAAGACGCTTGAGGGGGGACATGTTAAAGGTTTACAAAATACCAAATGGTGAAGAGAAAGTAAATAGGGATTATTTACTTTCTCTCAATACAAGAAAGAGGGGTCACAAAATGAAACTAGTAGTAAGTTTACAACTAACAAAAGGGGGTTTCTGTTCATACAGTGTCTAATTAAAGTGTGAAAACTCATTGCCACAAGATGTTGTGGAAGCAGATGGTTTAGCCAGATTCAAAAAAAAGACTAGAAAAATTCTTGGAGAAAAGGGGCATCAGTAGCTATTGAGCATGGGAGTCATAACATTATTATGTTGCTGTTGGGAATGGTAGCATGTTGCTTTTTTTTTCTTTTGCATTAGAAGGTTAAAATGCCATCAGGCTACCTGTATTACAAAGGAGAGGGACTCCAAGAACTTAGGAACAAGATACTTGGGTAAACAGGACTGAGTGGTAGTTTTTAGCAAAAGGGAAAACAGGGAAGTTTATTATTGTAGAAGTTAAAATGAAGTATGGCTTATGTGAGAGGGAAGCAATTTATTTCTTGATAGAAATGCCTTTTCTGTTCCTTTTTTAAGCACGTATTTCTTAAATGCTTAGATGCATTCTAGATCTTAAATGCTGGAGGTTGTAAGTAAGAAAGGAACAGTGGAAAATCCCCTTGGTCACACTCAGTTAACTCTCCATTTTAGCATCTACTCTCTGTCACTGTATGACACAGGATACTGGGAAAGATGGGCCTATGATATGACGCAGCACATGGCAATTCTTATGTTCTTACAATCTTTTTACAGGTAATAATTATAATAGATATATTACAGTTGCATCCAAAATGTGAAACAAAAAAGATACAGGCCCAGTGCGAGATCATACAGTTAAAAAAAAAAAACCCAAACAAAAAAAACGCAGATGAAAAAAGAGGCAAGAGAGGCAACATGGAATTAAAGGCGCTGTGATTGTAAGTACCTGAAATATATTAGCTACATATTTATCTACTGCTGCTGTACTTTTTTCAGTTCAGCACAACTAATTTGCCTCATCTACCTCCACAATTCAGCCCACCTGCCCTTGTCAATTTTAGTTCTGGTAGCTTTTTGGCTCCTTCCTACCGCAACATTCAAACATTTCCTTCCATACAGAAGAGCATTTTACTCCTGAGAAGAGTAAAGGAAACAGGATGGCAGATGATGTAGCTCAGGGATCAGCAACATCTTCTGGCAGGGGGACCAGAATGACCCAGCTTGAATCATAGGTAGGCAGGCACTAAGACCCAGCCACCTCTTCTCTCAGGTCTCAGCTGCCGTGAAAGTTCCTTTTCCCTGAAGCCTGTGCACAACATGGGCAAAAATCCCCCTCTCCTGGAGGTCCAGGTGGTAGACAAGGAGGTAGTACAAGGAGAGCCCTGCACTGCTGAATGCCACTGAAATCAGGGCCAGATCCAAAAGCTCTGAGGGCCGCATCCAGCCTGCAGTACACAGGTTGCTAACCCTGAGTTAGCTGGTTTCCTACAGGTATCATAGGAGAATAGGGCCTTTAGGGTTGATTTAAATAAGGAAAGGATTGTGGCTCTACTGGCCACTGTGCATTCCATTTGTCAGAGTAGCACAGAAGAAAGTGCAGAAATAATTGCAAGGGAACTGGGATACTGGGAATGAGTTGGTAGAGCACAGTATGTGAGGGAGGCTGATGTGATAGGGCGCAAGTATAAATATGGAAGGAAAAAGTTATTTAGGGCCTTGAATATGATCACAAGAAATCTGAATGTCATACGCAGGGAAGTAAGAGCCAGGAAGCATTCACAGTGGAGATAATATCATTAGACAGACAGGATAAGGAATAGCTAATAACCTTGGTGAAAAGGGAAACAGAATGTAGACTTCAAAATATTCTCAACAAATTCATAGTTTCATAGATGCTAGGGTCAGAAGGAACCTCAACAGATCAGAGTCTAAACCCCTGCCTAGGCAGGAAAGAGTGCTGGGGTCAGATGGTCCCAGCCAGATGCCTACACAGCCTTCTCTTAAACACCCCTAAGGTAGGGGAAAGCACTACCTCCCCCTTGGAGGGTCAAGACCCGAGCAGGGAACTCCTTTTTCCTTCTGTGAATAGGTAAATACATTTATTAAAAGCCCTTCAATACAATACCTGAAGATACAAACATGCCCAATAAAGTAAAAACCAAAAAGATATTTAGGATTTCACTGAGCCTTGGAGTTCCTACCACTTGGTCAGGTGAGTCTACTGACATTCATCTAGCAATTTTTTCTGTGAAAGGAATGCTAAGCGTGGATTAAATTTTCTGCACTATTAACTCCACTGCTGAAAATAAAATTGGGGAATTTTCTGCTTAATTTACTAATAGAGATGGGAAAAAAATCCAACAAGCAATAACAAATCAACAAATGAACAATAGCATAACTGAGCAACAGAAATAATGGCTACAATCTATTGACTCGAATACTTAGAAAATGTGTGAGGGTTGTTAACCTAAAAATCCTATCCTTGAATATGCCTACTAGGCAGCTATGAAGAAAGCCCATAAAAACCTCACTGAAAAGAGAGAAACAGCAGAATCCTAACTCCTTTCAAATTGGAGAGGGCAAAATGGCAACCTGTTTGCTTCAATTAGGATACAAAGAAACAAATTCAACTGGTAGGAAGATGCAAGTCCAACCACATGAACTAAAAGAAGGGAGTCTACTGCTCTGAGAGAAAAGACCCTGTGGAAAAATAAAAAGAAAAGCTTTAATTTTCCATGAGGCAAATCTTAAAAATCCTTTTTGATGGAAAGTGTGGGTATTTTACCCCATAAGACATCAGTGTCCAAGTATTAAATATTAAGCAAGAAACTATTCAAGGCAAGAAAAAGGACTCACTGCATAATTATAGTATCACATTGTTAGCTCTGTTGACAAGTTCCCTTTTTTCCTTCCTTATCTGAAAAGACCTGTCAGTATGGCATCCGTAAATGCAAAATGCCCCCCTCCCCCATAATGTAGCCTTGTTCAGTAATATTGTATGTTTTTATAAATACTTTATATTGCATCAATTAAAAGTTTGTAAGTTCCAATACTGAGAAACTAGATTACCATCCTTTGCTACAACAGTGTTAGCTCCTTACTCAAGTATTTTCAGTGAGGGCACTGACTCATACCAGTTTTTTTCTTTTGAAATGCTCTTTCTTTAGTAAAAGTGTTATTTGGTTTATGTTAGACTGCATTAGATGGATTAGTCTTCTTTTCCTTGGATTATGCAGAATTTCTTTCATTTCTTTATTAAGAATGAGTTAAAAAGGTGTGGATTTTATACAATATATGACTTCTACATTTCCTGTACTGTCTGTATAATATTTACTATATTTCTGGATACCTACCCACTCTAGGTACTAGGACTATATTTTCACTAAAAAGACATACTTATTAAAAATTATTAAATGATGCATCTTACATCTGTTTCTCTGACAAACAGGTTATTGAAGTCTCTAAAAAGGAGTTGCACTATCCAGTGTGATATTTAGTGTATGTACATTTGAGTACAATTAAATGCTTATCTACCTTTTCTTACTTGTTTTTGTCCTTATGCTTTAAATTATTTTTAAAACTGTAATTCAGTTGTAATGCCCTTTGCTATGTGTGCATAAAGAAAACCTTATTTTGTCTCTCAATTTCCTGATTAAAAAAAAAAAAAAAAACTAGGCTGTTGTTGAGCTCCAGGAGCATCACAGTGTCTTTAGTATCATCTGTTTCCTGCAGTACAAATCTTGGGAGCTCCCAAACCTCTGTAGCTCCCCATATCCATACCGATCTGCAAAGAGCTTCCCTTCCCTGCAATTGGTACCTAAGAGGTATAATTTGGTCTACTGCAAGGAGCACAGTGGCTTTGCTTTTCTTTGTGAATTGACATAGTCCTTTTTCTATGATTGTCTGACATTCATTAACTGACTGCTCAGTCACTGCAATGGCAGGACACTATTTCCTGTGGATGTTGTAGCTTCTTCTTGATGTTTCTAATTTTGTGCCTTGTAACTCTGTGAGCATGCAAAGTAGATGACTAATGGGAATCCTTGGGTAAATGATTGCCTTTGAATGTAATGGACAGGATTTGATGGCTTGGGAGGCTCCTTCCATTCCTATATTCCTGGGAATCCCTTTACAATCAAATTAAAAGGGGATGGTGGTGGTGAAGTGATTTTATGCATCTGATGGAGACTCCTTCTATACTCTTCTACAGTCTCTGCCAGATGTGACTTCACAGTACAGGATTCCCAAAAATAGTTTCTTCTAAAGAGCATTTCTCTTCTCACTTTGCCAAAAATCAGATTTTCATCAAGTATTTAAAAATCCCACGAGAAGATATTGCCTGTTTTTCCACATTAATACGGACTTATTTCAAATTGCACTTACTGAATGCTATCCTTATTATGCAGTTTTAATACTTTGCTCTGGTGATTATAATGGGAAGATAATTAGGTCCCCTCTCCTCCTCCAGGGAAAGGAGACATCATAATTTGCAATAGTATCCTCTCTCTCTCATGTGTTCTGTAAAAGAGAGTGGATTACTGCAGAAAACAGGAGGGCAGAGAATGAATGAAAGAGAAGAAGCAGAGAAGGATCTGGTAAAAACAAACCTGTGAAAGAGTCATTTGGGAGAATCCTTACTATATGAGGGAGGGCCATGTGTGGCAAGTATTTTGACATTAACAGTGAGAGATACTAAGACAGTTTATGTGATTATGATTACATCAAAAATTAACAACGATCCTTAATGTGATTATAACAGAATGTCAGTGGAATGATCCGGTGTGATAGGTAACACTCATTTACTGGAAGACATGCACTGAGGCCCTTATGGAAGAACAAAGATCTCAGCTTTATTCCAATATATTTCCAAAGTAGGGAAGTATTTTCAGTTTTACTGACAATTTTGCTACCATGCTAAATTATTTTAATAAAATGTACTGTCATGTCAAAGTAAGGCAGAGCATACATTTATATATTAGTTTTTTATATTTTGATAAAATCCAGATCTTTTATATAAAATATTTTCTCCTGTGCATAATTTGGTGAGGAAAAAGTATAAATCAGAGCAGTGCAGTAACGATATATATATTTATTCTCCACCCAACAGACTGAATTTCTCTTCAGTGATGCTACAAAATCAGGCCCTGATTCAAAAAACATTTCAACACATGTTAATTCACATCCAATCCAGCAAAGAACTTTGGTGCCTGTTTAAATTCCTGGGATCTGAGTATGTGTTTAAAGATAAATAAGGAAAGAGTTAAATAATTTCCTAAATGGGATTAGGCTGTTCTTCACAATCTTTGGTAAGATTCCTTTCAATTTACATGGTTGCACAGTAACACATTGGAGGTGGCATTATTTCATAAAAGTCTGGGTTAAAAATAAAAAACCCAAACAAATAAAAGCAAATGTACAAATAAAAATAACCAGGAATACAACCCTAAACTAATGATGGTCAATGACAGGTAAGTTACGACAGGGGTGGACTACTCTAAAGCATCTATTACTTGCTACTGTTGAAGACAGGATAGAAGACTAGAGGGGCCACTGGTTTAACCCAGGATGGCACTTCTTATGATCTCAATATATTTTTCTAACCTGGAAAAATAAACTAATGCATTTCAAATTAGATACATTAGTTTTTATTTATGACACAGAACAATAGTGTATGACATGAGTCACATGATTTCCTTACATGATTCTTTTAATACATTTTTATCATTAATATTTAAAACAGCTACACACATATGCTAAAATTAATATAAACATAATTAGACAATAATTTTTTACCTCATTGTATCTGAATTTGGACGTATGTCTCATTAGATTAATGTAATAGGCAAAACGTAAGATGGCTGGTAAAACATTCAATTTGTGGCAGTTTCCATTTTGCTGGTTAGGGTACTGTTCCACCACTGTGTGGAGCTGTGGTTCTCAACCCTTTCAGATTTCAGGCACTACTTGTTTGCCTCAAGGCACCCCTCCAAAACTTTTGTGAATTGGGTATCATCCCATTTTTAAAAATGTTGCATTCATTACAATTTGTACTTCCTTGAAGAGAAGCCAAGCAGTGGGGGTAGGGCAGCAGCCAGGTAGGGACAAGCTTGAGCACTTGTCCCCTTATACCTGCTTATCTTCTCACAGCTCTGCACACGCTTCAAAAGATGTTGTGGCACTGTGGTTCAGAATCACTGGCATAGCATAATTCTAACATTTTTAGAAGAATATACTAAAAGTTAACTAAACATATCTATAAAATGCATAGGCTTATGGTATTTGTAAACCGTTATCTTTATGAATTGGGCATATACTCAGTCTCATGCCAAGGGTATTTAAAAAGGCATAAGGCACATTTTAATTCACTGAACAAAAGAGGCCTGTATTTAACCCTGAAATAAATCAAAATGGTGATTCATCTGAACATAAGCTTAAAGGAAGAATGCCAGGGATGTTTCAGTAATATGAGCTAAATGTTATGTCCAATTTCCAACCTCAACGGAAGAAACACCACAATTAATGTATTCCTTCTCAAGAAAAAGACTGCCAGATTGCAACTTCAACTATAAATAATTCCAGAATTTTTTACTAAAAGACAAACTTTGGGGATATATTTTCAGCTTGATGTAGTAGTAAGTACTAAGAACAAAATGTCCATCTCTCCATGCTGACGATTTACTCCCGAGTTGCTTTGTCCTACCAGATGCTAATCCTTTGCTTAGAAAATGGCATACTATTTGGTCATATTGGGTAAGGACAGCCATTCAAAAAGCCTGAGGCTGAATTGATTCCATCTTTGCAGGTTAGTCTAATCTGGCCAGGCTAAATCAGTTTTGTAACCAGACTGAAACCCCAGAAACACAGGCACAAAGCCTGCAGTGGCTCAGGCTAGAAGCCTGGGGGGAGGTGGGGGCGCTAGAGCAGTCCTCCCTTCCCTTCCAGCTGAGAGGTGCATGGCCAGGCCCCGGCAGGATGCTATGATTAGAGAGGGGTCCTCCCCCCTTGATAACAGAGCATTTATCAGCTCTGTTATCAGCATTTAACACCCCATTAGAACACAAAGCCTTAAACAGCATTTTTCCAAAGGAAGGAATGCAGGGACATTACCATATGAGCTGCTGATTACTTCCAAAAAGCCTTAAGTGGACCCTGTCTCCTCTGCCTTACACAACATTCGCTAGCATACCACATGCTGGCTACAGTCTGTGCTGTGGGAGAGAGGAGGAAAGGATCTGTTTTAAGCAGTGAGTGGGGGGTGGGGGAGGGCAGTACAGGAAGCCAGCAGACCCCGCTGTGCCTACAAGTCTCTATCAGAGCTCTGGCTAGGGAGCAGAAGGGAGGGGCCAGCCCTGCTGTAGAGCAGAGAGCCCCGCCCAGCCCAGAGGGCATGCCAGGATCCTTGGGGGTGTCTGGTTTAGCTTAAATCAGCAAGGGCTCTGGGAGAAACATTCCATAAACAGGTCTGACCCAAATCAGTTAAGTCTGATACTACATTCAACCAGATTTATCTCAAACCAGTTTTAGCCATTTTCAGACTGGTTATATGCAGTGAACAACTGTTCTGTTACAGGTTTAAACCAATTGCTGATCACCTAAACTGGTTTATGCATAATGTCTGCCCCTAGCTATTGGGAGAACAGAGGAAATAAGAAATTTCCTTCCATGCTACTAAATACTGAATGAGTTCTCAGCTCCTAACAGACCTTATACAGATTTTGGGGGTGGAAAAATATTTTCTGTCCTTGCTTTTAAAAACCAAAGAATATGTATAAGGCAATGACTTGTACTTGAATATAGACAATCATTGATAAAGAAATTTGGGAGAAGAGAATGTTACAGTCTTGTATATTAGTAGGCAGAGCCAACCCAGGCAAGGTGCAGAGCCCAGGGGAAATCAGCCCATGTGGGCCCCTCCCCGCCCACTCTGATCCCACAGGTCCTGAACCTGAAGAAGCTGCAGCCATCACAGGCAGTGGTGGGGACGAGCAGATGGATGCAGAGACACCGCTCTGCCCAGCTACACGGGGCCCCCCCAAAGTGCAGGGCCCAGGGCGGCTGCCCTGATTTGCACCCCTTAGGGATGGCCCTGTTAGTAGGTTAACATTAAATGATTAAACATTTACTCCAGTGATTATGTGACATAAGTTTTCCAAATCCATTTACTTCATGGCAATTATTTTATCTTCCTTATATCCTAAGTCCTGCATTTCTTTACTTCTTAATACACCATGCTAGAAATTATAAACAGGAAAAAATTCACTGAGTTATGCAGAAAAGAATGGACCGCAAAAAATGCCTAAATATTCTGTGCATCTTATAAATCTAAAATGACTTATTTCTGATTAAAGTGTTGTTATCACCTACAAACATGAATAACTCAGAGTTTAGAAGAATATTAAAAAGAAGAAGAACATAAGGGATTGGCTGGCCTGGAGGTGCCAGCATAACATACACGTTAACTAACTCAGTAATAATGTTAGCAACCCAGTTTGTTTCCAGCATTTCTACACTTTTAACTCCATAAAAGCTTGTATGGATTCTCTGCATGCCTAAAAGATATTAATGTGGCTGGTCACAGGACTGGATTCTGTCTAGACCCTATGCAGGCCCACAAGAAAATAGCAGACTGCAAGAAACTTTGTTCCTTCCATTCCTTTTCAAGAACTTCCCAGAATCCCAAACAGTGCTAATCATTATATGTCTTAGAGCCCTGACAATGGAAGCTAGCTGAAAAACACGGGATTCCATATATGTTAATGCTGTTGATTAACTCTTTGATTTGGAGTGAGAGGGCCCTACAACACTTTGAAAATGAATCCTACAGCGAAACAATGGATGACTTATCATTAGAGTTGCATACTCTTTTTTTGGCTCCTGTGTGGTTCACACAGCTGTTTCAAAAATACATTCTATACAAATACTTCCATCTTTTGGGATCATCTGGTTCTAGAAATTCCTTCAGAAGGTTTGTTGTCCCTGACTGTTGCCAACATTTTCTTCTAATATCTTATATTTGGTCTAACTAAAAACTAATACATCCGGCCAAGATGGCCAGAAATACATCTTTGCCCTATAAGCAAGCGGGTGCATCGAAAGGGAAACAAGACTGAACTGTAATTTACAAGATGTTTAATTTTTGACTCTGAAAGAATGTAGGGCTGTCTCAATTTCTGTTGTATTCAAGGTGTTATTTTTTTGTGATCAAGTGTTTTGAGACAAACACTTAGAAAATGGACTCATAGGAATAGGAAGTCATTTTATGTTTGAAACACAAGACATTGATTTTTAACTCTGCTACTGGCTCACTACCTGTCTTTTGTTATATTTGTATCTTTCTTTGTGTCACTTGCTTTATTTATATAAAGGGAACACCTGAGCACCTCACAGGAGTGTTCCGAGGCTATAATGATACAAGGTCCTCTTATAAGAAGGGCTTTGTGATAATTCACTTTCACTCTGGTCAATGCAAATTAATAGCATAGGTTCCCAGGGATCAAGTCACATTCACAAAAAAGATGCAAAAACAACCATCGACCGATCAGTTAACAAGCAGTTGTGGGAAGCCAAGGAGCAATAGGCTGACTACTCCCAGGTGACAGCCATGGCACTCACTGTCTTAACAAGTCTCTTTAGCCACAGGAGACAGTTGACAGTTCACAGAGCCTCATGAATAGCTAGTATTTTGGGGTCATTTCCTTTTTGCTGCAGGGGATGAAAGTTGCTTGTCAGACTTGATAAAATTCTCTCCTGGTCATCTTCTAAACATCTACTTCTGGAGAAGAACCACTTTGAACCTTTTTTCAAACCCACAGAGAAAGCACTTATTTTCAGTGCTATGGACCCAACCAGAATGTACATTTTGTGACCGCCAATAAAGGCAAGCCCAGCCTAATGACTGATATTAGTGTCATCCAGTTACTTAATGTACTTCTTGGAAAACATCTGATTCACTTCTTGGCCATAGCAGAGTTATGTAGAGCTGCAAAATGCAAAGTAACTGCAGCTACTAAAAAAATCTGTGAGTTGCAGCAGGACATTAACAGTCATCACAACATTAATGAGTCTTAATCTTAGAAGTGATCTGAAAAGCTTTTTACTTGTCAAGACCCTAAATTCAGGGTTCTGTCTTTCTTCTACAAGAGTTAATGACATCACTAACACCCAAAATCAGACAGGGAACTGGATAACTTAAATAGTTTTAGTCGTTGATTGAATCAATCACAGCTGAAGAAAAAAGGCACAACAGATCTTAGCAGGAACAAATAAAAGAACTGAAAAAATTACTTTACGTTGTATTTGGCATATTAATTCCATACATAAGATTGTATTAGTGACACAGGATCTTAAAACATTTGAAGATTTAAAAAAAAAGTATTTCTTGTTCAGTTTTAACTACCCAAGGCTACTGAATTAAAAATAGTTCCTTTTATATTTCCAACCTAATTTAATTACCTAAAACCTTTCTTCAAATAAAGAGAGATTACTGATATGTTTGCTTTACAGATATAATGCCCCCACCAGAGACTGAAGTTAGCTAACAATCTGTCATCATTCCTTTTCAATATTAGCACTTTTTTGCCCCCTTCAGTCCAGAATATGACTTATTTTAATAGCTTGGCAGATTTGCTGACTGTGTATGTTGGACTCTTAGCACTGGCAAGAATCTGTCTTTTCTCAGCCAGGTACAGTAGCAGTTAATATTAGCTCCCAGTACAGTGCTCTGTGTTCTGCCTGTAAGTATAGAAGTCTAACTATATTTTTATAGTTTCTCATTAATAATACCCTCCAATCTAGACCTGCTGTTCCTGTGTTTCTTTTTCCCAGTGTATTTTTTCTGCTATTGTTTTTGGTAATAGGGTTTGTTAGTAATCCAGTCTAGCAAAGTATAATTTTTCTTCCTAGTTTTGCCTCTGTAACATCTGATGAAGCAGGCTGTTGCCTACAAAAGCTTGAGCTTCTCTGAATCAGTGCTCTGGGGGTGGGTGCTTTAATTCAAGTGGCTCTTAGACCAGCTCTAGGAACCACTCGAATTAAAGCATCTAGAACATCTTGTGAATCCGTGCCCCGTGCTTCAAAATGCTCTTGTACAGGTACCTGAAGATGTTACCTTGCCCTGTATTCTGTCTGACTTTAGACAAACACAACTATCTCTCTTTAAAAATATTTGATGTGAGGAGCCATGTAAATCAGGTTCTATCCTTACCTCATGAATTTTCTTGCCAACCCATACTTGTATTTTTTTTTTTACTAAGTGATATAAAATTACACCCTTTCTAGATTATTTGACTATAATTTTCTGAAATTTTTGCTTACTTTCCTTGTACAATATATAAGAGGTAAACTCTAAACTGAACTTCTGACTGACTCATAGGCAGTCCTCTAGTCGCTCTTCCACAGTGAGCTCCTATTGCTGTTTCCCTGACCTCAAAGCAACCAGCAAAGATTCAAAGTGCTGATGCTGTGTGGAAAGATATTTTGGAAATGTTAACTGATGTCAGGCTACTATGCTAAAAGGTGAGTTTTTGATGGAGTTGGATTTCAGCACTATCTTGATCACTGCTTGAGGAGTGCAAAGGAATCTTCCAGAAAGTCTGTCAGGAATTCAGGAGGACATTGGGTAGTCTCACGTTTACAGTTTTCTGAGGGTCTGTACATAGCTTGAGAATGTAATCTATACTGTGCCCTCCAGCAGAATAATGGTGTAGCATTATGCTAGAGATGTGGAGCTTCCTGGCACACGTAGCAGTGTGAGCCTTGTTTCAGCTCTGAAGAGGGTGTAGTGTGTGCTTCTCTGTGACCAGATGGCTCTGCTGCTCCTCTCGCCTCATTCCTTCCCTTCCCTTCTCAGGCCTTCAGTTCCAGCCTCACATGATCCTTACACTCAAATGAATGCAAGACTCATAATTATGCTCAGTCTTTAAGATGGTGCTAGCTGTTTTCAACTACCACCCTTGCGACCCACCCAGGGGCAGCATACCATCTAATCCTATATTTTTCAGACATCTATTTAGAACATAATCTAATTTAATGAAAATAATCTGACAATCTTGTTACAAAATAATCTGATTTAATGTACTGTGGCTGCAAAAGGTTGCAATCTGAGCACAACCTGGGAGTTCACAGTGGAGGGCAAGATGTGGTTTACTTCAAGTCCATATTTATAAACTTTGGTCAATGTATTTCTTATATTTAAGTATATTCGAGTGATTGTGGCACTGGTCTCAAAATACCACAATCAATGTTCTTGTTGTTATAACTGTGAAGGAAGGAGAAAGTAAGCTGCACAAGAAGACCTTAAACCATTCCTGAATTCCTAGTTTAAGCCTCCTGATCCTCCATTCAGGCGCCAGGAGTGTTTAAGGGGAAGGAAGGTACAAGAGTGGAATGTCAGCATGCCTATACATGGCAGCAAGGCTGCTCCCATGCACTGTAATTACAGCTCATCAGAGTAGACTTGATTAATCTACTCTACTTGATTAATCAAGTCTACTGGAGTGTGGTAATTACTGTGTTCCAGCAGACTCCAGTATCTTGTGTACCAGTGTCCCCAAGCTTAATACTGGCAGCGAGAGTGCTTTAACCAAACTCAATTGATGACCTTTAATTAAAGCACCCGTCGCCATTTTAAAGCATGGGGACACCGATACACAAGATGTTTCTGCTGCTTTCATTAGAATGGCTCTTGAAGCCACTCTAATTAAAATGGCCCTCCCCTGCCACCTCTACTCCCAGAGCACGTGTATAAACACCCTTATATACTCAGGCAAACCTGGGCCAATGCAACTGGGTTGCTTCAACTGACATAAAATTAGAGTACTTATCATGTTGCTCTAATTTGTCCTGGCAGCTGATTTGACCCTGGGACCAGAAGAGACAAAAAGATTCATAGACTTATAAAAAAATAGGGTTGGAAGGGACCTCAGGTGGTCATCTAGTCCAACGCTCTGCTCAAAGGAGGACTTTCTCCAACTAGATCATCCCAGCCAAAGCTTTGTCCAGCTGGGTCTTTAAACCTCCAGGGATGGAGAGTCCACTACCTCTCTGTGTAACCTGTTCCAGAGCTTTTACCACACGCCTAGTGAGAAAATTCTTCCTAATATCTAACCTAAACTTCCCTTGCTGCAACTTGAGACCGTTGCTCCTTGTTCTGTCACCTGCCACCTGTCTCAAGTGTTTTATTTACTTTTCCTCAATAAGGATTAAAGCCTCATGTATTTTTGGCTGGTTAGTTGATTTTTGAAAAAAAGCTTGCCATGAATAGCTAAAGCTTTTTAAATGTTACCAACATTCCAAAAGAACGTATAAAACTTTGGAATTATCTCCAAGATTCTGTACTCCACTAGGAACAGAATCACCCACCAGTAAAAGGATTCCTTCAGTGCCTATCAGCAGTTCAGACACAAAAAACCCCAAACAGACATGAAAGAGAGAAAATAGGTAAAGCAGGAAAAATCTGATTATAAGAACAGAAACTAGGAAAACATTTAACTAACTAGTGAGGGACCAGCAATGGCTAGTTCCAGGAAGCAGAAAATCATCATCATATTTGGCATAAATCAAAAACAGATATAAAGTTCGGATGGAAAAATTAACTGACTGTTGAGTGTCTGCTGTACTGCAATGTAGAAGTTAGAAAGAAACTGATGACTGAAGCCACTATGGCTTAGCCATTTCAAACAAAGCCAGACACATGACCATCCTTCTACTGATTGACAATCATACTTACACATGGGATTTCCAGGACCCAAAGCCATTTAACACAAGTCCAAGAGTACTGATTTGCTAAAACACTCACCCTATTTTCTTGTTAATACAAAGTCCTGATTATTAATAAAGTCAACAACAGCACCCACTTTCTGAAGTGCTTATGATACATATTCTATCTGATGGAGATGCCCAACCTCAGTGATGTTATCAGTAAAACCACCTGAGATGGGGGAACCATTTGTTGAATACTAGCAATAGTAGAAAGCAACTGAAAAACAAAAGCTGTATTGATTGGAAAAAGACAGTTTTGCTCACAAAGTACTGTAAAGTCTCAGCTGCCTCTGCACAGCTGCTACATGAATTTTTAAGAACATATGTATTCATATACAATTTGCCATACCGAATCTTAGCAGTATGACTGTTTCATTTGAGATTCATCATCATACGCATGTAAGTAATAACGCAAAAAAATTTTTTTTTAAATATCTGGAGAAATTATGCTTTTATTTTTGTACCCACAGTAATTCAAACAAGCATTTCCATGTTTTTTTCATGGAGATTAATTTTAGTGTTGGATTAATTTTTTTTACAAGACACTGGCTTCCATTTTGTACAGAGAGAGGTAGTTAGTAGGGCTGTGTGAAGCATCGGTCCCTGATTCGATTTGGTAGAGATTTGGCGGCCAGACTCGATGATCCTCTGGGGTCCCTTCCAGCCCAAATGTCTATGAAAATCCAAACTGAATCAGAGGACCATTTAATCTCTCTAAATTGAATCAGAACCTTCCAAATCAATTCAGAGAGATTCGGAAAGATTTGGAGATTCAGAAATAGAGACTGCTTTAAATGTTTTGTCTACATACCTCTAGGTAGCAGGGGCTCGTAAATGCTGCAATGCTGGGGCACATGCAGTGTCCCACAGAAGCATGAGGGGGCTCCCCAGCATGCTCGGCAACAGACCTGGAAGTGGACCAGAAGCCCACTTCCAGATCCACCAGGGAGTGCACTGGGCGGTCCCCTGTGCCCTCCTGACTTGGTGACTGGTGTCTCCTGGCCAATCACTGTGCTGGAAGTGGACCGGAAGTACTTCCAGTTCACTTCCAGTTCATCGCTGAGCATGTTGGAGGACTCCCCCACGCTCCTGTGGGACGCTCCATGTGTTTCAACATCGCAGCAATCATGAGCCGTACCTGCTACCTCAAGGTATGTAGAAAAAACTTTTAAAGCTGCGTCTGTGTCCAAATCACTGATTCTTCAAATCAGCATCAAATCTTTACATTTGGATTTAGCTTAATCAAATCAGGGACAGTGATCCAAATCAATTAATTGAATCACTGTCCCTGATTCAGGCTGAATCCGAATTGAATAGGGCCCGCTTCACAAACCTCTAGTAGTTAGCTATGTTAGTCTTAAATCAGGCAAAATGCAGAGTAGCAGTGCAATTTATAGACTAACTAAATCAGAGCTGCATTTATAATCTGCCTAGAGATTAACAAACAGGACAATCCTATGGTAAGATGAGCTAAAGTAGTCTAGATGAAGAAAGACTGCAAAATTGCCAGACCAAGAATCAGCTTGAGAGGGCAGTCAGGAGCAGCAATGGGCAAGATTTCCCGATGGTGGGCCAGAATGACCCAGACTGGGTCTGATGTGGACCAGTGCTAGGACCCAGCCACCACTGCTGGTTCCTGCTGTCCAGCTGTGGCACTACATAGGAAAACTCACCACCACTGGGACGCAAGACAGGCAAATGCCTCCCCTGCTGAAGCTCCAGCTCTGTGAGCTGTAGGCTGCTGACCACATGTCAAGGGAATACTGGAAATGGCCACATTTAATTCTTTGGTTAAGGACATGTTTTAAAAAAAACCATGCAGAGCATTAAGTAACAAGTTTGTAAATGTTGGAAAAGGAAGATCTGCCAGGATGTTGCATTTATATTAGCAGAACACCTTTTGATATATAAGGGTGAATGAATACCTCGTGCCTTAAGCTTGCTAGGGTGCAAACTGAAATCACAATTCATGCAGACTAGGAAAACTAATCACATGATTCTGATCACCTGAAGTGTGAAACAAGCTGCCTCCCAAAAATGCATTTTCAGGAATTTAGAAATCAAAAGTGTCAGTCAGAGAACATACAGATTCAGGTGATATCTCTCAACTCAACAGGACAATAGGTTCATAGCTGTGGGCAGAAGGGCCTGGCCCCACCAGCACACTGCTTCTGGGCAGGGCTGCTGCTGCCACTGCTGCAGCTCCTGGGGACCTGCTTTGCTTCCCCGGTCTCCTGCTGGCTCCAGGGAGCAGGTAGGGAAGTGGTGGGGACAGGGTTGCAGCTGAGTGGGACCACAGAGCATGGGGCAGGGGCTGGTAGCAGCATGAAGCCTGCACCCAGGGGATTCCCAGTATATAGAACTGGATTAGTGCAGAATAGACCTGTTTGCATTTGGGAGAGCACATTTTCTACGGGGGAATAAAGTGATCTGGACCTGTTGAAGGAAGTACTCGTTTCCAAGCTATTTTTTGCTACTCACCCCTGCCATTCCCTCCCCAAGGGGGTCTCGATCTGCCCTCCTCTTCACCCCCCCCCCCCGGCAGACTGACCTGCTGATCAGGGCAGGGCAGGGCAGGGGCGAGGTAGATCCTGGATTGTCCTTTACTTCAAAAAGTGATCTTCACCTTCAAAAGGCTGGAGACCACTGCTTTAGAAAGTATGCATGAAAACCTGGCAAACCCCCAGTAATAAACTGGATGCCTATTCTACTTATAAGATGCTATCATTCAGTTTAAATGCGCCTGGACTCCTAGAACACTTGTAGCAAAGTCCGGCTGCTCAAACACAACCACAAAGCCCTTTAGCCAAGGTGCACTGCAATGCTTCCTTTTCTTCCATGGAAGCTTCAAAAGCATACATAGAGCAAGTATGACATATAAAGAGAACATTTTACTGTCTTAAATGCAGAAAGGAAATGCCACTTCTTTTTGTAGGAAGAAGAGAGATTTCATGGATAAAATGAGAGATGCTTTCTTGGCCCCTTTGGAAAGAAGCTAAATGATTGTTCTTCACTGACCTTGTACAGATGAAAAAAATGTCAGTGCATCTATAGGAAAAAATAGCTACCATATTTATTTGAGTGCAAGATAAGCCACCCCCTCAACAAACATGAGGTTCCTCCCATCTTACATTTGCATACAAGGAAACCTAATTAAATATACTGTCTATAATTAAACTTCTGTCAAAAGCAGCATATACTCAGTAATAGAAGCCAACTATGAAGTTGATTAAATACAGCTAATACTGAGCATGACTACAAAACACATGGCCCATATTAGGCAAACATACAGATGGGAGTATATACACACACTGAGCTGTGCTGAGCTGTGGTCACCATGGCTTGAAATACTGTTGACTCTGCTCGGGCCCAGCCCAGTGAACCATCTGGTAAATCTGGTGAGTCTTTTGGCTTTGGACTAATATCATGCATAGTTTGTACTATATATAAGTAGATACAAAAGTGTTGCCCAAAAGTGTGTTTGTGGAGTACCTGTACAAACCTGGGAGCAGTTTCAAAAAGGCAAAATTCTTCAATTCTCGATAACCTAAGTCTATGAGTACCTGCAGTAATTGTATGCAAATTACTACATGTATGTGTAGTTCAAGGTCAGTGTTTTCAAATTTGCCTCTCACTTCCATGTGCTGAGGGAGAGCAGGGTGTAACAGTTGGGGAGGGGAAAGAGAGGAAGGACTACAGAGGAAATAAGTTGGGAGCAGAGGACAAGGGGCCACTTGAATTTCCCCAGATTTATTTTTCCTACTGTAGCAGTGGGAGGGAGACAAATTCAAGGCAAACCTCCAATAATTAGATCTATACCTAGAAAATTATATCAAATTTATAAAATGTTCATATATAGAACCTAATTATTCAGGGGAGTCATCTTATATTCAGGATTGTCTTACATTCATGTAAATATGGTAATTCTTTCTCCTACCTTTGGAGTACTCTGGGTTCTAAGAATAGCATTTTAATTGTTAAGTGCAGCCAAGGGACTGTTCACCTGGCACATAATTATGCTCCTTATATTATAAGCCAAATTACAATCCCTTACTTGCCCTACAAATCAAGCAAGGATGACCTTGATCTTTCTTTCTGCCCCCAAAACCAATAGTTCTCTGACACCTTCCTTCATGCCTTCTTTAAAATTGTTTTAAGGTATGAATGGAACAAGCCTTAACTGTTTACCCTAACTTTTTACCTCTGAAATGTTCCCCAAGCCTTTTATCACAGGGCTGTCTAACTGGCGGCTCACAACAGGTTAATACGGGCTCTTTCTCCCCCACTTCTCATCAAGCCACTGGCTCCCCAAGCTTCTCAAGCCAGGGTCTCCAGGCTCCCCTCTGCCTCCTTCAGCTGCTGCTTCTTACCTTTGCCCTAAAGGGCAGGGCAAGGCAGTGCAGCAGCACAGGGTATTGAGGGTAAGTCTCAGGCCACACTGGAGTTGGGAGGGAAGGAGGGGAATAGATTTTTGAGGTATGGGTTGCCAGAATCATTACCTTTATCTGTATGCAAGAACAAGGACCTTCTTTGATTCTTGATCAGAACAGTCTTATGCAGAAATAACAGTGGACCAAATTAGAGTATAGATGGTTTTACAGAATTATACATAATAGTTGCATAATATTGATTTTGGATTAATAATGTATCTGACAACACAGACAAGTGGTCTGATCCTCACTCAGTTGCTGTGAACCAACTGAAACCAATGACAAATCTGGTACATGGTGTGCTATCAATGACAAAATTTACATGAGGTGAAGTAAAATTCTAGAGCTCATTTTAGTGAATTAAGGGTTACTGAGAATTGCTAACCCACCTGTGCTCTCTACTGGACAAGTATACTGTAACTACTGTACTATCATTTGAGTCAAAACTTCTTTAACTACTGTGTTTAGACTTATTTCACATGTCAACACTGAAATGATACTGACTCAGCAACAAAGTGACAGTGGTACCACACTGGCTCAACTAGAACTGTTTCAGAAGCATTTCTGTTACAGGCAGAAAAAATAAGTTTACAGTTAAATACCTACTTTGCTTTGTATGGCGAGTCAGAGGTGGGATTCTTTGCTTCCATTAAACTTTCATATTCCTTAGCCCTCGGAAAGAAAATATTCAGCACTGATTATTCTTTACATACTCGACATTTCATAGCCAATTATACAATTCCAATTTTTGAACTATTCAGTTTTATCATAAGCAATTTTTGCTTTAACAACACTCAGATTGATTCCTAAATACTATTCATGCATTTGAATGTTTATGGTTATTACTTTAACTTCACCCTTTATCTAGTGAAAATACATTAACATGATTTTCCAAACCAAATATTATACATGGAATATATAACAATGGAGATAGAAATAATATTTTAATTCTAAATATGTTATCTCATGATTAAATAAACATATTCAAATTTTGACAAGTTGAAGGAATCTAAAGAAAAATTAATCATAAACATGTTTTCATTTATATGCAGATTGTTTATTGTATAAATAGCAATAGTAACATCCTTTCTGAAACACTAATGACTGTTCTGTAACTTTATAAATACCAAGAGTTAGACAGTTAAAAAATAAATATCTTCATGACAGACTGTTTTAATTTGGAGAATGTAAATAAAATTAGGTAGCATAAACCTGTCCAGGTACTTAAAGGTATTCTTGTTTAACCAGCCACATGCCAAAGTACAGGAAAGAGCAAGACAGTACTTCTTTACCACTGCTTAGTTTGGCTCCAGCTGGCCTGGGCCAACAAGTAATAACCATTATCAGTCCATCAACCTAAGATAGGGTTCAGTGTAGAAATCCATTATCATTAAAATTAATTTGGTAAAACAAATTTAAACTGTATTCTGAGGGAAAAAAAAGAAATTCTTGTTTAGAGTTTTATCATGAAGAAAAATCTGGTTGGTACAAAAATTCAGCTGCAAATCTATTAAAAAATCATTACACTGTTTTAATATTGAAGACAGAAAATAACACCATACACAGAAATCCAAATTGAGGATGTTTGAGTTACTCCACTACTGATACAATCTCTGACATTAGGCAAGTCTTCCAAACTTTCAAAAGGGAGTCCTTTTGAAAATCCTGCCACTTCCTTAGATGCCTACATGGGAAAAAGGTTGTTTGAACAAAGGAACTGCCATACTGGATCAAATCACCATTAAGATCTGGGGCCTGTTTCTGACAACAGCTATGATGCGTTTCAAAGGAAGTAACAGAAAGCCCACAGTAGGCAGAAGTTAAATAATTTGTCCTCAATGAAAGTCTTATTTTAATTGCTAATACCTAGTGATGGCCTTAATCTCTGAAAAAATTAAAAGGTTTAAATTAAAAATGTTTTATATTACTTCCAAAATTATTTTTATCATTAACTATTATAACTCTGGATATTCTTGCTATCCATATAAATGTCCAATCATTCTTGGAATCTTTTAGCTCTTGGCCTCAATTATTTCCTGTGGACAATGAGTTCTACTGTCTAATTACACTGAAACAGTTGAGTGAAAATATCTATTTTTTTTTTTATCAGTTCTGAAATTGCCACCTTTCAATTTCATTTAACATCCTTTTACATTTGTTTTATGAGGCAGGGAGCCAAGAAGTTCAACTTATCTCAACCACTCATTATTTTACATACTTTTATCACACATCGCCTCTAATTGGCATGTAAACTATCCCAAACTTTTCAGTCTCTTGCCATAGGAGAATTTTTCCATGCTGTAATCATTCTCAACACCTGTCCATGAAAATGCTCTAATTCTGCAATATTCTTTTTGAAATGGAATAAGTAGCATAACATTTAGTAAACCAAGTGAGGGCATATCATTTACTGTTTACTGTAACATTATATTATCAATATTATTTTCCATTAGTTCCCTTGGTGCCCTAACATGTTCTTTGTTTATTTTTTACTATGACCGTATACTGTATAAAAAAGTCTGCATGAAAGTGTCAGTGAGGTCCAGGCTTCTTTCTTAAGCAGAGGTAGCTAATCTAAATCTTTAAGTTGTATGAATAGTTCATAGTTTTTTCATTCTGACACACTACATTGCATTTATCAACACTAAACTTCATTTGCTATTATTTCATCTATTTGCATACCTTTATCAACTTCCTCAAAAAAGTTTTGCAGTGTTCCCACAACTCAGTGAACTTAAACTATTTGGGGCCTTAACCAATTCTGCTACTTTTCTTCTTGAACCGTTTCTGGAGCATAAATTGTACATTACAGAATAAAATTGCTAAAATGAAACAAAAAGGCACTTCACTGTTAAACTTTTGATGATAACTGACCATTTATTCAGACTTGTTTTCTGTTTTAGCAACTATGAAGAAACTAACTTTGTATTCAGTTCAGAAAAATAAGCCAAACATGAATATTCACCTAAACACACATCACACCAATTCTTGCAACAGGACAACTTCAAATAAATTGTAAGGGAGAAATACTTGCCTTAGTATTTTTCACCTCTATTTTCAAAGTTTAGAACTGAGGTTTCAGTGAATCCCTATCTGCCTTGCGGATGTTGAAGTATTCTTTTGATGGTACAACATAATGTTAAATATGGATAATTTAACCAACTATATATCAGCTGTTGCTACAGCACCAATTTAATTGCTTAGGGTTATAAATATCATTAATAAGCCCAACAGAACTTCTACACAGTACTAATAAACCAGTGATCACAATTTGTCCCTCCATTCACCTTTGCCCGTGGTTGCTTTCACATTCTGATTGTGATTTATGGTCTAGCATCTCAGGAAAGCAACAGGAATCTTTTTTTTAAACGTTGCTTGCGTGTTTTTAATCTAAAAGTTTAACAATATTTCTAACAAACTTCTAATTCCAAGCTTCTAAACCTAGGAGTTTCCCATAACCATTTCTTTTTCATAAGGAAAAGGAAAATAGCTGTAAAATATGCTAAAATGATATACATTAATAACTTGTACAAGACTTGTTTGAGAGACCCTCTATGTATCACACGTATCTCCTCCTTTTTATCTGTCTCCCCAACCTTTAAAAAAAAAATAACAAATAAGGCCTTTAAATCAGCAATCCAGCTAAATTATGAGTTGGTTTTGAGTAGTAGTTTCCAACATTTGGTGGTTTTACAATCTGGATTATTTTTGGACAGATACCACAGAATTCATTACATGTCATATTGTTATTGTGACGTTCCTGTTTCATTTGTTTTAACCTCCTAGCTTAATAAAAAATCCTTTGGTGTTCTATATAAGGGAAATTCCTTTCCCTACCACAATAATGAGCATACAGAAATATCCAGGGAATATTTTCCATTATTACAGCAAGTTAGTGAAACATCATCAACTGATGAGACTAAAAAAAGCTGTGCAGTGTTGAAATTATTTTCCTTAATATACATAGCTAAAGATTTTGGTTTTGTTTTACATCTTATGGGAACAAGCTTTGTTTTGTTTTGCTACAGGCTTGAACCATGTACTATATTGTTGTTGAAGCTTTTATAGTTACATTTAAAGATTTATCATTAAATGTTAAACTGAACTCCCAACCTCTCTCGCTCCCAAAGATAAATGACCTAAAGTAACAGAAAATCATTTGCCTGTTCCTTGAAATTAAAAATATAAAACCATTGTATTCTTTACTCATTTTTCTAAATTTTTTTTTGAAATTTGAAGATGTCACCAAAGTTTTCAGCACTCTAAATAATTTGTAAAATTGCACTACATTATTATGGTATAATAATTAACAAAGAAATGTGCTAGTTTATATGAGAGTCTGATACATAAAAATTTAAGATGAAATGAAAGAATACTTCAGTTAACCATCCCAATTACATACAACTGGCTTGATCATAAATTCTTTATTCGGCTAAATCTCTCACTAAATTCAGTAGAAATTTTGCTACAGTGAAGAATGTAAGACTGGCCTCAATAAATGTGACAAATCAGTAATAAACCCTGCCATCCTCAGCAGTCAAAACCTGGAAAGACAATAGCTTTCAGTACATCTATTTGTGCAACAGTAAACTATAATTTGGCAATTTTCATACATAAGATGCATAAAAAACACCCCAAAACCAGGAAAATAAAGCAAACAACAAAATGAAAAAGAAAAAAAGGGTAGAATTATTGTGGCAGTTACCTTCATTCACATTATTACAATACAATAAACTATTCAATTAAAGCATTCTTTTATTAAAAACTACTCTGAAACCTCCTTAGCACAATTAGAACCAAGTAAGAAAAATACATTAAATAATAAACTTTAAATGTTTAGAACTAGTGTTTTAAATCAGTGGTTCTTAATCTTTGTAGGCACCTCTTGTTTGGTTTAAGGCACCCCTCAGAAAATGCCAGCTCTTAGCTTTCACTCTCTTCTTGACTACAGAAAAATAACAGAGCAAGTCTGCTGCAAATAATTCATAAATGACCACAACAGATCAGAATGGTTTTAACACTATTAATGTGTAGTTTAAATCTCTGGGTTTATTTTGTGAATCATGTTTGTACACCCCACTGTGTTAACATTGTGCAACACCTTACAGCATGCTTGGGAGGATCTCAAGGCACCCCAGTTGAGAATCACTGTTTTAATTAAACAAGATGATATTTACAAGGAAGTCCAGATAATAATATCAAGTGAATTTATACTAATATGGCGAATATACTAAGACAGAACTGTTCATGGTATAATGATGTCCTAGGTATCTTTCTGATCTGCAGATGTCGCTTTTTAGGCCAATGACAAACTACAGGTCTGACAACTCACTTTCCATTTTAAGATATTTCTAACTTTTTCTTGTTGTGACAGGCAACAAAATTGATTAAATCCAGCCATGGGATTTGACACTACAGCAGACTGGCTTCTATTTGTTGATTACTATTGATTTTCTTTGATACCTCATTTAAAAAAATCAATAGCTAGGAAGAAAAATAGGCATGGTTTACACATACTTAAACATACTATTGTATGCTGAAAGAGGCTACAGTTTTGGCAGGGCACCGGCATCCAATTATGAGAAAAGCTCTTAACAGGTGAAAGCAAGGGCTCTGGATCGATATTCAGTTTTCTTTCTCAATCAGAGAAAGTGGCCATAAATTAGGCTCATCAGTGTTATTTTCAAGACATTCCTGAAGCAAATAACTTTCCGCTTTTTTCCTCCTTCCATAGCATTCCTCTTAAAGGACAAAAAACAAAGTTTAGAGCAAAACTTAAGGAGCAGTTGTGCTACCTGGAGTTCATCCGTGCCTTCAGCTTCTTGGCTTTCTTTTTAGTTTTTTGCTTTTCCTCTCCATCTTTTAAAGGTTCTGTTGGAACAGAGTTTTCAACCACAATATCAACAATATACTTCTTCAATGACAGGTGTTCCTGCAGAAGATAGAGAAATATTGTCTACTGAATGTGAAGATAGTTAAGACTCTGCACCTGAAGAGCACTGATGCTATTTATCAAATGGCTGAGAAAATGAACAAATAAATGTTTACATATGAACTTTGGTCCATGTTTTCAAGATGTTTTGTTCCTATCTGTTATGTTATATGGTATCATATTACTTTTTCATATATTAGAACACTGTATGCAAACTAAAAAAAGGACAGAGAACTGTCTTTTGGTCAGATCAAAGTCAGTGATTAAGAAAATAAATTTAAAGCAAAGAAAATATGTTAATTAAAAAGACAAGGAAAACAATACCAAATGGTATCTCAGTTTATAAATTGTCATATCAACTTCAATAAAAATTCTTGCACACTAAAAATTAATTAGGATGAAGGCCTATATTTGGTAAAATCAGAAAAGCCTTTTCTTTTTCTTTTTTAGGTAACTTATTATGATAATGGGACATCTAATCTATGAACACTTCTATGATGCAATGAAAGAAAGTTTGCTGTAAATTTCTCATGATGATGAGTAAAGACCAGTTATGCCATTCACAACCAAGTGAAATTTATGTAAAACACTTTCTACTAGATTAAAAGCAAATTTATACACAGCAGTAAAGGCGCAATAGATTTTTCTCAAAGCAAAAGCTTAGCCAAGAAGAGAACTCCCATAATATATCTGCTACGTATACCTTTCTTCATACAGCTAAAAATCAATGCTGGGTTATCATGTAACCAGAGACAAAATATTAACATTTTCACATGCCTGCATTTCACATGACTGCATTTTGATTTAATAATAGAAAATTTAGGATCATATTTGGTACTAGGATATTCAGCTGAGATTCCTACAATATCCTACATTACAGAGGTCCCACTCATGGGAAATTTGTTTGGAGTAGGGCTGCTGACACCAAATTCCCATAATTCCTGTTTTAGGTAGGAACACAGCAAGTAAAGGCCCAAAAATTTACAGTACTGAGAAGAAGCTTGTCCAAATCATTTGGAGATCTGCTGAATGCCTAATTCAGGCTCTGCAAGCTAGCCTTGTAACAGATAGTTAAAGCTGTCCTCCACGTGAGAGCAGTACTACAAATACTGCTTGCTCTCCTCAACAGATGACTCCCTATTAGGTTCAGCTGTTATTGTGCCAGTTGGAGTAAACAATCTCCTAGTGTCTGACCATGAAAAAGTGAGTCATTCAGTCTTGTGTCCTCTTCTTGATAACACCTATCATACCTCACTTGCCTCATTATAGAGGCAAATAAATGAGATACAAAAAGGGAAAGAGCTGTGACCTGACATCAACATGTAGATCTTGGATTGGCCTCCTCAAGTCATCTACAGACTCAGTAATGACCTTCTTATTTACTGGAAGATTGTCATCCATGAATTGAGGGACTGCTGACAGTCACCTGGTCTGATTCATCTTCTTTCTGAATTCAGTCTTTCAACATGTCAAGAACAGGTTCTCTTCTGTCCTCACCCTGTCCCAGGAGACATAGTAAGGGGAAATACCAGCAGCTCGAGATGCAGCACGCAAGGGGCAGAATGAAGAGCCCGTGCAGCTCGTCAGCCAGCTTTTTATTCAATTACAGTCGACTGATGATGTCAGTGTCAGATGCCAGCCTTCGGAGTTAAAAATGGCAGCCGGTGCCGCGGATGGGGCGGACAGCATGGGCGAGGAGCTGCAGCCGCTGCTGGCAGTGAGAGGGACTCTCCCCACAGGACCCACGGAGCCTGGCAAGCCAGGGAGAATGCTGACGGCGCAAGACAGAGCACCCTGACAGGAGCCTGTACTGGACGAGGGAGCAGCAGGCATGCCGGCCAGAGACATAGCTGGAGCAGCACCTGGGAGCAATGCTGACCACATGTGGGAGTGCCGGGACGACAGGGCACAGAGGAAGCCAAGCCAAGGGGAGAAGACCCCGGGAGAGCCCTGAGGGGGTACAGTCAGGCAGGCATTGCTGCCAGTCCCAGACGGAGTGATGGGCAGACGAGAGTAATGCTGGAGGTGATGGGTCCGGAGTGGACCAAAACCCCCCAGGGAGAGTTCTGGGAAGGCTAGTAAGAGGGCAGGGAGTGGCCTGTTATTCAGTATTTTGTTGTTATATTTATTTAGTTACCCTGGATGAAGGGGCATAGTGGAAGGGGGCGTGCACCCCAGGGAGCAAGGCTGAAGAGAAGCCTCAGAAGGTTTACCAGTTTTTAGAGAGTTTTCCCCTGAAGGAAGGGGTGAAGGTGAGGAGGGCAGACAGGCGGGCCCCTACAGGTGAACGTGGCTACAGGCCGTGGCACATAGAGGCAAAGTTGGAAGGCATTACCCCACAGAGGGGATGAGACCAATCGGATGGGTGATGTGCCGAAGGAGGCTTGATGCTGGGGTGTAGGGGTGGCGGAGCCCCGTGAATAACCGCCGGGCGAAGCACGGGCCACCGTATACACTCGACAACCAACCCCGCCTACTCAAGGAAAAACAAGTCGTGGCAGGAGAGAACGGGATTGGCAACCCGGGGGGAAGACATCGACTTGGGCGATGACACTAGTTCATAAGGCATTTGATGTCTAACAACAGAGCGAAGGCTGCCCGAGAGCGGCTATTCGAAGCCCGGTGGTCACAGACCCTTTCTTGGAAACACCTCTGCTCCAGGAAAGAAGGCATTATTAATTGATATGAGCCCATTATACAACTGGAGTTAATGGGAGCTCTTCCACCAACTTTCATGGCCTGTAGATTGGGCCAAGACAGTTTCTTGTATTTTCTGCTTAAATTTCTTTGTTGCAACACTGTTAGAGATGTGATTTTAAGTCAGACAGACTAGTGATCTAATTTCATGTGGAAGCTCATGTACTCCTACATAAAAAGAAATATAAAACATATTTCATAATTAAATATGGAGTTAATGTTTTCAATTAAATTTCTTTGTGGCTATTTTCAATCCTAAAAGAACAAACTTATTCCAAAACAGTTTAAATATAAAAAAAAGAGAAGCCTTTACAACTCTATCAAAAAAGTGTCCTATACACATGAAAGACGCGTTGTTGCAAAACCCAATGCAAAACACAGTTACACACCAACCCAGGAGCAGATCAAGTCACAATCTGCCTCACAGTTTTCATTTGCTCTGAGAGAAATGCATTCTGAGGCAGTCCTCAGTGTACGGATCGGCAAGGATTCTGGTTTTCTCTGTTTAAGAGTCACTAATTCCCTGATAGGAAAAAAAGCAAAGTCTCTAATTAAAAGCTCCAAAATCTACATTTTTCCATGATTAAAATAAAATGCCATATATCAGTTGAGCATGATGTTTTATTGATGTATTTACAATTTTAAAGCAATTTGGAAGACTACCAGTGCCTCAATCACCATCATAAAATAAATTCTAAAAACCTATACATTTTGGCATTTGATTTTGGGTTTATCATGGAAAGTCAGAGTTCCCCGACCCCTTCTCTCAACAGGACACGGGTCCAGCTGCAGCTGTTCCCTTTCCCCTCCCCACTGCTTTGTGGTATTAAGCAGCCCTGATATGCTGGTGCCTGCCCATGCCATTGCCCCTCATTCCTGACCCCCAGCCCCACCTCACCTTGCACCCACAGCCCTGCTGGAGGGGACCTCCAGCTGCCAGGGCTATGGGGCCAGGAATCAAAGTCCACATCATCCTGATCCCCTCCCGCCAGCAGTGCCCAAGCCTGGCTGCCACCCATGGCTGCTATGGCCAGAGCAGAGTGCAAAGCCTGGCTCCCCACAGACAGCATGGCTAAAGCAGGGGAGGCGAAGCCGCAGAGTTCAGAACAACAGAAGAAAAAAGTTCCAAGCTCCTACGCACTCCTGCTCATAATAGTTAGTCCTTCTTACCTAAGCCCCCTTTTTCTTTTTCTGTATTTTGTTGTTACTTTTACAGCCAGGTTTTTCTCAGTCAGTCCTTCCTCTGAGCTTTTGCTACATTTTGCTTTCTCAGCTCTCATTCTTCCTTCTGCATACACTCTTACTGTGCTTCCCCAGCCAGTTCCTCAAACTGCTATCATTTGCATTCACCTAACTCCAACACAGATACACTCTTCTTTCACTAAATGAAAATAAGCTGCCCCCTACGTAGACAATTCCCATCTTGCTGCACCTACATAATTTCCATGTTGCATTATACCCTCTATCAAATACTGCAACCCAAAATAAATAGAATAGTCATGTAAGCATAATTTACTGCAGTCTCCATGTCTGATGTCTCTACTGTTCTGTACTGGTTGATCCTGGGTAGCGTTCAGTAGAGCAGTCATCTGTAACCCTGTGTTCTATATAAGCCTAAGTCTATCTGCCTGTAAGTGTGTATAAGATGTATTCATACCATCCAAGTGTCACCTCAAAGCATTTTTATTTTAACTAGTGAAACTCACAGATTTCCATACTGGAGTTTAATTGCTTGAGCTGATTAAAACAAACTATATTTTGAGATCATGAGCCCAAAGAAAGGAGCACCAAGAAATTAATTAGATACATTCATTTTAGTTACTGGAGTATTTTCATTGCATTTATTAAAATAGTAAGCCATTTTTTCTGTTTCTTGAAAAACAGAACTCATTTTGAAGGAAAAAGAAATAAGAAATTTCTATTTATTTCTATTAATCCTTGGAAATAGGCAGGATCATAATCAGAAGTAGGGCCCCCTTTCCTTTCTTAAATGCCATTAAAAACTGGAATAAATAAATAAAATGTTAACTAATAAATTTAAAAAGTGACAGGAGAAAATATTGTTCAACAATGTTTTCAGCAATTTTTCAGCAATACAGATAGTGTTTTCCAGAACACAAGCAATCATATTTTCTTTTACTCATTCAGGAAAAAAATATGTCTGTTAAAAAATTAATAAATTGTTGTGACATTTCCTGGAAAAAGGCTGTTTAGTTTTTGTAATACATTACAGTACAATCTAGCTTAGCAATACATAGAGTCAAAATTAAGTTTGACACTTCTATCTTAAATCATACAATGCAAATGAATGTTAAACCAACACTGTGAGTGAGAAATTAAATATACAAATCACAGGAAATCTGAAAAGTTAATGCAATGTTAACTTGCCATCCTGCATATCTGAGAGGATACATGTTTAACAAAATACAATTTAATGTGTTTTGGATTACACATTTTTCAGTGTTTTGCCCCTTCTTGATGGTTCAAGCAAAGAAGTTTTTTTAACACTATCCTCTGGAATCCTATTCCTTTGGTTAACAGATTTAATTATTAGATACTTTCTCCTGATGATAATTCAAATGGTATTTTTATAAATATCATCCCATTACTTTTTTAACCAGATTCCCTTTAAATATCCCTGAAAAGTAAAACAACAGTGGCCAATAAGTCTATTTCTTTATGGATGTTCTTTCAGAATTCTCCCTCTTTGGCTTAATTCCCTATTGAAAACCTGGCAACCTCTCCCAAACTCTTGATGTCTACTAACTGCTAAGGGAAAAAATTGCAGGGTAGAACATGAGCCAGCCATGCCAGCACCCATGAAACTCTCAACTGCTGCACTTCTGGGCTAGAGAAAGAAATTACAAATAAACCAGTATAAGTAATCAGAAACCAGTTCAAATCTGTAACACAACAGAAGTTCAATGCATATAAACTGCTTTCAAAATGACTGAAACCGGTTTAAGATAAACCTGAATGGATGCAGTATTAGATTTAATTGATTAAAGTTAAATCAGTTTACTGAACTTCTATCCCAGATCCCTTCCAGATTCAAGTTAATTCACAGTCCCCCAGCATCCCATGATGTTTTGTACCTCCCCTGCATATCTCCACCTTGCAGGATGGGTCAGCTAGCTTTGGCCCAGGGAGGTGTGCTCTAGTGCCCCTTCACCCACACAGCTTCTGGCCAGAGCCACTGCAGGCATGCAGCTGCATTCCTGAAATCAAAAGGGAAATGTCTATTCATTTGCTTATTAGTTCAACCTATGCAGAGCTTAGACTAACCTATGAAGATTGAATTGATTCAGTCTCCGACTTTGACTGTCTGTACTTCGCCCTGATCAGATTCTGATTGCTTGTGCAAAGTTGTCTTAAAGGTACCTCAGCACAGAGCTCTGCATTTTAACATTAAATCTACCCTTTATCTAGCCACATCAAGCCCTGCTGGCTTAAAGGTTTCAAATTTTTGTTTTTCATTTTAAGAAAAGCAAGACCCATGCAATAGCGCTGTGCGAAGCTTCGGCTGCCTATTCAATTCGGAGATTTGGCCCATTTTGGTGTCTGAATCACCGAATCTGAATTGAATCAGGAGCCCCTTAAACCTCTGTGAATTGAATCAGAAGCCTCCAAATCATTTTGGAGAGAGTCAGAGAGATTCAACAATTTGGCCATAGACACAGCTTTATATGTTTTACCTTTTACCTCAAGGTACCAGGTGTGGCTCATGAACTCTGACAGTGGGGTGGATGGAACGTCCCACGGGAGTGTGTTGGGGGGGGTCCCCCGCACACTCGGTGGCAAACCCAGAAGTGGACCAGAAGTACTTCCAGTCTACTTCCAGGTCCACCACAGAGCACATAGGGCACCTCCCCACACCCCGGCTCGGCAACTGGTGCCTCCCTGGTCTGGGAGGGCACCCAAGGTCTCCCAGGGGCTGATCACTGAGCCCAGGAGTGCATGGGGGTCCACTGCTGAGCACATGGGGGACCCCCCCTGCACTCCCGTGGGATACTTCATCCACCCCACCATCTCAGTGTTCACAAGCTGCATCTGGTACCTGAAGTACGTAGAAAAAACATATAAAATTGTGTCTATGGTCGAATTGAATCTTCAGTTTCAGTTTCGGCTGAATCAAATCGGGACAGTGATCTGACTCAGTGAATCGAATCACTGTCCCTCAAAGCAGGCTGAATCCAAATCAAATACAGCCTGCTTTGCATACCCCTAATATGCAATGCACTATTGTTTTGCTACATAGGCTTATCAAGTCCCTGGAACATGTTTAGGTGTTTGATTAATATATAATAAAACAACAACAATGAGAATTATAAATGACTGCAGTAAAATTCAACAGGTAAATTAAATCTTTTCAAATGGATTCTTTAATGTATATTATAGCACTGGCAGTACTACTAGTCCTACCCCACCTCATGGCTCAAGCTGATAACCTTGTGGAATTCATAACTTTTTCATTTTTTAAAAAACATTTAAACGCTCATAATTTAGCCTCTACAGGTGTGGAACTGATCACAGAGTTTATCAGGTGCTGTAAGTGTGGAATCAAACTTTGTGCTTATCAGATCTACAGACTATTTACGGTACCCTGCAAAGTGACAGCAGGAATAAAATGAAGCTAAACCTCTGCTTTGAAATAGACACCAGATAAAAAACCCTAAAAAAACCCCAAGCCATCTTCATTTAGATATAAGATGATAATCAACCAGCTGTCCCCCTGCCACTCAATGACAATTGCAAATGCTCTATCAGATTTCTGATAGGTGGGAATGATGAATGAGAAAAAGCCTTGTATCCTTTTTGCAGACTCTAATAGTCTCTTTCCTGATCTAATCTTCAGTTTAATAGATGACTCAACCAGAACTACAGAGTTCAACAAGCTTATTCATTTATCATCCTGTGAGGGCCAAGAGAGGTCTTGGCTGTCAATAACACAACATGGAACAGCTACAAAACATGAACTCAAGCACCTTAGTAAAGAATGTTTCTCAGAGTTCTCAGCTTTCAAATGTGGCAGTTTGGATTAATATCAAACTTCATCCTTACAGCTCATTAAAATAAGACTAGAGTAATAACACCTTGTGTCACAAATAACTGTCACTTTTTGAAGGTACAGATCAAAGTGTAGGATTAGCATTGTAGGCAGATCTAGCACCTTTCAGGTGCGAAACAAGAAGTACAACTACTACTTCAGATAGTATTGAATGACAGATTTACTCTGTGAACCCAGAAGCTGTTATGTCATGCTATGGAACATCAGAGGTATATTTATTTCAACTTTCCATTAAGCTTCTAAAATTTGACTGAAAATAACATATATTTTTAAAATCCATCAACCCTCCTACACCACAGTAAGAGTTCAAACCAGCAAAGTTACTGAAATTATCAGTGTTTGAAAGACTGGGCCCTTAACAGTACTGTATTTATCAAGTAAATTTGCCTAATATTCGTAAAGCTTTTACTTTAGCAATAAATATTTATGTTATGGAATCTCTTACGTCAGATTACTCTCTAATCAAGACAATATACGCTGTCTGGAAATTTATTTTGTTCTTGCCAAAAGCACTTCTCTGAGTAAATGTTATGTGTAATAAGAAATGCAACCACTAACTTACCTACTTCATATTGGTATTATGAAAACTAATGAATGAATTTTACAATATGAGGTTGTTAAGCAATGCAGACCAGAGTCTGTAAGGTGCTAAAGTACTTCTTGAGAGATGAATGCCCCAAATCCCAATGGAATAAAACCACGTCCAGTCCTTTAAACTCTGGCCAGTGCAAATTCTAAGCATTGTTATTATTATACTAAAACTACCTAATGGAACTCTAGCATTTTCACTCATTTCATAATTTTAACATGACTGATTTCATTTCTACCTGTACACCTCCTCAAAAGGTCCAGTATATTAAATTAGATTTTGAAATTAGAGCTGTAAAGAAGCAAACATTACATTTTCTGTCCCCCGAGTAAGATTAAAAATATGCAATGTGACTGATGGCCTCCTTATTCGCACATAGTAGCACCTGCTGAAATCAATCAACTTGCAGAATACTTAGTGATGACTGCACAATTGGGCCCTCGTACAGTATTGAGCGCTATGACAGCCTACGGTAAAACACTGGAATAGAGCAGACATTGTGTGTTGAGATATTTGCACATCATTATCTTATATTTGGGCAATAACGTTTTTGCTACCTGTAATTTTGTGTACTGTGTGTTCAGTAATTCAGTGTAGCAGGGCACCAGGGTGCCTGCTACTGATAATGGTGATATAGGCTTAGCTGCCACTCAATAGGGCAGCACAGCTGTGAGTTGCCAAAGCAACTAATTGGGTCAGCTGACCGCCAGGGGGCAGGGCCTGGCCTTCATAAACAGAGAAGGCTGAGGCCAGAGCCAGTTATGGCCTAGGGGCTTTGTGTTTTGTTTGGTTGTTGTGATTATTACACCGGACGATCGGCCGAGGATGTAGGGGTGGGGGAGGCCTCATTAGGAGCTCCCCAGTAAAGTGGGGGTGTTCGTGGCACCACTGGGGGTGCCGTGTTTTGGGGGTGTCCCGACCCCAGCCCAGTGGGGGCAGCTTCGGGAAGAGCTCGGTGTAGGCAGAAGCCCCAGTGGGGCATAGGCCTGAAGAGGCGGGTCTGGGGGGCCAGGTGAGGCTAAGGCCGCCTGAGCCCCAATCCTGAGAAGCCC